>NC_133121.1:9484285-10084285 GCF_033568475.1 Henckelia pumila
ATATTAAGGGTACCTCGGATGTTGCATTATGTTTTGGAGGATTCATATTTTACACTCAGTAGGGGCTATGTGGATTCAGATTATGCGGGTGTTCCATATAAAGATAATATCTACTACTAGTTTTGTGTTTACTGTTGCAGGAAGGGTGCAGTATAGGCTGAGGTTTCAGAACTGCATACATAGTTGTGGGCATTATCTATAACGAAGACAGAATTACATTGCTGCTAGGGCTCGGGAAATTTTTGAAATAACCACGACATCGTATTCACCAAACCGTTCTCGTCCCGAATTTTTTTCGTCCCAAATTGTTCAGTAACCAATGTGGTCGGGAGAAGTGAAAATCAATTTCGGGATTGGGATCCGGAGATAAGCATATTTTCCCGACGAGATTCCCGACCCTACCCGAATATATAAATAATATTTTTTAATAATATCTTTTTAATTAAAAAATAATTTTTTTATAATTTTATGTATTTAATATTAAGTTTTTATAATTATCTACCATATAATTAGTTTTTTATATTTATATTTTTAATATAAAAATTTAGGTATAAAATTTTTATTTTGTTTTTTTTATTTATTATGAATAATTATATGTTTTTATTGTATTATTCAAGGCAGTTAAATTTGTTTATTTGTTAATGTAGTAAGAATATGTTTTTAGTTTTTTATATGGTTATATACGAAAGAAATAAGAAATTTAATCTTTATTTGTTTAAAAATGTAACTAAGGAAATTTGTTTTTGAGGTTTCTTTCATATAATGTTTTTTTAAAAATAAAATATTTTCAATATTTAAAATTTTTTTTAAAAATTAATATTGTTCGGGGATTTTATCCTCTTCTTTGACCCAATGGGATCCTGGAACATTTTTTTTTTTTTATACTTTTTTTTAATGGTGTTACGACACTTCTCGGGAGTGGTCGGGTATGATCCGAGCAGTAGAACAAAAATCTCATATATTTCTTGATCGGGAATGGAGAATCAGGTAAAAGGAGGTTTACGGGGGGACGTAGGGCCGACCCGGAAATTCCCACCCCTAATGGCAGCTACTCAAAATGCTTTGCAAGGGGGAGGGGGGACATTATGTGGGGAATTAAAAAGGGGATTATTGGAAAGGAGCTTGGGGCACAAACAACAGAAGATTCTGGGGTTTTCTTTTTGGTTTTTTGTTGGGTCAAGGGGGGTCAGGGGGAGTTGTCTTAGCACATTGCAAGGAATGCCAAAAACCTTGTCATTCCCAGGAATAAAGATCCATTGAAGTTTCAATTTTACTTTGGTAAGAGAATTGGTTAGAGGAAGGGGGAAAGTGTTTGGGATCATGCGAAAAGGATCGCATTTTGACAAAAAGTGATTAACATAGCTTGATTATTTCTGACCTAAAGCCAATGACACACGGAGGAGGATAAGTTTGAGTGCGTGTAGATCTCTCAAAAGTGGGGCCTAACAAAAACGTAAAGGCAGCGAGAATGACAAGATCTTGAAAAGGGGATGGTGTTTGGAAAAGATTGTGTTTGAATTTCTCAATCAAATCTTTCATAATGGGAGAAGAAAATTGTCGGCTAAAAAACTGTAGGCCTACTAAAAGTCAAGGGAAGCATGTAGTGTGAAGTTACTACAACATGGCAAATTGTTTCATTTTGCCTTGCGTGTTACAGGACGAGGGATCAAACGTTCTATAAATAGATCTACTCTTTCCTCCGTAAAAAGGTTTCATGTATAATTATTCTGAAGGTGGATTTTACCCACGTTCTATCAAATTACCCAAAAAATGTTTTTATCTTCAAGGTTTTTGTGATTATTTTTGTTATATGGATCTTTAGTCGAGTTTGGTTAATTGGTCTTGCATAAAAAATTTTATGACAAAGGGCATTTACTACAATTTTTAACCATTTCTTTTTCACATGTGATTCTGGAAAAAAAAAAAATATAAAATAAAAAATTTTAAAACCTTTCCCTCAAATTCTTGAAAAAAAAGGCAAAAAATACCCCCCCCAATTTCTCACACGATCTCCTCAGTTTCCATTTTACCCTTTTCAAAACATTGTTTTTCTCCCTACTTTTTCTAATTTTTGTTAAAAAACGGAGGCAAGGGCAAAGCATGAATTCCTTTCCCTGGAAAAAACGAGGAAAATATATCCTTATATTTAGTAGACTTTTACAAATCTCAATGTATTCACATTTTTTTTATGGTTCAATTTTCTATATTTTAATTTAAATCCGTTCTTCTATGAAAAATACATTGTTTAGGGGGGGGGACTTTTCCACGTTAATGGAGAGGTTTATAAAACCTTCCCATTATAAAAACCCCACCTTCATTTGCAGGGGTGGGGGTGTATTAATTTTTCTATAAAACCCTCCAGGTCCCACAAAATCTTGGGGGGGCGGGGGACCCGTTTATCTTTTTTTTTTTTTTAAAAAATTAGTTGTAAGCGCATAAGAAGGGAGGGGGAGTGCCACTGCACTCCCCATGTTTGGGGGTGGACGGAACACCCCGCGTTTTTCCAGGGCTAGCAGGGGGTGGGCGGGGGTGGCGGGACCCGCTTGCTGTTGGGGAATTTTTTTTTTTATTTTTTTTTTTCTCCTTTTTTCAGGTTTTCTTTTTTGCTTTTTTTGGTTTTGTTTTGGTATAAATTTGGCGGTACTTTTTTTTTAAATTTTTTTATTTTTTAACACATTTTATGTAATATTATTTCTTAGTTTATGTGTAATTTAATTTTTTTTCCATTCAACCTAAATATTTTTCAAAAAAAATGATTTCAAACTAGGCCGATTAAATACTTACTTTTATAGTTTTTTTTTTTAGGTTTATTTTATTTTTGGGTTAATTTAAAATATTACACTATATCATAACAAATTAAATGTAATTTAAAATTATAAAAAATATTGTTAATTTTTTTAATTTAAATAATATTGGAATTAAGGGAAAGGATTATGCGTAAAAATTAAAGTTTATAAATAAAAACGAAAAAAAAAAAAATGATGGATTTTGAAATTAAAAAAATAAGAGGGAAATTTGAAAGTGGGGCCCATAAAAAAAGGTTGTTTGAAGAGGTTTTATGCTTAACGGTTGAAGAGCGGGTTTAAAAAGATATGAAAAATTTTATAACATTTTTTGGATGTTGGCAAATAAACGTGTTCAAAATATAAACCTCTTGTAGAGGCTCATGTCTACAGGATGCCCTTAAAATTGTTTTCTAATCAATAAATCTCTATCAATGTTGGAATTTTCTTTGCTAACCAAAAAGCTTGGCTTCATTGGGCAAGTAAATTAAGGTTTGGAAACTTGTTTTTTAATAATTTTAATTTTGGGAGAAGATCAATGTTCACGGCCAATTATATTGGAGATCACAATACTTATGTGGGTATTTTTTCACGGCCAATTTATTTACTGGTCATTATTATTTTGATATTTTTTAGTGGCAGGTTTGCTTTGGTGTGTTTTAATTTGATGAAGGGGAAGAGGATTTGTTCTGTTGGTGGTAATGTGTTTCTCCAATAAGTATCTCGTAATTATCTTTACTATTTAATTATAATAATTAGTGATCGCAGCACACTCGTTTGCATGTGCATTATAATATATTTGATCATGACACATGATTTTCACGTGCTTGATAATTTGATATATAAATGAGAGAGAAGTTGTAAATAAAAACATTTGGTAAATAATTTTAATAGGTATTGATTAATGGGTTGAAATTCGAAAAAAGGAAATACAATATAGATATAAAAGAAGATATAGTCTGTTGAGAAAAAAGAGTGAATAATTCATGTATTTTATATAAGATCTAAAATAAAAGATATGTGTGCTAAATTTAGGGATAAAAAAAATATGGGTGTGATTTGACACACCAAAATCTATTTAGTCTAAGGGAGTTGAAATATTGTAATAACAGAATAAATACATTGAATTTGCGATTTTTTAAGAAAGTATTTGTGAAATTGGATTGGTTGGTATAGGTTTGATTAACTTTCACTAAATTTGTTTATGACTGCCTGGGTTTGTATATGACGATTATAGGGAGATATTTCAGGTTTGTTCCTTATTCAACGTATTGCTGACAATGTTTTAGGATGGACAAATTCGAAATGACTTAATTTCCTCTATTTTGATTTGATTCTTGTCGGATGCAATGTAAAATGCAAATTTTGTTATTCTGTATTTGTTTTAATTTTGGGTTGAATTACTCTTTTTTGTTTTTCCTTAAAGTTTGATGTGGTTATGAGTATTTTTAGAGTTTCACATATTTTTATATTACCAATTGAAGTAATTTGTTATGTTTCATTTGTCTCAATCAGTTTTTTTCCTCTTAAAATGATACATATTGCTAGATATCTGCTATCTGATGGTGGGACTCCAACATTGATGGAAATGCTTCGTAATTGCAAAAGGTTAACAAACACTAGTTCATACATGAATAATCCAATTGTTGGTAGTGGTGTACATAAACTCATCAATACTCCAAATTTTGGTTCAGATACCCCAAACCATGTGGTCGCATCAGACCATAGCATCTCTGTACCCTCATTATATAGAGCATGCTTGACTCTCTCAATTATGTATCTATGCTCATGACTCTGTCAAGTACTAATCTTCAACTGAAGTCGGCCGGCCTATGTGCCATCGTACAAAAGGATATGCGTTACCATCTTAGTTTTTCCTCGGCCCCAATTAGCTTTGGTTTGACCGCTTTCCTAGACATGCTCCGACAGGGCGAATCAAACCATGGACCATATAGATACATTGCATAAAGTTGCGTCATCAAACTTACACCTCATGACACAGTCCAGATGAGTCCCAAAGGGTACAAAAAATAACAGTGAAGCGCTCACACAGTGATGAAGCAGGGATCCATAATGTTCACTACCGCTTTTGTGGTCGAACTTACCGAAGCACATGTAGTATGCATACCATGTTATGATGGAGCTCCCACTCAATTTAGTCATGTCACGCTCAAAACATCATACGAAACCTAAGTCCAGTTGCTACTAAAAGCTACTGACCTGCGTATTGCGAGACTGAATCTACCAACAATTCACGCGTTCGGCTATAAACAAACTTTCCATGAAGGTGGACACTCTTCATAGTCGATCTGGTCAGATCTCATCTCAGCCTCTATGCTAAGGTGACTATATGATATTTTAATAACCTTCCTCGCTCTTCGAAGCGCGAAGGGATCATTTACACATATTCTCTATGTGAACTTAAGATCTTGAAGTCTCATCCTGCTCGCTACCCAAGCGCCAAGGTGATTACCTGTTTGAGTAGGCCAATCAAAGTTTGGTGACATTCTCATGTGGACACAATTCCTCAACAAGAAATATTAACTTGTGCAATACCGTATCAAATGATGAGACAACATCTACATGCGCTAAAACTCGCAATCTTTGTAGGGATCCTTTTAACCATATTGTCTCATGTACTGTTGATGTGCATGCTATTTTATTCTGCTTTCAAGTAAAAGATAGATATATACAAGGCCGCTTCTCATCACTTCAAGTGATTATTGCGTCTCCCACTATCAAATGCATGTCTCAATGTATACTTGTGTATTATCTCTATCACATTGAACAATCAACATCATTCTTTCCAACATATCTCAAACTATCTTCTAAATGGTCACACTAAAAATAATATCATTGTGTCTGTCATCTAATAGGCGATCGTCTAGATTTCTCTTACAATCTATTCACCATCCAAGCCTGCCAAGTATAAGTCTAGTTGAAGTACATCACTATTGCGTACATCAAACCTTTGATAACACGTTGCATATGACCGGGTACCGTTCATATGTTTTCTTTCTTTGCACAAATTTTAGGCACAATATTTTTGCTAGATAGCATAAATTCACTTATATTTGTCTCCTTGTGAAGTCACAACGCACTTGCTAATTTAGTTGGCTCATCAATATCCATAGAAGCAAAGCATTAATGAACACTCCCCTTTCAATGATAAATATCATCAGAGAATCATTTAAACCGCTTGAATTATATATATGTTATATACATATATATATATGAATATGGATATAAATAATATATAATTTTTGGATGTTGAGAGACTTTCTTTTCAGTGAAAAGCTCCCACTGAAGTTTGAGAATCGTATTTCTTTCTCTTTAATTGCTTGCTAGACAAAGGCCGTTCATGCCGTCTTAGCTAAAGATTCTAGCTGTCATCCAATGGTTCATTGCAACTCCGTATAGTTGATGATTTCCCCATTTGACTTCCATTCACAAAATACATATCTTTGAAGCCTCCTACTTCAGTCATTCCTCTACTTTGTGGTGTTCATAAACATCACATAGGCTTATTTGAAAAATATTTTATAAAATTTATTTTTTCTATGTAATGAATACTATGACAACTTCACATTAATCACACTTAAGGGGCGCAAAGCCTCCAAAAGAGGTAGTCTGTATAATTATTCTCAAGAACTCAAAGGTGAATCGAAATGACTAAATTGGAAGACATCTTATTGTGTAGTGCATCAATCAAAATAATATTTCGCAAATAATATTGGAAGATTTTACTTGCGCCATCATCATTTCACTTTCTCACAACTACTTGTCTAAACTAATCAGACCATATATTCTCCGCTCTCAATCAGTATATAGAATGTTTTTTTAAAAAAAAATTCTTCTTTTAATTCCTCAACCCCTTTCAAAATCACTTGACATATTCAAGCGCTTTTGATTGATGAGATAAAATATATACCACAACACATAGCATGAATTTAAAAATTTGTGAGAAAATATGATGCATCATAACTTGACGTCACATTCATAGTTTCGCATTAGTTTGAGTGAACTAACTCAAAAAAAAAATATATTTTGCCAGTTTCATACCACCAAATACTTTGCAACACACTAGGAGATTGACTTTAGCGAATATTGGCCCAAAAAGAGCTGTCTCGAACTAACATAATCATCCATTTTTTTGGCGCAATATATAATAATATATGCTTAGTGCCATAAAACATAATCAATGAAAATAAACATATGAAATAATAATGCGATAATAAATATCCATTATTCATAAAACCAAACCAAAAAAGTTTTTGCCAAAAAATGGACGAACTAGATTGCTCAAACATAATTAAAAATCAAGTCCTAATAAGCAAAGTAACTTAAAAGTAAATTACATCCAATACTAAGTCCGAGAAGGTACGAAACCAACTCCCAGAATCTCCCCTTATGCGCCAACTTCCATGGTAATAGTAGTGGCAACATTCTTGTATTTGATGATAATATACAAATCTTTCTCAATCTCTCGTCATATATCTTGTTGCTCAAGTTTCTACAATCCACATGGAGAGAATTAGCAACAAGAAAAATATTTGTATTATTCTATAGAAGTACTAAGAGCAAGAAATGTGTGTTACCGTCTTAGACTCAGTGCAAATCACGAGCAAAGTGACACCATCTTATCACAGTTGTAACCACTTGACTTTGCTTATGTTTTGTTTATTCACCCCTTTTGCCTCGGCGACTCCACTTGGGTCTGGCACTTCGTGGGGCTAGGATTTCGATTTCTCCTCCATTTTCTTGTCTAGAAAACACTTAATTGCTTGTTCCAACGTCCATCTTTTTGGAGTTTTCGTTGACTAGCCATGTGGCGACAAGAGCATCTGTTTGTGCTCTGTTCAGATATCTTTACGGTCAGCCTCAAGTCTTAAGGGGACTGGCGACACTATATCGAACGTTTTAATATGCTCATTGTGGGTTAAAACAAGTTTAACATGTCCTCAAGTCTGCTCAGGTAGAGAGGTCTAAGGACTGCCAATACTTGTTGGTCATCAGTGAGCTTCACCATCCAACATTACTGAATGCTCTCGAATTCATATCCTTCATCAACAATCTAGATGTTTGGATCATCTGAGTGGCTTGGGTCAAGTACATACTGATTAAACTTGAGGGTCAAGAGCCCTCAATCTAGTAACGAATCTCGAAGTGCTATCCATACTTGACCTTCAGAACTTCCCATAACTCTTTAGGCTGTAGGATATTTCTCAAACTCTCTGATCAGAATTATCGTGCATGCAGTTTAGCATAGTAAAGCGCGCCACTTTTATCTTGATCCACCTACTTATCGTATGCCGTCTTTAAATCGCAAACATATTCAAGGAGTCGTATCCATCTTTTGGTTCAGTAGGGATTTAGCCATAACAGTACGTGAGATGATCAAAGTTACTTTTCTTTGTGAAGTAAAAATCGAAATTTTTCTTATGTCACATGGCAAAATTTTGGCCATCAAGTTTTGCCACGTTACCATGGAGGTTCTAGAAAGTCTGGTTGAATATCCTATTAACTGTATTTTATGCACATAAAATAAGGTCACTTATCAACAAAAACAATACTTTTATTCTCTGGATCCAAGTAAATTTTATTATTTTCCTCTAATTTCATTAGGACGACTCAAAAATTTCGCTCCAACGTGGTAGCTAAGTAATCATCTCCCTTTGAAATTAAAAAATTCTAGATAAATTTATCGATCTTAGAAATAAAATAATTTGTCCATATATCATGACATGATATAACAATTTAAACAATAATATCACATAAATTGGCATACACAAATAAATGCAATTAACTCATAATTGATAATCAAATTGTTAAGGTTGTAAATTGCATAAAGAAAACGCAAATCAAATCATGCACATATAATATATCTCCAAATTGCAATATCTAATTAGTGCGAACAAAATCATGCCAATAATCTTAACCCATTTCGAAGCATGATTCTCATCGGTCAAAAAATATCGTGGGAGATTTAAGCTTTTATGACAAAAAATCATCATAAATTATAACTCAAAATAATTCGTGAGCTATAATAATTTCTAATATTAATTAATATTATTTCATAGCGTCAAGGTAATTAAACATGTGGATGCACAAAATATCTTAAAATCACTTTATAAACGACGGCCGGGGCATGTTCTGCAATATCACCAAAAAATCGCATGATCGAACAAAAACAATAACCCAATGCGCATTAATATGACGAAGTGATCCAATAATCATCAATTTCGAATTTTATTATTATTTTTTTAAAAAAAAGCCCAATTTTTAGTTAGGTTTGCTTTGTTTTATCAAGAATACGAACTTCACTCATTTGGATATTGCATATTTTAAATTAAACCCAATGGAGCTATTAGAAATGCGTACAAGAAGTAATTAAGCCCAATCCATTAAGGTTCATCTCCTATCCTAACCTAACCTACCGCCGCCTCATCTGCTATCACTGCAAACGGCGGGGGTTAACACCATGAACTCACGGGGTAGTTGCGCACAGAGTCCACGCATCTTAAAAATGCGAGAGTTGCGGAGGAAAATCGGTGGGTGTAAAACAAGGGCTGATGTGTGCATCTTTGGATTCACTACAATCGTCGCTGCCACATCACTTCTCGTTGTTTGCCGCACTTTGCAGCGGCTTTATCGCTGCGCTCTACTGTGCGCACTATCGAGACAGTTGCTTATGTTTCGCCCCTTTCAGAAAATTCTTTTTATTTATTAAAAAGTTATACCTCCTTCTCGAATTGTTGTTTGTGATTTGTATTCACTGATTTCACATCCGGAGTTCGCAGTACCTTTTGTCGCATAGGGGTGCACTAGGAAATAGGAAAATTACACTAATGTAAGAAAATTCGGCTTTGTTCCGTAGAGGAAACCCATTCACAATGAAAAAGATCGTTCTACTTGGTGATCACATGAATATTGAATTCAAAATTTATCTCTACTAGTGCCGATTTTATTGGAAGTAATTCACACACGTGAATTTCAAACAAAAATTTATAAATTAATCAGCACGTGTTTGTTTTTGCCAGAGGCCAAAGCCAAGATGGCTCTGATATCACTGTTGGAATTTAATGCTCAATAAACAAATAAATCGTGTGTACCTTTTTCAGCGGAAAATAAGGCACATGGTTGTTTGGATCTCTGACTCAATCTACAAGCAAATCCCATCGAAACAAATCCCACGAAAACAATCTTAGTTCCTTTTGCTGTCGTCGAAATATTACTAAGAATATTTCGTTCATGTTGCACACTTTAAATCCCTTAGAGATTTTCTGACAGACTGCTCCAAGAATTCACCAAAGGGAATATTTAGTTGTGTGTATTGTGTGTTGTGAATTCCATTCTTCGTCAGTCTACCAACTGAAGGATAAACCTATATTTATATGGTATGACTTAGAATGTCTACTCCATCCTCAAACTGTGGATGTACTTTGATATATCAAATATTCTATATCAAATAATATATTATGGGATAATAATATTGATATATATAATCTTTTGAATATGGTAGATCTAAAATACCAAATACTTTAAAAGATCACAATAATATCCAATAATTCGTAATTGCATGGTTAACAACACAAGTTCATACGTGAAATAATCCCAAATTGTATTGGAAGTGGTGTGATGTTACAAATCGCACCAACTTCCAATTCATCCACAAATGGGTTTTTCCTTACAAAGATGAGGCTTTGGCTACATTATATTTGCCACGTTTAGATCATTGTTTTAACATGGGATATTTTGGATGGATTAATATTTGAGATGGCATGGAAAGTTTAGACACTGGGACGCAAAAAAAAAAAATTGTATATATAATTTTTAAAAGTATCTAGTTTTGAAATAGTGATTGTATGTTAATTTTAGTATTTTCAGTTGCAATTTTTATTAAAGTTTGTTTCATGTTAAAAAAAAAATTTACCAATGGTCTTCATAATAAAACCTAATTGACGTTCATGTTTATGAACTTTTGATTTAATGCAATTGTTTTTTTTTTTTTTAAGAATACCTATTGTTATTTTTTATCTAAATCGCACTTTTTTTTTGGTATGCAACTCGTGGATTTCGACCCAATGATATATCATATTTTTAAAGTAACATTATATATTCTCATCTATATGGTTACCTTTTATCGTTCTATCATCATGTCTACATATTAATGAAAACATATATTTCAAAACGTAGAATGTGCTATAATTATTTTGTACTTTCCTCCACACGCATCGCGTGTACACTTTACTAGTTACGATATTTGGTGAAAAAATTTTGACTAGGTTGGTTGCATTGCTACATAATGGTTCCTGAAGATTAGTTTGTTGAAGCCACGCTAGTTGCAAGACCTTGAAAAATAGTTTGAAAAAATCTTGTACGTGCACGACTTTCACTTCATTTCGTATAACCTGCTGTTTGCTATGGAAATTTGTCAAGGTGATCCTCGTGGATCGCTTAATCCATCAAAGTTTCGACGGAAATAGTGGCACTTTTTTATATTCCATTTAGTGACTGGAACGGAGCAGGTTAAGTTTGGTAACATGGTTTCTCTTTCCTCAGTTCAACAGTTCGAGATCTTTGGTTGTGTGTGTCGTGTTGCATTGTTATTTTCTGTCACATGATGTGCGCGACGTTCCGCCGCAATTAGTTTACCTCTTGCATACACGTTGCCTTCTTCTTCGCGTTATTGGGCACAATAGCTTTAATAATTAGTTTTCTTTTTTTAATGTGTCTTTGTTTAAGCCATGTGTTGATGAAACTCCCACTTGGTTATTGGGGACTATTGTAAATTTAGTGTTACTATGCTGATGAAATGCCACAAACGAGGCCATCCCTTTCGAATTGAATGCGTGTTGTGTATCCTCTCCTCTATTAGCGGCTCTCCAATGCATCTTAGGTGGAACATAGCTCTGGTTGTTGAAAGACGGGACAGGTGTTACCGTTGTCGGCAAACATTGCGAGCAGGTGTATGAATGAGTATGCATTCTCAAATGGACCGAAGGGTTAACTTTTTCACTGAAGGCCAAAATGCTAATGTAGCCATAAAAATGATTTTAACATGAATAGAGAAAATACGAGAGTCCATGGAGATCTAGGCTGATCGGGCTAGTATTCGAATCACGTCCATAGAATTAAACTATAGAGGTTGTTAGTTGCGTTTACAAAGCAAAGTGAGTAGCACAAGGCTTTTTTCCAATGAGAATACTTCGATACTCAAGTCAATATTTGTAGTGAATGGCAAAAAGAAAAGTGTACTTCAACTTTGCAGTTACACCTCTTTCTGTAAGGTCATGAAGCAAAATGGGGCTCAGAAGTTTTTGAATTGATAGAATGGCACAAAACAGTAGGAACATAATGACCCTCCACTCATTAGTTACTTATTTTCTCGTGAGTCTCCAGAGGTGGAATTTTGCTAGACCTATGCAACTAATGAAGAAAAAAGATTATATCTCCAGTGATACTGCTCCATTATAGTCCGCTAGGCAACACAACCAGAAAGTTTTACTGGTCCACTCGTGTGCGCCATTTTCCCATATCAACACTCAACCACAATGAAGCGTATTTACAGATGGAGCCGATGACGTGTAGTTCATCTGTCACCACGGTCATGAATATAGGACGATCTCAAGTTCGAGATCCAACTTTAACAAGCCCTCCCAACTAAAAAAAAAACAGTTACATATGGTTAAACTTGGGATGCAACTGTAACAAAGCCTCCCCCAACTCAAAAAAAACAGTTACAGATGGTTAAACATGGGATGGGATAGACTTCAACGTGTTTTGTCATGTTTGACAGGCCAACGGCAGCTATAAAAACATGGTGTCTAACTAAAACAGTTTTTTCCTTTCTATTTCCTGGTAATTTTTAAGCCGCGAGACTTTATATATTCAGCAACACACCATAGATCTGCATGAGAGGTGTCAAACGCATACTTGAAATAGTCCACAGATCAAAAAATCACGAAAGCAAAGGATTTTATCAACAATACACTTCTATAATCATGAAACAAGAATCAACTGATTGTCTAGTGTCTACATATGATGCCTATCGTAACCTAAAAACAAAACCAATTTGAAATCAACCAAATCGCAATTCCACACCAACAGCCTACATATAATCGAGAATATCCCACTGAATATTAAAAACTCTTAAAGACTGGGATAACCCCCCCCTCTGCGAATCAACTGTACACCACGCCATGATTTTAACACACCATTGAGCAAACAGCCTATGGCCAACTCAAATGCTCAACTTCAATCAACACACCCTCATCATAAATCATAAATGGAGAAAAGTTGATTTCCCGAATCCTGGAGCAAACGTTACAATAGATTACTTCTCAACTCTGAAATAAAAAATTTCAAATAATTGGTAGAGGACAATCTATCTTGATATGGGATGGAACAAAGATATTCATTCAATCTTTTAAAAACACAGACCCTAAAACACAAAAAAATAAGTATCAACCATCAGAGAAACGAAGAAAAACATACAAACGAAGTCACATGCACTGCAGGGGCGGGGTTATCAGTTGGGCGAGGTTATCAGTTAAGAGTACCGGCCAATCATATCATTCAAAGTCCTTGTAGAACAGTTTAACCCTTGCAAGATCAGACAACCTAGTATTAACCTAAAGCTTTGTTTTCAGTTTTTCGATCTAGCGAGACTGTAAATAAAGAAATAAAGAACAAGCATTTTTATTACAGGCACCGTAGAGTATTTCTTCGCATTTTGGAGAACAGAGATGCCACAAGGATCTACTACGCGACCAGGAAACTCATCACTGCTGAGTAGCTCATCGATGATTTGAGGGGCATATTTTTTAACAGATTGCTCCATCAATTTCTTTACTACCTCGCATCCATAAAGGTCCCTCGACAGGATATACAAAAGTCCCCGTCAGTTCAGCTACTATATGTTCAATGTCAGAATGTGGCCTCTCAAATCCAATTACATGCTGTACTAGAACGATTCCTGAACTCAGGAAAAAGGTTTGGTTTTGGATAATAAAGCAAATTTGTAACTAGGATATGAAAAGGAAACGTACCCAAAAGTTTTAGAGACAGACCAAATATATTTAGGAACATTACTGTAATAATACGCTTTATCACTCCCTCGTGTGAAGAGTAGTTCCTTTTGTCATGATGTCTTGCAGAAGGTCGGGATCCAACTTATGTCCCGTCGACAATGATTTCCAGAACAATCATCAGATATCACCTTGAGTATTGGCTGTGAAAATACACAAGTACTGTTATAGATATGGTAGAATACAAAAAAAAGGAATAAAATGAAACTCAGTTATAAATTAACTTTAGTGTCTTCTGCAGGGAGAGATACGGAAGGAAATGGACCAACAACAAGAGAAAACCAAACTGGTTTTTATTACGAGGGGAACCGTGAAGTAACTGAAGACGGCTACCATATATGAGCCTAATTTGCCTTCGGTGTCATGAGACACTCGGATAAATTTCTTCATGGACTCAGAACTGCAAAGAAAACACGAAATTCGAGTTATCACATTCACGGAGGTCACAGCGAAACACGAACATCCATTTACCATACCTTGAGGGTGGAGACAGACTGACATGAGTAAACAGACATTAGCAGTAATCAAAGAAACCAATTGGTTCATCATGTTCCTCGTCGCCATACATGGAAAAGCTTTTTGAATCGCATAGCTAACCCCACCGATGGATCATCAAAATCGCACATATGCGATACTTTCACCTCTGAAAAGAATCAATCTGGATGGTCTTCCGATTTACTTCCATGGAGTGCTTCTGATGCAAAAACTGGCAACCGCATGGAGTCCATTTGAATACAGAAAACACCTATTGCCCCCTCAGATCCTCTAAAGAAATCGAGACGGATGGCTGACGATTGGTTGCTGCCCAATCTCCGGCGGAAAACAGGCGGCGAAGGTTTATCGGACCAACGATGGACGAATCTGTGAACACCGGGATGAGACAGATCCGAAGAGAGGATGGTCTTCAGCCAGAGAAATCTCGTAAGATCCTCCATCAACGTCCGGTTGATTTGCGCGAAGAAGACAGCAGGAATGAAAGAAGTACGATGCAAAACATGGGCTTTTAACTGTTCAAATAAGGGCTGTTATTCAGCGTAATTTGGGCTTGTAACTCTTAAATAGGGCTGTTATTTAGCGGAATTTGGGCTTGTAGCTCTTAAAATATGTGTTTGAGTAAATTTTTATAAATTATCTTTGAAATATTTTTTTAAAAAAATTGTATTTTCAAGTAATTTTTCTTGAAAAACAATCGGAAGATTTTATTTTTTGGTGTTTTTTAAAATAAAAAAAACGCGGGTTAGATAAGTACGAACGAGTGTGATGCCATAACCATCTTCATAATACAGGTTGGAGAACCCTAATTGTTTTCTCTAGTTTATTTTGATCTCAATCGGCGGCAAAAGGTCTATCGGCATACATCGGGAATCTGTGGATACAAGCGGAATAGGACTAGATTGAGAGGGATGGTCTCAGCCAGGACGTAACTAGAATTTTTTTTCTTCAAGGAGGCTAAATTTTTAGGTTACAAAAAAAATTATAGGACATTGAATATTTATAATCTATTAATTATTATATATATATCTAATATGTTTTCTATAATCTAATTAACTCTCTTATAAAATTTATACTATCCATTTAGTTTTTCATAAATTGTTTAATTTTATTAAATATCAATATCATAATCATAATAATATGATATAAAAATCTAACTTTTATTATATTAGGTCCCTAAACTTAATAGAGAAGATTATATTATATCACTTACACAAATTTTTTTTTAAAAAAATAAAGCATTTTCCATTTGAAATCTAATATAACGGATGATACTTGTCTAAATTTTTTTAATTAATTATATTTTATATAATATAATTTATTATTAGGATAATATAATTGAAATTTCTCAAACTCCATTTGATAAATATTAGTCTAGTTCAAATCAAAGTTAAAATAGCCCAAAACAGAAAAAAAATCTATGTTTGATAGAACACCTAAAAACAAAAAAAAATATAATATTTTAAAATAAAAATTATTATTAGTCTATATCAAACATTGAAAGAACCCAAAAAGAAAAAAATACATTATAATTGAACCCTTAAAAATCACATATATAAAAATTTTAATATATGGGCTAAGAGTGGGGGCTAGACTGGGCTGGAAGCCCAGTCCAGCCTCCACTGTTTGCGTCCGTCCCTGGACTCTCAGCCGTGGAAATATCAACGTACAATTCGACCGGTTGATTTGCGAGAGAAGACGAGGAATAAATGCATTGTGATAAAACATCTTGTAACTTTTAAATATTAAATATTTTTTTTAAAAAAATTTATCAATTTTTTTAAAATTAAAATATTGAAATAGTTTTTTTTTAAAAAAATATAAGTTTAAATATTTATAATTAAATTTCTAAAAACAATTTTAATAATCTTCATAATATATATTTTTTTATAATTTTGACAATACTTAATTTAGTCTCTATGTTTAGGGGTTGAGCATTTATTTCGGTTTTTAAACCGAAATTAACCGAACCAAAGTTTCATTCAAAAATTTGGTTCAGTTAATTCGAAAATTCGGTTCTATTGTTAAAGTTAAAAAAATTTTGGTTTTAAAAATCGGTTAATCAATTTTTTGGTTTTTGTAACGACCCCGAGTTTCTAATCTCTCAGTTAATCAAATCATCGTAAATAATAGTCAAAAAATCAAAGACTAAATAAAATAAATTTTTTTTTTAAAGGGAGCAACCTCGTCTCGATCGGGGAAGAAAAAAACACCCGATCGAGCGAGCCATGAAGGCCCAACTACTCGCACTGGAAAGCAATGTTGGCCTCGCTCGATCGGTTACTTTCCACCGATCGAGCGAGCACAAAATTTGCTCACCTCACTAGCCTTAGAAAATTAAAGGCCTTGCTCGATCAGGCTAGGAATCACCCGATCGAGCGGGCATCTCCGTTTCAGCAGAAAAAAAACAACAGGATTCATTTTGCTGAACAACTCAAGTTCTTTTCATTCATTTCTCATCTAACATCAACTCATACATAGCCTAATACAAAATCATAAGCTAACATGCATTCTAACATGATATAAGTTTGATAGTAATAGATCATCTCATGGCCCTTAAAATCAACATATTAGGCTCATATATCAAACATGGAACCTTGTTATACAATATCAAGTCAAGTCCTAAGAAGTAGATATTAACATCTCATCTCATAATCTTGTGTAACATTATTAAGAACAACTAACCTCATAGCCAATAAGTCTTGGCAATATGTAACTACAACGTATTCATGTCTTTGAACTCAGACACAACATTGGACAGCATCAAGAACCATCTAAACTCGGGCATCAATCACGCGTATTCTCTCATCCCTTGTTCTTCAAGATCGCCTTTTGCCTCTTCCACTCCCGCCCTACTCGCCTTGACACATACAATACCAAGCAATAGCCGGGATAACACCGGTGAGAAATATATATTTCCTAGTAAAAGCAACTAAACATGCATAGAAATAGCATATATCAAATTCATGGATATAAAAGTAACTACAATGCATGTTTTAAAACAAAGGTTCTCTAAAACAATTCTCTCATTTCATCGGTTGGGATCCCCGAGAAGAAGATTTACATAATTAACCACCGACTCTTCCCGATCGAGGTGGGGGCTACTTATCTTGCTTCTCCTAGACTTTGAAGCCATTATATATGTAAAATCAGACGCTACGGAGCTAAAGTCAACCACACAGGCCATACTTATATAATCCCTCAAATCGTACTAAATCGAATGTTTCCGATTCATTTCAAAATCAAAGAACAAGTCTTACAAGATGAAATGCAAAAACCATATATCAACAAAATAGTCTTATCATTAAAATCAAGACTCAGTTCAACCATTCAAATACAACATATAAAATCAAATAAGCAAATTAAGTATGTGATTTATGGCGAACTCGATACAAACCATCTCCGAGTTATTAATCCCAATCGAATCCTACGTTCACTTTTACCTTTCAAATGTGAAGTTTAAGATGATTCCAAAGTGCGTTCAAGCCTCTCCAAATGTGACATCAACAACAATCACTAAGACATTGTATCAAAATCTGCACTTAGAACCATTCCAAAATCCATTGGAGAATAACTTCAAACCTTTACTTCAACACTCTATCGGTTCGAAGATGGCGTTCTCGAGCTCAATGGTCCTTTAAACACAATCTGAAACAAAGTTGAGAAAGCTTACAACCATCAGCTAGGACTCACTATCCTCACTAACTCAATACAAGATAGCAAAAACAGTCTTGAATCATAACGTCGGCGGTCATAAACAGGTTAAAAGTCGGCAAACCGAAACTCAACTACAACAATTCTAACATTCATATCAGTTGTATAGGATTCAAAACCAGCATAATTCCTCAACATATCAACAAGTATACTATCGAATAATCAGCTGAAAATTCATAAGAACATAATCGATAGCCATCCTTCAACCCGAACTCGATAGAACAAAGAATACAAGCTCAACAACAACAATTCATAAACCACATCTGTTCTCTGCCATTTTCGAATTTTCAAATCATGATGAACTAAAATAAAACTTACATCAAATCTAAGGTCTTCTTGCAAGGATCCAGAACATCTTTCGGAATCGAAATCGGATAACCAGATTAAAAGATACGGCGATTTGAAAATTACAATTCCAAAGAAATGAGAAGGAATCGATTTGCTCTGTTCTAAATCCTTTCAATTGTCTGAAATGTTAAGCATAACACACGTATACATGCTGAGCAATCACTTTAAAATTCTGGAAAATTTCACTTTAGCCCTCCATAGTCTTGCTAGTTGCAATTCAGTCCTCAATTTCTCATTTCATTCAATTTCCATCCTAAATAATTTAAGAATATTAGAATTTAAATCAAAACTCTAAATATTCCCAAATTACATATTCTCGGATTAAAATTAAATAATTCCGGGCGTTATAATTCTCCCCCACTAAGACATGATTTCGTCCTCGAAATCTCAAGTACTATCAGCACATAAGATATATCAGATAACAAAAAACTAACGAAGAACTCACATCATTGAAACATTTCTGGAAATCATTGTCGCATATCTGATTCCGTCTCCCAAGTAGCTTCTTCAATACCATGACGACTCCACTGGACTTTCACAAGTGGAATAGTCTTTGTTCGAAGTTGTTTGTCCTTACGATCAAGAATCTGAATTGGCTTCTCAAAATAACTCAAGGTTTCGTCGAGTTCAGCCTCATCAGATTGAAGCACATGAGATTCATCAAGAAGATATTTTCGAAGCATCGATACATGAAAGACATCATGTATTCCAGATAAAGCCGGAGGTAAAGCTAATCGGTAGGCAAGATTGCCTATTCTCTCAAGAACTTCATACGGACCAATATAACGTGGAGACAACTTCCCTCGCTTTCCAAATCGTACAGTGCCTCTGAATGGAGAAATCTTCAGAAACACCCTATCCCCTTGTTCAAAAGACAAAGGTCGACGTCGGATATTGGCATACTTCGTTTGTCTATCCTGTGCTGTCTTCATTCTCTTCTGAATAAGCTTCACTTGTTCAGTCATATCTCGAATCATATCAGGTCCAATATGAGGTACCTCTGAAATATCATCCCAGAAAAGAGGTTATCGACACTTTCTACCATACAGAGCTTCAAACGGAGCCATCTCAATACTCGATTGATAGCTGTTGTTGTACGAGAATTCACAAAGAGGTAATAACTCTTGCCAACTAGTGCCAAAATCAAGCACTACAGCTCTCAACATATCCTCCAATGTCTGAATGGTACGCTCAGACTGTCCGTCTGTCTGTGGATGATAGGCTGTGCTCAAGTGTAGCTGAGTACCCAAAGCACTCTGTAAACTGTGACAGAAGTGTGACGTAAATCAAGGATCACGATCTGATACAATAGACTTCGGCACTCCATGCAATCTGACAACGTCTCGGACATAAAGCTCTGCCATCTGATCGTGTCTATATGTCATACGATAAGGTATAAAACATGCTGATTTCGTCAATCTATCGATAATCACCCAGATAGCATCACAACCTCTAGAAGATCGAGGTAACTTCGTCACGAAGTCCATGGAAATATGATCCCATTTCCATTCCGGCACTGATAAACTCTGTAACAAACCAGACGGTTTCTTCCTTTCAGCCTTCACCTGTTGGCAATTAAGACATCAAGACACAAAATCAATGATATCAGACTTCATTGGTTTCCACCAATATCGAGTCTTCAAATCGTTGTACATCTTCTCCCACCAGGATGAATACTATAACGACTACAATGCGCCTCTTTCAGTAGTTGTTGTCGCACATCAGAAATATCAGGCACTACAAGGCGATTGTTTACATACAAAAGATCATCTCGAACCTGGTATTCAGACACATGCCCTGATCAGACTTTCTCAATCGAATTCTGCACATTCTGATCAAGTTTTGAGCATCTTTAATTCGCAACAATAGCGCTGGTTCAACTTGAATTTGATAAAGTCGAAGAGGCTGACAATTCATGTCAAATACCAATCTAGAAAAACAACAGTTTTCAATCAAATGGGATACACCAATCGTTGATAAAGATAAAGAACATACCTTTCGACTCACTGCATCAGCTGCTGCATTCGATTTTCTGGGATAGTATCTAATTTCACAATCAAAATCTTTAAGCAAGTCAAGCCATCTACGCTGTCTCATATTCAATTCTGACTGTGAAAACAAATATTTCAGACTCTTGTGATCAGAATAGATCTCAAACTGTTCCCCGTACAGATAATGTCGCCAAATCTTCAAAGCAAATACGATGGCGGCCAATTCAAGATCATGAATCGGGTATCTGGTCCATGAGGCTTCAACTGTCTTGAGGCATAAGCAATCACATGCCCTCGCTGCATCACAACACATCCCAAACCGCGATGAGATGCATCACAATAAACAGTGAAACCACCAGTACCTGAAGGAATCGTCAAGACTGGTGCACTGGTCAATCGCTTCTTCAACTCAATAAAACTGGATTCACAGGCTTTAGATCAGATAAATGAAGCATTCTTCTGAGTCAACTGAGTAATCGGCTTCGCAATACTGGAAAATTCTTTAATAAAACGACGATAATACCACAGCCAAACCCATAAAACTACGAATTTCAGGAACAGATGTAGGTCTAGACCAATTGATCACAAGCCTCGACTTTACTTGGATCAACAGATATACCAATTTCCAGATATGATATGTCCAAGAAAAACAATCTGTTTCAGCCAAAAATCACATTTTGACAGTTTAGCATACAGTTTCTCAGATCTCAGAGTCTTCAACACAGTTCTCAAATGCTCAGAATGTTCAATCAAATTCTTCGAATATATCAGAATATCATCAATAAAAATTATCACAAAATCGTTCGAGATATTTCTGAAACACACGGTTCATCAAAGCCATAAACACAGCTGGAGCATTTGTCAGACCAAACGGCATAACTATAAACTCATAATGGCCATACCTGGTTCTAAAAAGCAGTTTTCGGAATATCAGAATCTCTAACTCTCAGCTGATGGTACCCAGAATCTCAGATCGATCTTGGAATACACAGAAGAACCCTGCAACTGGTCAAATAAATCATCAATACGAGGCAAAGGGTATTTGTTCTTTACCGTTGCCTTGTTCATTTGCCGGTAGTCGATGCATAATCTCATTGAACCGTCTTTCTTTCGAACAAATAATACTGGAGCTCCCCAAGGAGAAACACTGGGTCGAATGTATCCCTTGGCCAATAAATCTTCCAACTGATCTTTCAACTCTTTCAATTCTACTGGTGTCATTCGATAAGGTGCTTTAGAAATCGGTGCAGTACCTGGCATCAGTTCTATGTTGAAAATCAATCTCACGATACGGAGGTAGTCCTGGAATCTCATCAGGGAAAACATCCGTAAATTCATTAACCACTGGCAAATCAGCCAGGTTCGGGCTAGTTTTCCAAAACATCAACTGCATATACAATAAATCCCTCCGCTCCTTTCTGCAAAATTCGGGTCATTGATAATACAGAAATCAGAGGAATCTTAGCACAAGAACCCTTACCATAGAATTTCCCTTCTTCAGTCATCTCAGGTCTGAACCTCACTACCTTCTGGAAACAATCTACGGTAGCTCTGTACTTGTTTAGCATATCAATCCCGATAATGCAGTCAAAATCAGACAAACCAAGCACAAAACAATCTATCTCTATCTCATTACCATTCATACTGTAACAAACAATTATTAACTGTCTGAATAGATATAAGACCTCTCCCCAAAGGAGAAGAAACAGATACTACAACAGGTAATGTTTCAACAGGCAAAGAATGTAATGAAGCAAATCGTGCAGAGATAAAACGTATGGGATACAACCTGTATCTATCAATACATATGCGGGATAACCATAAAGAGAACAGTTACCTGCAATCACGTCATCTGGTGCTCCCTGTGCCTGTTCCTCCGTCAATGCAAAGACATGAGCCTGTTGTCTCGATGACTGACTACCTTTCTGATTCCCTCCTGGCCTTGGCTATTGCTGTGGATGTGATGTCTGGAAGGAATGGACAGAAGAGGCTTGCCTCGCAGGTTGAGCCACTGATCGTGATGACTCTGCACCTCGTGACTGTCCAGAACCTCTCTAAGGACACACCCTCGCAAAATGGCCAGTCTGATGGCATATATGGCACCTCCCAGATACACCTCGACACTGATCGGTTGGATGACCTCCACCGCAATTGTTACAAAACACTCCTGACTTCTGTTTCGTGCCACTGGAACTCGAAGAACTGCTCCCTGAATTTTTAAACTGTTTTCCTCGAGCTTGCAAATATCCTTTCTTGCCACTGCTACTACCACCACTTTCAAATCGAGGAGGTTGTTGTGGGAATAGGAGCTGATGTAAGGTCCAAATCCACTAAACTCACTTACGATGATTTTTAAATAATTTTTATGGTTTTATGCCATAAATTATTTAAGTTATGATTTAATGGATCATGGTTTCATGATATAATTATTTTATGTTTAACGCTTTCAATTAAGTTTATGATTTCAGGGCGGAGTTTGATTCTGGATTCATGGAACGAGACTAACCTATGCACGAGATCGTAAGAAATAATATTACGAGAATTTCAAGTATAATATTCATATGTTTATAATGTACGAACCAAGAAAGGAAATATTATCAGCCCGAGTCGAGACGTGTTGGGCTGACTGCGTTTTAGTAGCCGACACACATTACGTATTTCATTTTGATTATTGCACTCAACCACCACTTACCCCATCATCAATTGCATGTCTCCTTTGACTTATTCATTCCTTCACTTCACGTTTCCTTTCATCACTTTCTGCTTCCTTCTTCTTCTTGGTTCATCAATCGATTTCTTCAAGATCTTCACCATCCAAGTTCCAAATCTCGTTCGTGTCGTGGTTAGCTTGTTGCCAAAAATCCGGATCAACTCCATCTTCATTTCAAGGCAAGTTTTTCAACTAGTATTTTAAGGTTTTGAAACCCATTCAAGATTATAATTATTTTTATAATGAAAATATGTATGTTGAGATATGTATGCATGATTTTCAAGAATTTCAAGAGCATGAAGTTTAGATTTTAAGGGTTTGAAGAGCATGTTATGTGATAGTATGAAATCGTGAAGTATACGTCGTTCTTGTTCATGTTCTTGAATTTGATTTCAAGAGCTACATGTTTCATCTAAGTTTTTATGTGTTCTTGAAGTTTCAAGGGATGTTTTATTTAAAGGATATAGCTGGAGGAGTAGAAAATATCATATTTTGAATTATTGAATTAGTTTGAGTGAAAGTTTTGAAATGTTACTTATGTTGGATTGTTCTGGATTAGCGGCACTTGTTACTATTTTGAAGATCAAAATTAGTGTAGTGATCCAAATGATATGAGGCCAATTGTATTTGAAAAACAACGTATTTATCTACAACTTTCATGTTTTTGAGTTTTATCAAAATCATTTTGGAAGATTGGTCAAAATCATCCCAAAATGTGTCGAGTGTTTTGATTTCCCGGCAGTGACACATCTGGGGAGAATAAGCATAACTGTTTACTGAAAATTTCAATTAAGGTGAAGTTTTCGGAATTAAACAGCCAAGATCAAGGGCTAAAACTTTCATGTTTACCACTTTTCCGAATTCCGACTGCAAAATAGAGTTTAAGAATGAACAAGCAGACCCATCAGCAGGGTATGCGCACCCGCGCCCGAAAAGTAGCTCCCCCGCACATGGCCTTCTGATTTGAAGCTTTATTTATGTTATTTTGGGGTACTAATTTCATGTTTATGATCTTTAAAGGCTTATAAAGTATATTTAAGAATTCTTATGCAAAAAGTTTCAAGTTTTAAGTCAAGAACGACTTACGTGGATCGATTACGTTATGTGATGCATGTACATGTCTATGTTTCATTCATGAAACCTATGTTCAATATGAAAATATGATTTTTATCACTTATGACGTGCATGAAGTTATCGAGTAAAGTTTAATGTTAATGAAATGAAAGTTATGACAGAAATTACGATGATATGATGATGCTTCATAAGAAAATGATATGTTATAATGATATGATGATGAAATGAAAGATGATGAAGCATGAATGAATAATTTTATGATGAAGCATGAAGATATGATATGTTGATGCATGAAAATATTTTGATGTTTTATGTGTCTTTGTGGTGGCAATACGGGACTGGTACTCCGGTTTGGGCTCCGGAGGGACCTTCCAAATATGGCTCAATGTACGGGTTAGGTCCCTCCGGGATGAGCTCCGGAGGGGCCTCCGAAAATGAAAGAATGTTACGAGGCGTAATGCCATATGATTGTTGATCAACAAGAAAAGATGAATGTGCCCATTATGACGGTTGCCACAATTTCGCATAATTCGTCACCAAATGATAAGTTTATGTTATGTTATGTTATGCTACGTTTAATTGATAATTGAAATCTCATGATTTTTACTACATACTCTTGCTGAGTCTTTAGACTCACTATACTTGAATGGTGCAGGTAATGAGGAAGACATTTATGCATATGTCGACGATTCAATGCCGGACATGAAGAAGAGCAAGGAGTCGGACCGGCGGGCGATGCATGAGTGTGTTATGTGATGAGTGTGTAACGTACTGAGTATGTTTGTGTCAAGTTAATGAACTAAATGTTGTTAGGTTGAATGAAGAAAATACGCTTTAATTGTTTCAAATTGTTATGATTTGGTTTGTAAACTATTTTGAAATGGTTTTAAGTAAGGTTTGATGTATGCATACATCTTTCAAAAATTTTCTTTTCCGCACAGTGTTTTATGGTCATGTTAGTTTGGTAACATCTTCATCGGTTGAGGGCGTTACAGTTTGGTATCAGAGCAGTTCGCTCTGGGTTTTCTTAAAACACTCATGCATACTCGCCACGACTCCAACGCTCCGTCTTCATGTCTGTAAGTTATGATGTTTATTCGATCATGTGTATGATAATGCGATGAGATAATGTATGCATGTTACATGTTAAAGTATATTTACGTATTGAATTGTGACTGAGCGGTGTGGATAATATTGGACTTTAGGACTATGACATCACGTAGGGGAAATAACACCAACGCCAACGCCAATGCCGCTAACAACAACCATAATGATTGCGGACCAGATAGTGAGAACAATCAAAACAACCAGTTTTTGACGGGATTAACTGCTCTGCTTCAAGAGCAAAGCCGTGCTCAGGGAGCTCAAATCCAACAGTTGCTTCAAGCCCAGACAGCTAATGCCGGAAATAACCATCCTGTGGCTAATCAAAACCCTATCTACAAAAGGTTCTTAGAGTTGGGACCACCTGAGTTCAAAGGAGAGACTGATCCTTTGATTGCGGAACAATGGTTCCAAGCTATGGAGACTGCTTTTGAATTCATGCAAATCACGGATGCGGATAGATTGAGATGTGCTACCTATATGTTCCGTGATGACGCTCGTGTTTGGTGGAATGGAGCCAAAGCAGCGTTGAACCTAACCACCCTTACTTGGAATGGATTCAAGGATGTGTTCTACGGCAAATATTTCACGGTGAGCACCCGAAACAGGTTGGCTAGAGAGTTTTTGGAGATCCGTCAAGGAAACATGTCAATTGCGGAGTATGTAAAGAAGTTTGAAAGGGGAAGATACTTTGTACCGATGATTTCTGGTGATCCTGCTGAAGAGTTGAAACATTTCACAGAAGGATTGAATGCCTTCATCAGAAAGGATGTTAGACTAAGTGGAGCAAAAAATTACAAAGATGCGGTGGATCAGGCCATGCTGTCCAAAAAGGACAGAAACGACATTATCAGAGAGTCACAAGAAAAAAGATCTAGTTATCAGAATCGGGACCAACAAGGAAATGCTAACAGAAAGAGACCGTACCAAGCCCCACCCCAACATCGACCATACCAACAGCAGCAACATCGACCTCAGGGCAGAAACAATTGGCTCTACCAGCACCAAAACCGGCGATTGCACCAACAGCTTGTCAAAAATGTGGAAAACTTCACTCAGGTCAATGCATGGCAGGGACTGGAGTATGTTTCCTTTGAAAAAAGCCAGGGCACTATCGAAAAGATTGCCCTCAATCCAAAGAACCAGTAAGAGGACGAGTTTTTTGCAATGACTCATGATCAAGTGGATCCGAATACAGCTATAGTTACAGGTATGATTAATGTTTCCAGTAATCCCGCTCATGTCTTAATTGATACTGGAGCTACACATTCATTTCATATCTGTTGAATTTGTTAATAAATCGGGTTTAGTACCGAATAAGTCAATATCGAGATTTTAGTATATCCTTGCCTTCAGGGAAGAATTGAGTAGTGATTTGATCATCAGAGGATGCAGTATACAGATTCAAGGTCATGAGTTGTATGCTGATCTTATTATCCTCAAAATGTCGGACTTTGACGTGATATTTGGTATGGATTGGTTGTCTTGTTACGAGGCTACCATAGACTGTAAACGGAGGAAGGTTGTCTTGAAAACTAAGGATGGAGAAACGTTTCTATTCCATGCCACACCGAAAAATAATTCATCTCTTTTAATTTCAGTAGGTAAGGCATGGCAACTGTTGAATAAAGGATGTGCAGGTTTCCTCGCAAGTGTCACTTGCGACCAAGAATTACCTCGATCGAAACTTGAAAGACGTCGAGGTAGTGAGAGATTTTCCAGAAGTATTTCCTGATGATATTGCAGGATTACCTCCAGCTAGGGAGGTAGAATTTGGGATTGAATTAATGCCCGGAACCCAACCAGCTTCCAAAGCACCATACAGATTAGCACCGACTGAAATGAAAGAATTGAAGGAGCAACTACAAGAGCTACTCAATAAAGGCTTTATTAGACCGAGTATATCGCCTTGAGGTGCACCGGTATTGTTTGTCAATAAGAAAGATGGGTCTATGAGACTGTGCATCGATTATAGAGAGCTGAATCGAGTAACAGTGAAGAACAAATATCCACTGCCAAGGATTGATGATTTGTTTGATCAGTTACAAGGGGCAGTAGTATTCTCCAAGATCGATTTGAGATCAGGTTATCACCAATTGAAGGTGAAAGATGAAGATATTCATAAGACGGCTTTCAGGACTCGTTATGGCCACTACGAGTTTTTTAGTCATGCCATTTGGAGTTACCAATGCACCGGCAGTATTCATGGATCTTATGAACAGAGTGTTTCAGCCTTTTATTAGATCAGTTTGTCATAGTATTCATAGATGACATACTGATTTACTCTCGTAGTTCAGATGAGCATCGTCAAGCATCTAACTACAGTCTTGCAGATTCTGAAAGAAAAAACAATTGTTTGCTAAGTTCAGTAAGTGTGAATTTTGGCTGGAAACAGATTGCATTTTTGGGTCACATAGTTTCGGCTAAGGGAATAGAGGTTGATCCAGCAAAGATAGAAGCAATTAAAAATTGGGTTACTCCAAAGAATGCTACAGAGATAACGGAGTTTCTTGGGATTAGCGGGTTACTATAAGAGATTCATTCAGGATTTCTCCAAGGATAGCACTGCCACTAACGTCATTAACTCGCAAAAGTGTGAAGTTTGAATGGTCTAATCAGTGTGAGAAAAGCTTTTTAGTGTTAAAGAAAAAGTTGAATGACAGCACCAGTACTAGCCATACCAGAAGGAACAGGTCGGTTCGTAATTTATACAGATGCTTCCAAGAGTGGATTAGGGGCTGTCTTGATGCAAGATGGAAAGGTGATAGCATATGCTTCACGACAGTTGAAGATTCATGAAAAGAATAACCCTACCCATGACCTTGAATTGACAACAGTTGTCTTCGCACTCAAACTGTGGAGACATTACCTTTTATGGTGAGAAGTGTCCAGATTTTCACTGATCATAAGAGTTTGAAGTACTTCTTCACCCAGAAGGAATTGAACATGAGGCAGAGAAGATGACTCGAATTGGTGAAAGATTATGACTGTGATATTAGCTACCATCCGGGTAAAGCTAATGTAGTAGCAGATGCTTTGAGTCGTAAATCTGCAACCTTGAACAGAATGACAACTCAACAAGAGTTGATTGCAGATTTTGAACGACTCAGATTGGAAGTAGTTGAGCCGATGGAAGTTTGTGCCCTATCAGCCTTAACAATGGTTCCAAGTTTGCTCGACAAGATTCGAACAGTCAGGCTTCAGACCAGCAATTATTAACTTGGAAACTTAAAGATAAAGCTAAAGGGGGTGCATTGTATACAGTGAAGGATGGGATCGTGCATCACAAAGGGCGAAAGTGGGTACCAGCAGTAGATTCACTGAGGGAAGAATGTGATGACTGAGCTCACACTGTACCATATTCTATTCATCCAGGGAGTACAAAGATGTTCAAGGATTTACAGATGCTATACTGGTGGCCAGGTATGAAGAAAGACATCGTTAAGTTTGTTAGCAAATGTTTGACATGTCAACAGGTCAAAGTTGAACATCAAAGGCCAGCAGGACTTTTGAAACCATTACACATTCCCACTTGGAAATGGGAAGATGTCACCAATGGACTTTGTGATTGGACTGCCAATTACACAACGAAGAATGAATTCAATATGGATAATAGTTTGACTAGGTTGACGAAGTCAGCTCACTTTTTACCAGTTAGAAACAACTTCTCGATGAATCAATATGCAGAGTTGTATATTCGAGAGGTAGTTAGATTGCATGGAGTTCCAGCAAGGATAGTCTCTGACAGGGATCCCAGGTTCACATCGAACTTTTGAAAGAGTCTACATCACGTTTGGGGACAAAGTTAGCCTTCAGTATAGCTTTTCATCCACAAACAGATGGACAATCTGAGCGAGTGATTCAAATACTGGAGGATTTACTTAGGGCTTGCATGATTGACTTCGGAGGAAATTGGGAATCGAAGTTGCCTTTAGTGGAGTTCACATATAACAATAGTTATCAAGCTACTATTGGAATGGCTCCTTATGAGGCTTTGTATGGGAGAAAGTGTAGGACTCCATTGCATTGGGATGAAGTTGGAGAAAGAGCTATATTGGGGCCAGAAATAGTGCAACAGACAATCAACTTGATAGCAAAAGTTAAGGACAGAATGTTGACAGCACAGAGTCGACAGAAAAGCTACGCCGATAAGAGGCGTAGAGACTTGGAGTTTCAAGTAGGTGATCATGTGTTCTTGAAAGTGTCACCTTGGAAAGGAGTTTTGAGATTTGGGAAGAAAGGAAAGCTGAGCCCGAGATATATAGGACCTTTCGAGATCCTAGACAAGGTTGGAGCAAGAGCTTATCGATTAGCATTGCCTCCAAATCTAGAAGGAGTACACGACGTCTTCCATGTCTCGATGTTGAGGAAGTATATCTCAAATCCTTCCCATGTCATTCGTCATGAACCAGTTCAGTGGACGCCAGACTTGTCATATGAAGAGGTACCTATCCAAATTTTGGAAACACAAGTTCGAAAGTTGAGAAACAAAGAGATCAAGATGGTAAAGGTCTTATGGTGCAATCAATTAGTGGAAGAGGCTACTTGGGAGACTGAACAAGATATGCGTAGCCGATACCCAAAATTATTTGGTGAGTCGAATTTCGAGGACAAAATTTTTTTAAGGAGCGTAGAGTTGTAAGGTCCAAATCCACTAAACTCACTTACGATGATTTTTAAATAATTTTTATGGTTTTATGCCATAAATTATTTAAGTTATGATTTAATGATCATGGTTTCATGATATAATTATTTTATGTTTAACGCTTTCAATTAAGTTTATGATTTCAGGGCGAGTTTGATTCTGGATTCATGGAACGAGACTAACCTATGCACGAGATCGTAAGAAATATTATTACGAGAATTTCAAGTATAATATTCATATGTTTATAATGTACGAACCAAGAAAGGAAATATTATCAGCCCGAGTCGAGACGTGTTGGGCTGACTGCGTTTTAGTAGCCGACACACATTACGTATTGAATTTTGATTATTGCACTCAACCACCACTTACCCCATCATCAATTGCATGTCTCCTTGACTTATTCATTCCTTCACTTCACGTTTCCTTCATCACTTTCTGCTTCCTTCTTCTTCTTGGTTCATCAATCGATTTCTTCAAGATCTTCACCATCCAAGTTCCAAATCTCGTTCGTGCCGTGGTTAGCTTGTTGCCAAAAATCCGGATCAACTCCATCTTCATTTCAAGGCAAGTTTTTCAACTAGTATTTTAAGGTTTTGAAACCCATTCAAGATTATAATTATTTTTATATGAAAATATGTATGTTGAGATATGTATGCATGATTTTCAAGAATTTCAAGAGCATGAAGTTTAGATTTTAAGGGTTTGAAGAGCATGTTATGTGATAGTATGAAATCGTGAAGTATACGTCGTTCTTGTCATGTTCTTGAATTTGATTCAAGAGCTACATGTTTCATCTAAGTTTTTATGTGTTCTTGAAGTTTCAAGGGATGTTTTATTTAAAGGATATAGCTGGAGGAGTAGAAAATATCATATTTTGAATTATTGAATTAGTTTGAGTGAAAGTTTTGAAATGTTACTTATGTTGGATTGTTCCGGATTAGCGGCACTTGTTACTATTTTAAAGATCAAAATTAGTGTAGTGATCCAAATGATATGAGGCCAATTGTATTTGAAAAACAACGTATTTATCTACAACTTTCATGTTTTGAGTTTTGTCAAAAACATTTTGGAAGATTGGTCAAAATCATCCCAAATGTGTCGAGTGTTTTGATTTCCCGGCAGTGACACATCTGGGAGAATAAGCATAACTGTTTACTGAAAATTTCAATTAAGGTGAAGTTTTCGGAATTAAAAAGCCAAGATCAAGGGCTAAAACTTTCATGTTTACCACTTTTCCGAATTCCGACTGCAAAATAGAGTTTAAGAATGAACAAGCAGACCCATCAGCAGGTATGCGCACCCCGCCCGAAAAGTAGCTCCCCCCGCATGGCCTTCTGATTTGAAGCTTTATTTATGTTATTTTGGGGTCCTAATTTCATGTTTATGATATTTAAAGGCTTATAAAGTATATTTAAGAATTCTTATGCAAAAAGTTTCAAGTTTTAAGTCAAGAACGACTTACGTGGATCGATTACGTTATGTGATGCATGTACATGTCTATGTTTCATTCATGAAACCTATGTTCAATATGAAAGTATGATTTTTATCACTTATGACGTGAATGAAGTTATCGAGTAAAGTTTAATGTTAATGAAATGAAAGTTATGACAGAAATTACGATGATATGATGATGCTTCATAAGAAAATGATATGTTATAATGATATGATGATGAAATGAAAGATGATGAAGCATGAATGAATAATTTTATGATGAAGCATGAAGATATGATATGTTGATGCATGAAAATATTTTGATGTTTTATGTGTCTTTGTGGTGGCAATACGGGACTGGTACTCCGGTTTGGGCTCTGTAGGGACCTTGTCAAATATGGCTCAATGTACGGGTTAGGTCCTCCGGGATGAGCTCTGGAGGGGCCTCCGAAAATGAAAGAATGTTACGAGGTGTAATGCCATATGATTGTTGATCAACAAGAAAAGATGAATGTGCCCATTATGACGGTTGCCACAATTTCGCATAATTCGTCACCAAATGATAAGTTTATGTTATGTTATGTTATGTTATGTTACGTTTAATTGATAATTGAAATCTCATGATTTTTACTGCATACTCTTGCTGAGTCTTTAGACTCACTATACTTGAATGGTGCAGGTAATGAGGAAGACATTTATGCATATGTCGACGAGTTCAATGCCGGACATGAAGAAGAGCAAGGAGTCGGACCGACGTGTGATGCATGAGTGCGTTATATGAGTGTGTTACGTACTGAGTATTTTTGTGTCAAGTTAATGAACTAAATGTTTTTAGGTTGATTGAAGAAAATACGCTTTAATTGTTTCAAATTGTTATGATTTGGTTTGTAAACTATTTTGAAATGTCTTTAAGTAAGGTTTGATGTATGCATACATCTTTCAAAAATTTTCTTTTCCGCACAGTGTTTTATGGTCATGTTAGTATGGTAACATCTTCATCGGTTGAGGGCGTTACAGCTGAGGTTTGTGACTGTCTCGGAGGCTGAGCGGTATAAAAAGCTCCTCGCTGTTGTATCAAACCAGCTTCCGCTCCTTTGGCACTGTTCAAAGCATCAACAAAATTATTTGGTCGCCTTGTGTTTACCAAAGTAAAGACCTCCGGAGTCAATCCATTAATGAACTGATCAGCCATTGCCTCATCACTATCAGCAACATGTGGAGCAAAACGTAGCAATGTAGTGAATTTTGCAACATAATATTCAATATTTAAGTTGCCCTGCTTCAGGTTCGCAAATTCTGCACCTTTATCTTTGCGGTAAGACATTGGAAAGAAGCGTTGGTAAAACTCAGTTTTGAAAAACATTCCACGTCAGTACAGTTCCTCTACGCTCCAAAGCTTTCTTGGTCGTGGACCACCAGCTCTTCGCAACCTCATGCAACTGATGTCCAATTAATCTAACTCTCCGCTCATCACCGTGATCAAGCGAATCAAACAACATCTCCATGTCATCAAGCCATCCTTCATATACAACTGCATTTTCAGTACCGTTCAGAGTAGGCGGATGGTATGATTGAAATCTTTTCATAATGTTTCCATCGGAGTGGCAATCATATCTGTCATATCTCGAGAGGTACTTCCCTGTTCATTGCTCGGGACTGCAGCTTGAGGTACTATCGGTGTTACCACTGTTTGTTCCGGCAGAGGAGAATGAACTGTCTGCTCTGGCATAGAAGTAGGAACCTGAGGTCTAAGAGGAGGTCGTCCTGGTCTTCGAGACATATCTGATTATCAAAAGGGTTAGGATACCACAATCATCAAATCTATATCAGTCCTCCTCCGATCATCTTACCTCTGATCAAGACTCGGTTCTGATTCAATCTTAAAAAAATAATCGAAGTACTCAACAAGACATGCTTCCAATCCATTCAGATAATCAGGTAGCATATCATAATTCATCAGAACACATGCCTCTAATCATTTCAGATATTCCAGTAAGCATGCGTCTTCATACTTTCAAATAAAATAAATACAACATCATGTAATAAAATACTTGAAAGTAAATCATGCTAGCATTTACCACATGTAATTCAATCATGTATTTAAATCATAGCATAATAAAATAAATAAGCACGAAAGATGACTCGATCTACCCCACTCACGATCTACCTCAGTCCAGAATTTTCTCGCTCTGATACCACCTTATGTGACGACCCGAGTTCTAATCTCTCATTAATCAAATCATCGTAAATAATAGTCAAAGAATCAAAGACTAAATAAAATAAAATAAAATAAAATTTTTTTAAAAGGGAGCACCTCGCTCGATCGGGAAAAACACCCGATCGAGCGAGCCATGAAGCCCAACTCTCGGGTGAAAGAAATGTTGGCCTCGCTCGATCGGTTACTTTCCACCCATCGAGCGAGCACAAATTGCTCACCTCACTGCCTTAGAAATAAAGGCCTCGCTCGATCGATAGGAATCACTCGATCGAGCGGGCATCTGTTCAGCAGAAAAAAAACACAGATCATTTTGCTGACAACTCAAGTTCTTTCATTCATTTCTCATCTAACATCAACTCATACATAGCCTATACAATATCATAAGCTAACATGCATTCTAACATGATATAAGTTGATAGTAATAGATCATCTCATGGCCTTAAAATCAACATACTAGGCTCATATATCAAACATGGAACCTTGTATACAATATCAAGTCAAGTCCTAAGAAGTAATATACATCATCTCATATCTTGTGTACATTATTAAGACAACAACCTCATAGCCAATAAGTCTTGGCATATGTAACTACAACATATTCATGTCTTTGAACTCAACACAACATTGACAGCTCAAACCATCTAAACTCGGATCATCACGCTATTCTCTCATCCCTTGTTCTTCAAGATCGCTTTTGCCCTGTTCCACTCCCGCCTATCGCCATGACACATACAACACAACAATAGCCGGATAACTCCGGTGAGAAATATATTTCCCAGTAAAAGCAACTAAACATGCATAGCAAAGCATATATCAAATTCATGATATAAAAGTAACTACAATGCATGTTTTAAAACAAGGTTCTCTAACAATTCTCTCATTTCATCGGTTGGGATCCCGAGAAGAAGATATCATAACTAACCACCGACTCTCCCGATCGAGGTGGGGCTACTTATCTTGCTTCTCTAGACTTTGAAGCCATTATATATGTAAATCAGACGCTAGGCTAAGTCAACCACCCAGGCCATACATATATAATCCCTCAAATCGTCTAATCGAACGTTTCCGTTCATTTCAAAATCAAAGAACAAGTCTTACAAGATGAATGCAACATATATCAATAAAATAGCATTCATTAAAATCAAGACTCATTCAACCATTCAAATACAACATATAAAAGCAAATAAGCAAATAAGTATGTGATTTAGGGAACTCGATACAAGCCATCTCGAGTTATAATCCCAATCGAATCCTAGTTCACTTTTACCTTTCAAATGTGAAGTTTAAGATGATTCCAAAGTGCGTTCAAGCTCTCCAAATCTGAACAACACAATCACAAGACTTGTATCAAAATCTGCACTTAGAACCATTCAAACTTTATTGGAGACTAACTTCAAACCTTACTTCAACACTCTATCGGTTCGAAGATGGCGTTCTCGAGCTCAATGGTCTTTAAACACAATCTGAAACAAAGTTGAGAAAGCTTACAACCATCAGCTAGGACTCACTATCCTCACAACTCAATACAAGATAGCAAAACAGTCTTGAATCATAACGTCGGCGGCATAACGGTTTAAAGTCGGCAACTGAAACTCAACTACAACAATTCTAACATTCATATCAGTTGTATATGATTCAAAACCAGCATAATTCCTTAACATATCAACAAGTATACTATCGAATAATCAACTGGAAATTCATAAGAACATAATCGATAGCCATCCTTCAACCCGAACTCGATAGAACAAAGAATACAAGCTCAACAACAACAATTCATAACCACATCTGATCTCTGCCATTTTTGACTTTTCAAATCATGATGAACTAAAAGAAAACTTACATCAAATCGAAAGTCTTCTTGCAAGGATTCCAGAACATCTTTTGGAATCGAAATCGGATAACCGGATTAAAAGATACGGCGATTTGAAAATTACAATTCCAAAGAAATGAGAAGGAATCGATTTGCTCTGTTCTAAATCCTTTCAATTGTCTGAAATGTTAAGCATAACACACGTTATACATGCTGAGCAATCACTTAAAATTCTGAAAATTGCACTTTAGCCCTCCAAGTCTTGCCTAGTTGCAATTCAGTCCTCAATTTCTCATTTCATTCAATTTCCATCCTAAATAATTTAAGAATATTAGAATTCAAAACTCTAAATATTTCCAAATTACATATTCTCGCATTAAAATTAAATAATTCCGGGCGTTACAGTTTTTGTCCAAAAAAATCGGTTAATTCGTCAACCTAATTATAAATAATTAAATTTTGAATTTTTTATTATATTTAATATTGTACTTATTTTTTTATTTTAATTTTTTTTAGCTTAATGTGTTTTTTATGATAAAAATATTTTATTTCAATCATTAATTTTATAAATTTTATTTTGTAAAAAATTCGGTTAATTCGATGAACGACCGAATAAACCAATTTTAATTCGGTTCCGTTAAATCGATTTTAACATAAATTCGGTTTGGTTAGCCTAAAAATAATTTGGTTTTTGGCAAATTCGATTCGATTTTTGACCGAATTAACCGAATGTTCATCTCTATCTATGCACATACTATATTAAAGCATAACAAGTGCAATCATCTTCTACGTTTTCTCCTACACATTTAAATTTAGTAATCTATATTTTATATTTACTATTAATCAAATGAGCAAATTGTAGTTAAATCCTCAATACTCATCATAACTTTATTCTAACTCCCCAACCAAAAGATTCTTTATTATAACTTCATAGGACCACCAAACTTGAATATTTTAATGTTTAATTCTTGTAATTGTTTTTTGCTAATCTATTCTTAAAATCCAAAGGTTCTATGCTTAAAATATAAAGGTTTTATGCTAGAATCTGGAGATTTTGTGATCATGATGAATTATCTGTAAAATGGTATCAGAGCTTTATGTTAATTATTCAGACGTAATATTATTCGTTAAATCATACTTTTATTTGTTCAGGAGGAGATTTTCAACAAAAAATGATTTCAAACGAAGGTTTGAACCAAAGAGATTCCGTTTATATGAAATCATATAAACAAGTGAATCAATTTAAAATAGATTTCTTACAGCAGGTCTTAATTAATGAGGCCCTCGGTTTTGTAGGCTCTAAAGGGATTAAGAAATATGATTTCTAACTCTCAATTTTTGGATATTACACCAGATTTCTCTAAACCCTTCGGAGATCTTAGAGAAATCCAAAAGACAGTATAATATTACAGCAACCAGCTGTATGAAATACCTCGACAAATTGAAAAAATTCATAAAAAAAGAAGAAATTCTTGAAAACTCTAAGAGATCTTCAAATGAAAATCCAAAATAAAGAACAAACATCGAGTTCTAGGAAAAGAGGAAGGTTACCACTCTCGTTTGGTACCGAACATTTTTTACATCAAAAGGTAAAATCAAAATGGTACAAAAACCTTTAACTAAATAAGAGATGATAATTAATCTTATAAAAGTAGTATCAGAAAAAAAATATTATTCGATGACTACTTAGAAAAGATTAAATCTTGAGGATCTACAAGATCTTGCAGATTCATTTGCAAATCTTAAGGTTGTAGATCTAAAGATGAATTCTCTTGAAAGTGAACAACCTACTGGGAATCCTCCGAGATATGTGGTTAAAACAGAAGAACCATCTTGGTCAACCAAATTTTTTGATTTATGATCTTTCTTCAAAAAAATTTTTCAAAATGACATTCAAATACAAAGAAAATGCAAAAACAAAACAAAGAAAAAAATTTGAGAAGGTTATATTTCAAAATCATGGTCAAACGGAGGTTATTTAATAAATAAATCCGTAAAATTCCACTCCATCAAACTCTTTACGAAAAACATTTTTGTATCATATACATTCTTATGGAGTTATGTTAAACCTTGATGTTTTGGATTTCAAAAACAGAGAAGATCTCATAGATGATTGGACGTCAGCTATGAGAATTGCAGCAGAAACATTAGATCTCAATAAAGAAGGATTCATTAAATTTTTAGAAAAGAGTCTAATGAGATCTGTTAAGATCGCTTGGGAAATAACTATGTCAGAGACTAAAAAAATCAATTTTAGCAGGAGAAACCCTCAGCGAGATTGGAGGAAGAATGACCACCATATTAAAAGCACAATTCATAGGGCTGGACTATTTTAATGATCAAGATACATCAAAGAAGAGAAGATATACTCAAGCTTTGTATAGTGTAGTAACCCGCATTTCTGATTAGTGATTAAATGAGTAATTAATCACGTGATCATGTTTAGATTAAGTAAAACATGATTAAGTAAGTACCTATTGGGATAACGGACATCAGAAATGGATTCAGAGCACTCGAATTAATTGAATTGGTTCAGCGGGATCGGACGGTCCGAAGAGGAGATCGGACGATCCGAAGTGGATTAGAAGCTCCATGCCAGGATCGAAAGCTCCGATCAAGATCGAAAGCTCAATCGGCAAGATCGGAAGCTCCAATCTGACTCAGTGAATACGTCATCAGTTACGTCAGCAAGGTGACATCATGGCTGACGTAATATCGGGCGATCGGAATCTCCGAAGGGGCGATCGGACGTTCCGATCGAGTTCGGACGTTCCGAACCAGGTTCGGAGGCTCCGATCGTTGCCTATAAATAAAGGGTCCGAGAATTCATTTCTCACACCAATTTCCTCTCTTCTCTCTCGATTCCTAAGCCTTCTAACTCAGATCTAGGGAGATCTAGGCGTCCTACGGGGAATCCGGAAGTGGCTTAGTGATCTAGACGTCGTTGCGGAGCTACGGCCTAGTTTCGAGGCTATCGTCAGCAAAGGGCTAACGACGGACGCAGGTATAGCTTTGGCATCCTAAAAATATTTAGGAGTATGCAATAGCTTAGATAAGGCTTTTAGAGCTTAATTGTTGATGCATGGATATTTGCCTTGTAGTAGCAGTAGACTGGACTAGTAGGCTTGGAGTTTAGGTCAGTGGAGCTAGGTTTGACCAGCAGTGTTAGAGGTACGTAAGTACTGACCGAGATAGCCGGCATGATATATTTGCTTATATGTTGCATGAGTATGTGCTATATGTTTTATCATGTTTTACCGCCTTAGAACATACATGATTTTACGCGTGACTGCATCCGGAGAGATGTGAGTCATTGACAGTCTCCATAGGGAACAATGATCTCATTTTGGACTCGAGTCAGGTATGACAGTTTCCATATGAGGCTTGTATCCTGTTTTGGTTTCGGGTCAGGATGGGGTTGGCTCAGCCCTGATATGGAATATACAAGTACCCCGCGGAGTAGCTCTCTAGCCGGTACTGTGTATTCCTGGCGCCATGAGCAAGTGTTTTCACTTGAGTTTTAAAGCATCTGTGTGCGCATATTAGTATTTATATCATTGCTTCGTATTGAGAGTTCTAGCTCATGCCCCTGTGTTTGGGTATTCGTTGTGTACCTTGTGACGGGGCAGGTTTGAGGCTGGATGGTCCAGGCGGCTCTCAGCAGGATTGACCTTTGGGGAGTGCGAGTTTGTAGAGGGTAGGGATTTATTTACCCTGAACCTTCAATTTGGTTGTATAACAGTATTTATACACTTTTGATAGCGTCGGTTGTATTCTGCCGACTGGATTCGTTGTATTTTAATTATCCGCTCTTTACGCTTTAAGCTTTTATTGCGTGCGCTTTTTCTATAACTCTGATTAGATAGTGGATCCGGGTTGGGTCACTACATTTTTGGTATCAGAGCGACGTATTTCACTGGGAATATCGTAAAGCGGATTAAGTAATTATCTGTTCTTATGTAACAGATGGCAGATTACGACGAAAGTCACGGTAGCGTAGACGGCGGTCGTTGGGGCGAGCCAGATGATCGTAGACGTCGGGTACAACCCGAGGAGCACAGGCGAGTGAGCATGCGTAGATTTAAAGAAGTTAGCCCGAAGCCTTTGACGGGTGGTGAGACAGCTGAAGAGGCAGAGGATTGGATGGAAAGGATGGAGCAGTGCTTCAAGGAGTTCCGTTGCACGGCTGAGGATAGGATGGAGATTCTTGCCTTTATGCTTGAGGGCAGAGCGAGGAAGTGGTGGAGATCTACTTCCGCACCGTTCATAGCAGCTAGAGGTGCAGCTACTTGGGTGGAGTTCCGTACTGCTTATCAGAGATTTTATTTTCCTCCAGCTCTTCGTCAGGCGAAAGCCAGTGAGTTGTTGAGTTTGCGACAGGGGACGATGACGATCGAGGAGTACCAGCAGATGTTCTTTGATCTGCTACCCTTTTGTCCTCATATTGCTGATAGTTCTATGGCGAAGTATGACCATTTCCTTCAGGGTTTGAATCCTGACATTCATCGTATGGTTGTTGTGGGCGGAGATGGGACTTACGAGGATTTGGTGGATCGTTGTCGTCAGTCCGAGGACAGTATTCAGAGGAACAGGGGACTTTATTCTTCTTCTTCTAGGCCAGCGAGCTCTAGTCCTTTGGGTCCGAGAGGACAGTCCTTCAAGAAGCAAGGAGGTACTTCTTCTTCTTCCTCTGGATCTGGTGGAGTGCATCGTTTTGGTGGACATAGACCGAACCGGTGTATTCAGTGCCGACGCAGACATCCGCCAGGGCAGTGTGGTCGATCGGCCACTGCATGTTTCCAGTGTGGCCAGGAGGGTCACATGAAGAGAGATTGTCCTATGCTGATTGGGGCAGCGAGTGGTTCTGGAGGTTCTCAGGCATCTGTTCAGCCACCTCAGTACCAGCAGCCACCTTTCCAGCAGCAGTATTCGCAGCAGCGCCAGCATCCGCAGCAATCTCAGAGACAGCCTACTCAGACTCCTTCTCGGGGTCATTCTTCGTTGAGACCACGTACCCAGGGTCAGGTCTTTGCGCTTAACCAGGAGCAGGCAGAGGCTGACAGCGATCGGATGATTGCAGGTATCTGTAGTTTATGTGGTTTTCCTGCATATGTTTTAATTGATACCGGTGCATCGCATTCTTTTGTCTCAGCACGTTTTGCTAAGAAGTATAAGTTGCCATATATTCCTCTAGACGTGTTATTAGTGGTTTCTACTCCTATGGGTAGCGAGGTCTTAGCCAAGCGTCTAGTAGTGGGTTGTGTTTTGGATTTCGAGGGACATCAGCTTAGTGCTAACCTAATGATTCTAGCGATGGAGGATTTCGATTGCATCATTGGGATAGATCTATTGACTACCTACCGAGCGATAGTGGATTTCTATCAGAGGTTTGTCCAGTTTCGTCCAGAGGATGATGATTCATGGTATTTCTATGGTGAGGGAGCGCGACCCCGATGCCAGGGGTTTCAGCTCTGAAGGCACGGCGTGCTTTAGATTCTGGCGGGGAAGGCTACCTTATCTACGCCATTGACGCATCCTTAGGAGAGCCAGATATCCAAGAGATACCAGTGGTTTGTGACTTTCCAGATGTGTTTTCGGAGGAGATTCCAGGATTGCCACCAGTAAGGGAGATTGAGTTTGGCATTGAGTTAGTGCCAGGAACTACATCGATTTCCAGGACTCCTTACCGATTGGCACCGTCAGAAATGAAAGAGTTGCAGAAGCAATTGCAAGATCTTCTTGATAAGGGTTATATTAGACCTAGCGTTTCGCCATGGGGAGCCCCAGTACTGTTTGTCAAGAAGAAGGATGGTTCGATGCGGTTGTGTATTGACTACTGTCAATTGAATCAGGTGACAGTGAAGAATAAGTATCCTCTTCCGCGGATAGATGATCTCTTTGATCAGTTGCAGGGTACATCTGTCTATTCGAAGATTGATCTTCGGTCTGGGTATCATCAGTTGAGAGTTCGACAGGAGGATGTTCCTAAGACAGCATTTCATATGCGGTATGGACACTATGAGTTTCTAGTGATGCCGTTTGGTTTGACGAATGCTCCAGCTATTTTTATGGATCTGATGAACAGAGTTTTCCGCGACTTTCTGGATAAGTTCGTGGTGGTGTTCATCGATGACATTTTGGTGTACTCTCGCAGCATGGATGAGCATGCCTACCATCTCTATACTGTACTGCAGGTCTTGAGGGAGAGAAAGTTGTACGCGAAGCTGAGTAAGTGTGACTTCTGGATTGACCGAGTAGTGTTCCTTGGTCATGTCATTTATCAGGAGGGCGTAGCTATGGATCCTAGCAAGACAGAGGCTATTTTGAATTGGTCACGTCCGACTATAGCTTCTGAGATTCGTAGTTTCCTTGGTTTAGCAGGATACTATCGTCGTTTTGTGGAGAATTTCTCTCAGATAGCTAAGCCTTTGACTCAGTTGACGAAGAAAGACGTTTCTTTCGTTTGGTCTGATGCTTGTGAAGATAGTTTTTGTGAGTTGAGACGTCGTCTGACGACAGCTCCAGTTCTTGCTTTACCGTCTGGATCAGGTGGTTTTTTAGTCTTCACTGATGCTTCTCTTCAGGGTTTGGGGTGTGTGTTGACTCAGAATGGCCACGTGATCGCTTATGCTTCCAGACAGTTGAAGACTCACGAGGAGAACTATCCCGTACATGATTTAGAACTTGCAGCCATTATCTTTGCTCTTAAGATATGGCGTCACTATTTGTACGGAGAATGATTTGAGATCTTCACCGATCATAAGAGTTTGAAGTATCTGTTCACTCAGGCTGAGTTGAACATGCGGCAGCGTCGTTGGATGGATCTATTGAAGGATTACGATTGCGAGATCAAGTACCATCCAGGTTCTTCTAACCCATTGCTGATGCGCTTAGTCGCAAGATTTATGTGAGTTCCCTTCATACCAGTTCAGTTTCGAAGGCAGTGGAGGAGTGTTGTTCTTTAGGATTCACATTCCGTCATAAGAAAGAACAGCAAGGGATCCGTGTTTCTTCTGTGCTTGCAGATCCAGCGCTATACAGACGAATTCGGGAAGCTCAGAATTCTAATCTGAAGACTCAGAAGTTGGCCTGCCTGGCTGAGAGTGATAATACTTCTGGTTTTCATCTTCAAGGAGACGGCCTGTTATGTCTTTCTGGTTGAGTTGTGGTACCCAAGGATTCTACTTTGAGGGATGAGATCTTATCGCAAGCTCACCGCAGTCGATTTTCTGTACATCCAGGCAGCATGAAGATGTATAAGGATCTTCGCACTCGATTTTGGTGGAAAGGGATGAAGCGCAGCGTTTATTAGTTCGTATCCCGATGCCTTGTGTGTCAACAAGTCAAGGCAGAGTTTAGACGACCCGGAGGGTTACTTCACAACTTAGAGATTCCTGAATGGAAGTGGGAGCATGTGACGATGAACTTTGTCACCCACTTGCCTATGTCTTCCAGGAATTGTGATGCTATTTGGGTTGTCGTGGATCGGTTGTCAAAGTCAGCGCATTTTCTTCCCTATAACCGCGATTACACCTTTGATAGGATGGCACAATTGTATGTGCGAGAGATTGTACGATTGCATGGAATTCCATTCAGCATTGTTAGCGATAGAGATCCGAGATTCACCTCGAGATTTTGGGGTAGTTTCCAGCGAGCCCTTGGTACTACTTTGAGCTTGAGTACGGCTTATCATCCAGAGACGGACGGACAGTCGGAGCGTACTATTCGCACTCTAGAGGATATGCTTCGCGCGGCGGTGATGGATTTTGGTCCAACGTGGCATGATCATTTACCCTTGGTGGAGTTCACCTACAACAATAGTTTTCATCGCAGCATTGGCATGGCACCATTTGAGGCTCTTTATGGACGCCGTTGTCGTACACCTTTGTTTTGGGACAAGGTTGGCGAGCGTCAGGTTGAGGGTCCTCAGATGATTCAGCAGATGATTGATGCAGTAGAGTTGATCCGACGCAGGATTAAGGTAGCCCAGGATCGACAGGCTAGCTACGCGAACACTCACCGCAGACCACTTCATTTTGAGGTAGGAGAGTATGTTTTCTTGCATGTGTCACCTTTCCGGAAGGTGATGAGGTTTGGTCGCAAGGGTAAGCTGACACCTAGATTTATTGGTCCTTTCGAGATTCTCAAGAAGGTTGGGGATGTGGCTTATCGTCTGGCCTTGCCACCCGATCTTTCGGATATTCACGATGTGTTTCACGTGTCCTTGTTGAGACAATATGTGGCGGACGAGTCGCACATCTTGCATTCGACTGAGGTACAATTGGATCAGGATCTCTCGTATGTGGAGAAACCCCTGCGGATTCTTGACAGGAAGGACAAGGTGCTTCGTAACAAGCGCATACCATTGGTGATGGTACAGTGGCAACGCAAAGGTACAGAGGAAGCTACTTGGGAGTTGGAGAGCCGGATGTTAGCCGAGCACCTCGAGTTATTCTGAGATTTTGTACTTCTTTATATCGAGTTTGTGCTTGTAATAAAGAACATTTGGTTGACTATTTATGTTTTCCTCTAAGACTTAAATTTCGAGGACGAAATTTCTTAAGTGAGGAGAATTTAGTAACCCGCATTTTTGATTAGTGATTAAATGAGTAATTAATCACGTGATCATGTTTAGATTAAGTAAAACATGATTAAGTAAGTACCTGTTGGGATAACGGACATCAGAAATGGATTCAGAGCACTCGAATTAATTGAATTGGTTCAGCGGGATCGGACGGTCCGAAGAGGAGATCGGACGATCCGAAGTGGATCGGAAACTCCGTGCCAGGATCGGAAGCTCCGTCGGCAAGATCGGAAGCTCCGATCTAACTAAGTGAATACGTCATCAGTTACGTCAGCAAGGTGATGTCATGGCTGACGTAATATTGGGCGATCGGAAGCTCCGAAGGGGCGATCGGACGTTTCGATCGAGTTCGGACGTTCCGAACCAGGTTCGGAGGCTCCAATCGTTGCCTATAAATAGAGGGTCCGAGAATTCATTTCTCACACCAATTTCCTCTCTTCTCTCTCGATTCCTAAGCCTTCTAACTCAGATCTAGGGAGATCTAGGCGTCCTACGGGGAATCCGGAAGTGGCTTAGTGATCTAGACGTCGTCGCGGAGCTACGGCCTAGTTTCGAGGCTATTGTCAGCAAAGGGCTAACGACGAACGCAGGTATAGCTTTGGCATCCTAAAAATATTTAGGAGTATGCAATAGCTTAGTTAAGGCTTTTAGAGCTTAATTGTTGATGCATGGATATTTTCCTTGTAGTAGCAGTAGACTGGACTAGTAGGCTTGGAGTCTAGGTCAGTGGAGTTAGGTTTGACCAGCAGTGTTAGAGGTACGTAAGTACTGACCGAGATAACCGGCATGATATATTTGCTTATATGTTGCATGAGTATGTGCTATATGTTTTATCATATTTTAGCATGTTTTACCGCCTTAGCACATACATGATTTTACGCGTGACTGCATCCGGAGAGATATGAGTCATTGACAGTCTCCATAGGGAACAATGATCTCATTTTGGACTCGAGTCAGGTATGACAGTTTTCATATGAGGCTTGTATCCTGTTTTGGTTTCGGGTCAGGATGGGGTTGGCTCAGCCCTGATATGGAATATACGAGTACCCCGCGGAGTAGCTCTCTAGCCGATACTGTGTATTCCCGGCGCCATGAGCAAGTGTTTTCACTTGAGTTTTAAAGAATCTGTGTGCGCATATTAGTATTTATATCATTGCTTCGTATTGAGCGTTTTAGCTCACGCCCCTGTGTTTGGGTATTCGTTGTGTACCTTGTGACGGGGCAGTTTTGAGGCTGGACGGTCCAGGCGGCTCTCAGCAGGATTGACCTTTGGGGAGTGCGAGTTTGTAGAGGGTAGGGATTTATTTACCTTGAATCTTCAGTTTGGTTGTATAACAGTATTTATACACTTGTGATAGCGTCGGTTGTATTCTGCCGATTGGATTCGTTGTATTTTAATTATCCGCTCTTTACGCTTTAAGCTTTTATTGCGTGCGCTTTTTCTATAACTCTGATTAGATAGTGGATCCGGGTTGGGTCACTACATATAGCCTCGAGTTGCATGATATATGTTTAGTTGATGAATACATTATGAAATGACCTAAAACTACTACTAAATTTTTTATATATATACTTTATACTTTAATTTATTTTTTTACTATAAAATAATAATATATATGTATATATATCATACTTAAAATAATTTTGCATACCTTAATATACACTATAGAAATATATTACATGCAAATGAATGCATAAAATTAATCACTAAATCATAATAAAAATCTCATGCATAAAATCCCACAATTAAATAATTAAATAATATTCTTTCCACAATCCCATGCATCTTGAACATAAATACATAAATATAAAATCTCTGCATACTCTCAAAATTTAAAATAATAAAACATGTGCGGAATATTTATTTTAACTCTCAAACATGAATACTATAAATAGAGCTATGGTCACGGGTACTAGGTGCACGGATACTCATACGCCTTCGCCACCAGTCGAAAACACATTTTCTTCATTAATTTCAGGCTCACCTGCACCATTTAAATCTAGTGAGCTTAGAGGTTCAACACGTACTATCCATATGTAACAACATGAAACCACACACAAACGCACATTATATAAAATACGTGAATATACTTATACGTGCATGATCTTAAAAAAACACATTCATATAAACATGTATAAATTAATTATAAACATCATCATCATACTATATCATAAAACATCATACATAATAAATTTCATAAACTGATATGCCTTAATTTCTTAGTTCTCAACAGGTCGTATCCATGTCGGTGGCCTCATACTTAACGATTCGTCAATAATAAAAACCAACGTACGTGGCGGTGAGGTTTTCACCTCTGTGATGCCACTTCACCAACACACAATGCTGGATCCATAAGCTCATCATAACATAAAAATAAACAAGAAGGTCACCAGGCCCAGGTATCCCGACCTCCAACCACATCACTTTTCACCTTCACTTCAACTTTCATTAAAATATTATTTTTCTTAACATGCCCTTAAACTTAACATAAAAATTATTACATGATGTATGAACTTAAAAATTCTCATTATTTTTTTATTTTATGAAAATTTGCCCGTAAATATATATTTAATTTATTTTCTTAAAAATCATACTTATATATATAATAAAAATAAATTCATGGATTAAATATATATTTACGGACCTTTTATTTTTTCAAAGACTTGTTCGAGCTGCTGACCATTTGACTTAAATCCAAAAATTCCTAGACTGGCCCAAAAAAACATTTAGCCCAACCTGACTTGGCCCATTAATTCTCATGGATCACACGGACCATGACAAATTAGTGGGATCACTTAATTAATTACTTAAGCCCATAATTAAAATTTTATTAATCTAATTAATTAATTAAATCAAGCCCAAACTCATTAATTATTAATTTAATGTCTTATTTAATTTAAAATAAAAATACCCGAGTCCAACTAATATAACCTGGACCAGGACCAAAATAACTTGACCCATAATATGACAAAACACAACTCTAGCCTTCCTCTCCCTAAGCCCAACTCGCGGCAGCCCTGAGCGGCTTCAAAAAATCTGATCGTACCGCCTGCTCCGGCCACCTTTGGCCATGAAATCACTGCCCATACTTAGGCAACATTCAAGCGGTTCTAACCCAACAAATTTGACCTCAAACCAAGCTTTGTGGAAGGAGAACAATCCAAAACACTCTAGCCCTAGTTTCTGCTCGCGCACAGAACGCGAGAAGACACTTCCAGCCGTTCGGCCGCCAATATCCGGCTACCACCGGCCAGAGCACCACCTGGAATACCTTCCTAGGGGGTCACCCATCATATAATTTCTCCAAGTCAAGCACCCTTAACTTTGGAGTTCTTATACGATGAGCTCCCGAAAAGAAGATGTGCCTTCTTGATATGAGTAGTACATATGAAATCTTTTAAGTTCTCCTCAACTATGCAGTCCCATACCTACACAGTCTCAGAATCCCTCTCATTTTGGTAGGATCGGTTCATTCATGTCTCCCCCGCCCTGCCTAGAAGCCTACCAAAAGCCGCTCATTGTTCGTGCAACCTCTTGGCATCGGCGATCACTCCCCGCCTCCTCAGCCCCGGGCGTAACATGTCCACCAGCTTCTGCTTGGTTTGTCCCCGAACCATACCATACTAAGAGAGGTCGGCTCTGATATCATTTGTAACGACTCACTATATCAAGACAATTCTTTACATCATACTTATGTCCTCACTCACACGCACCATTGGAAAAATTCCCAAGGGGTCGCCCATCCTATAATTTTTCCAAGTCAAACACGCTTAACTTTGGAGTTCTTATGTGATGAGCTCCCGAAAAGAAGATGCACCTTCTTGATATGAGTAGTACATATGAAATTTTTTAGCTCTCCTCAATTATGCAGTCTCATACCTACACAGTCTCAGAATCCCTCTCATTCCGATATGATCGGTTCATTCATGTCTCATTCCTGGTAGGCTTCTAGGCGAAGGGAGACATGAATGAGCCGATCCTGCCGAAATGAGAGGGATTCTAAGACTATGTAGGTATGAGACTGCATAGTTAAGGAGAGCTTAAAAGATTTTATATGTACTACTCATATCAAGAAGGTGCATCTTCTTTTCGGGAACTTATCACATAAGAACTCCAAAGTTAAGCGTGCTTGACTTGAAGAAATTATAGGATGGGTGACCCCCTGGGAAGTTTCCAAGGGTGCGTGTGAGTGAGGACAGAAACACGCTGAAAAGACTCGTCTTGAGATAGTAGGTCGTTACACATTATGTTATTCACTAAATACAGATGGAGTTCGGGAGTCGAGGAAAAATATAGCTATTCAATTATTTTTTGCAAAAATGTCAAGCCCCTAGAGAGAAATGCTGATAAAAGAATACGTTCCAGGTAATCTAGATATATTGGCAAGACGCGCCTCTTTCCGAAAGAAAAATTGGCAGAATGATGCAATATAGTTGCATTACAAAAAAACTACAAAAAAATAAGGGGTATAGATAAACGTAATTCTGTATGTTGCTGAGAAAATGATTTCCAACAATCATGGGAATAGATCATAGGGATTTAAAAGAAAGAGATTCAAAATAATCTCTATAATAAAAGAATGAGAGGTTCTTGGAAATCAAGAACATTTTGGTCCAAACAAAAAGCTAGATCTTATAGATCAGAGAAAAAATGTGGACCTACAAGAACATCCCCGACAACAAGCTCATCTCAAAGCAGGGGAAAACTACCATCTAGAAGAACTTTCAAAAAAACTTATACGAGAGCAAGTGAAAGTTTTAAATATTGTAACTGCTGGACATGCGAAGCAAGAAGACATATATTTTATTATTGTTATAATTATAATATACTAATTTTTGTATTAAAATTTAAATTTTTATAGGATGTTATCACAACTTTATAATTTCAAATAAATTTTTGATGTGCATATATATGTGAAAATTTTCAAAATGATATATATAATAACGTTATTTTTTACAATAATATTTAAAAATCCAATAAATTTGTTATATCATATCAATAATTTAGATAAAATTTCATATACAATTTTTTTGTCAATAATTGTTGACATATAAAAACAAAGGTTTAATATTTGAAATTTTAATTAAAATAAAATTTTATTATTTAAGAAAAATCAAAATTTTTTATTTCAAATTATTTACTTTAAATTTTAATATACTTGTTTTTAAAAATTAAAATATTATAATTTGTAAATTTACTCAATGAACATATAAATGATTAAAAGAGCCGAGTTTGATAATACATATAAACTAATATATATACACGAGTCAACAAAATGAACCGAGCACAATCTCGAACCCGATCTCAATCTAACGAGTCAGTAAACGAGCCGAGCCCAAGCTCGAGCTAGCGAGCAACTAAATGAGCCAAGCCCGAGCTCAAGCTGACGAGCCACTAAACGAGCCGAGTCCAAGCCCGAGATAACGAGCCAATAAACGAGTCGAGCCCAAGCCCGAGCTAATGAGCAAACTAAACGAACCGAGCTCGAGCTTCCTAGTCTATTAACGAACATGTTCGTGAGCTAACAAGTTGAATATCCTTAAGCTCAAACTCGTCTCATAAAACTTGTTGAGCTCAAAATTAAGCTTGGGCTCGGCTCGATAAGCTTAACCAACAAATTCGAACGAGCCTGAACGAGCCGAGCTCCGAATAGCTCGTGAACAATTCGGTTCATTTATATCCCTATACATATATGTTATCCCGAAAAAATATTTCAACCCGAGCCCGATTATAATGGGTCTACCCGATATGACCCAATATGTTAAGGTCCAGCCGAGTCCAAAATACGTTGGACTTTGTTATGACCAGGGCAGGATTTTATGGGCCAACCTGGGCTGGGCCTAATGGGCCGCATGTAATCATTTTCTTGTTCAAGCAGGATGCATATGAGATAAACTTGGCCATTATTAAATATTCGGGAGATATGGATAAGCTTAAGGGTGGTCCAATGAATGAGGAGTCCTATTTCAGAACTATTTCCACATCAACTAGGTAACTTGTTTTTTTATTCATATAAATACAGATACTGTTATGATTCTATTCATTCATCATCATTCACTCTCACTTTTACACTTACACATCCATATCATTCAGTTTTTGTATTCATCATACAACCCAAGGAAAATTCTAGACATCATCAATTGGCGCCGTCTGTGAAAAATTGAAGAAAAAGAGTTTCGATGGCTAATCAGAATGGAGAGAACCCAAGGGAAATTTTCGAAATCATCAATATACATATATCAATCTACATGCCAGTATACCGCGGCTGCGACGGAAGCAACAGTAGGCGAAGACAAGAAACAACACAAATCTAAGATCCGACACCCAATTAACACAATATCCACAATAAAAACAAAATTAGAAACAAAAACACATATAAACACATTTATTTGAATAGAAAAAGGAAACCAAACCCAGATTTGAAGTCTAAACACGTATATATGATTTAATAATTACCAAGGTACCGAAAAGAACTACCGGCATCAGCTTTCGATGGTGGGGAGATAACAAAATCGTAAGAAATTAGGGCGGTGCCTATGGTTTGGCGTTGTGGAAGAGAGATGGCGTTGTGGAAAAGAATTTTAAGGAATGTTTTGGAGAGCTTTTAGTTATTTAAGGCTTCGTTTGGTTAAAAAATTCAGACAAAAAAATCATTATTTTTTGCTCCGTTTGGTTAAAAAAGCCAGACCAAAAAAACGTTTTTTTTAAAAAAAAAGTGCTTTTCAGTTAATAAGGTATTTGGATGACCAAATAATTGTTTAAAAAACACTTTTTAAAATCAAAAATAAAGTTTTTGAAAAGCCAAAAATTATAGTTTAAACAAGCACTTTTTTTTAAAAAAAAATATGTCAAATTAAAATGGGCTCGAAAAGTCATTTTTGTGAGATTATTATGAAGTTGGTGAGAAGTTAAAATATAGAGTGTTTGAAAATAGAATGTGAAAACTAATACAAGATAAAATTAGTGTTTGGATAATAATTATTTCTAAGCTTAATTTTTTTAACTAAATGACAATAATAAATTTGATTATTTAATTTTTGATACTCACACTATAAAAACTGAGTTTATATATTATTATTACATTGAATTTTTTTATTAAAAATATTTTATTTTTTATAACATGAATACTTGAAAAAAAATATATAAGATTAATAAAAACAAAAAAATAAAATATGACAAAATTTGTATAAATATACAAGATATGTACAAAAATTTATGAAAATGCAATATATATGTAAATAAATGCTTGTAATAATAATGTAAAATTTTAAAAATTATTTTTTTAAAAAAATTCTTGTAATAATAATGTAAAATTAAAAAAAAAATTTAAAAAAATAAATAATATGTAATATGATAAGTTTATCAAGGGTATAAATGCCAACTTATAATTATATACCTTAAATAAAAAAAGCAAAAACCAAAAAAAACATCAAATTTACCTTCTTGTTTTTTGGTAAAAGTTGTAAAAGTTAAAGCAGAATTTAACATTCACAAACATTCAAAAACACTTCTATGCAGCTAGAAGCTAAAAATCACTTTGTAAAAGCTCTACCAAACACTCCCTTATATTCCGAACTAGCGACAATTTAAGTTTTTCGTAGCGACGATATACCTTAACAAAAATGGTAACTGTAAAAAAACGTGACTCTCATCTTGCATCCACCTGGTTTGTTGCGCCTCCTGAAATCTTCTCAAGCCTCTTCCCCAATTGCTTCTTAGATCTCTCTTCCTTCTACATTAATAGGGTGGCATGTATTTCTCATTTGCATGGGCTCTTGGTCAATTAGTCCTTTGGAGGCCCAATCTCTTAGTTGTAGGTCCACCATATTTGAGTCCATTTCAATCTCAACTTGGCTATCAGTTGGTTGGTCCGGAAAGTGCGTGGGAGAGGTGAAAGAGTGGGTGCCCAGTGAGCCAACTTGTGGCTATGGGCTTTGATGACTCTTTGTATAAACAATCTTTTGTTTAATATTATTTACACTTTTATTAATGGCAATGACTTTATCTTTCTTCATATTGTTATATTGTGATATACTTTTGTTGTTTTGATAAAGACCTTGAATGTACTATAGTGTATGTAAGATGTGGTAGAACATGGAGATGTCTATCATGAAACACATCTTATAGTCACTGTTTATTCTAAAACCGTTCCTAGTCGATTGAGCCGTCCGATAATAAGGATAAGGATCGCTCGAGTTTGAGACTAGCATTTGCGATGCAGAGTACCACGTTTCATTGGTAGGGAACATGGAGATGTTCGAAGCATGCAAATGGATATTCATATGATGAATAATCGAACTACCCTATCCGGACTTTCCAAGTGGTTATCACTTATCGAGTGGATGAAGTCCGCGGTTTTGGTTGTACACCATTAGTCCTTACGACTTGAAACATCATGGAGACTCTATATGCTAGTACTGTGCTTTGACTCGTTTACCGACTCTGTTGGGGTCATCAGGTGTCGAGATTGGGTACAGTTACAACACATATAGGAGTCGATGCATTGTTGTCAAGGATTCACCACATACTTGCGAGTGTGGATATCCTATGCGATCTGAGGAGATATTAGTGTGACAAATCTCTGGCCAGAGTACTTGATGTGATTTAAGAAATGGTTTCTTAGTAGCACATGCGATGTCACTAATTTGATCTTCAAGATGTATTGCATAGTTATCGAATCTTGAGTGACTCTCGATATACCAATGGTTGTTGATTCGATCGGGATATATGGATGAAGGGACCGTACTGTATGCTAACCAAAATCTACTGGTTCTTGTAGGCACTATCAGTGATACCTAGGGAATCATGGGGCGATGTTGCTAGGCGCTTTACCATGATTCGTTGGGCAAGTCGGAAAGTGTTGTTCCGAGTCACAAGGAGTTGTGAGCCCACGGCTAGCTGTATCCCTGAACCATTGAGGGTCACACAGTGTAATGGAGTTTTAATCCCCGTTGAGATAGTTAAATTTAAAGAGTTAAATTTAATGAACAAAGAAGTTGGACTTCTTAAATAAGAGTAAGGGAGTAGGATTTCCTAAAATGACATAGGGATGGACATTTTTGGAAACCACTGAATTCGGATTCAGGAAAATTTATCTTGACTTTAAAATGTGCAGAAATGGTTTCTGTGCACATTGGTGAAATCGGTTCATCAATCGGAGTCACGATGAATTTTATATTAATTTCTGAACATGCGGGCTTTGCTTGTCGGGCCTCAACTTATGACTAATGGGCCCTAAGCTGTTAGTGGCCTGCATTATAAATAAGTTATTGCAGTACAGAAATTACACACAACAGGACATAATTTGAGAGACTGGATTTTCGAAAAACCCTAGCCTCCCTCTCATAATTCGGCCGCCCCCTCCCTACTCTGTCAGAGATTTTCCGGTCTGTGATTTTGAATTGTAGTCTGGAATAAGCGAATCAAATTCGTTATTCTCTTCGCAGAAAACTTCTGATAGATTTTCTAGTGCAATCTATCAGAGGGATTAAACCTCCATTCGTGGACCTGATTGAAGGAGATTAAAGTTCATCGGTTCCAGGGAGAGACAACAAGAGCAGAGAAATCTGTTGGAGTCCAATAATCTCGATTCGAGATTGAAGGTAAAATTTAATAATTGTTATTTAAATTTTACACACACTTATAATTTAATCGTTGAACGGTTGATACCCACACTATGGAATTGTTCCATAATAAAATTTTTAAACTTCCGCTGCACCGGGTATCAATCGTGATTGATCTGAGAGCCGCGTTTTCCAACAGTGGTATCAGAGCCAGGTTGCTCAGATCAAACGATTAAATTAATCAATTGTACAAAAAATTTTGAGTCTCGATTTTTGAAACAAAATAAATATTTTTAAATAATAAAAAAATTTTTCGGGGCAAAACCCGGGCAGCGATTGGATCGCTGCCCGGTGGGGCAGCAATTGTTGCTACCCCGGGCGACGCACGGCGCCGCCCAAGGGGGCCCACAGCGCCGCCCACGGCGGCGCACGGCGCCGCCCCTGGGCGGCGCCGAGCGCTGCCTTGCGCAGCGCAGGCCCAGGGGCGGCGCTCAGCGCAGGCCCAGGGGCGGCGCACGGCGCCGCCCCTGGGCGCCGCTTGGGCAGCGAATGTCGCTGCCCCGGCCCGCGCCCACGGGTGCGGGCCGGCCCGGGAGTGTCCCCGGCGGCCCGCGGGAAAATTTTTTATTTATTTATTTAAATTAATTTTAATGTGTTAAAATTTTATTTTTGGTCCGGTCAAAAATTGTTTTTGATTGGTTCACGAGGCATCGGATTGAATTGTTCGAGTCCGAAAATTTTAAAATTGATTTTTGGATAAATTTGAATTTTTGGAAAATTTTAATATTTTATCCTTAAATTGAATTTTGAAATCAATTATTTTTGGTACAATTGATGATAAGATTTGATCTTATTGATATATTAAGTAAAATATGATTTTATCTATAAAATTGGATTTTGTAGATAAAATATGATTTTATTTGATAAAGAGATAAAATATGATTTTATATGTAAAATAAGATTTTATATATAAAATATGATTTTATCCTGTTTAAATTTGAATTGCCACTGCATGTTATCCAATAAATTAATTTTGAATTAAATGTTATTGGATAAGGATGATCGATTGTCATGACCAATTTTGTAGGTGTATGTTAGGAATTTACATTTTGTTTTTATTGTTGTTGGTTTTATTAATGGGCCTGGTTTATGGCCCAGTATGAATGTCATATGAAATAAAAGTGGGCCTGGTTTATGGCCCGTTCCCACCCCCTAAAAATGTATCCCCTACTTGTCATTGTTATTTAATGTAAATACATTAGATTTAGTGGGAGATCAAGATTTGAAGATGGTGGGCCCAGCAGACAATAAAGACAGAAGAAATGTAAATTGGAAGCAAATGTAATAGGATTGCATTGCATACTGCATATAACCTAGGATTGGACTAAGACTCGTGATTGGCAACCACGGGTCAATTAGAAATGGAATCGATCATCCTATATAATATATGATATTATGATTGTATGCATGTTTTAGACATAATTGCGTGAATCCGGCAAGCATGCAATATTTAAAAAAAAATTGATGAGACAAATTTTTATAATTAAAAATCCCTCATTTTAAATATGATTTAAAATTGATATCAAGATAAATAAAGGAAATTTAAATTTGTTTAAATGTTCCTACCTTCCATCAACGGTCAATGTATGTGATGCTACCCGCGGATACGGTCCGGCTCATATTATTGGGGGGGCCCGTCCATCGGAAAGCTGTACATTGGATCGACACATGTTGTAAGTTGGGTGGAACTCCCATGGGATCGGCTCATATTATTGAGGGATCCACATGGCGACCGTCCATCACAACTTAATATTGATGGGTCATCTTGACATGTCACTATAAACGGCGTCATATTATTGGGCCCTTATTGGACATGAGGTAAACACATGGGGGTTGCTTTGGAAGCAATTGGGCTCTACCTTTTGAGAATTATGGTTGGCTGATATTATTCGGGACCATAAGTTTGTCAATTGGACTCCATGTTCTCACTAAGGAAAAAGTTTCTCGTTTTCACTAGAGGGTAGTGAAATCGTTAAAATAGTGGGAGTGAGATTCATAAAATAAAATTCGCCTATTTTATGTCTTAGTAAATTGCTTAAACAATCATCGATAATTGTCTGTTTTATCTCAGTAATCCACATGTTTCTATTCTCCAACAAAGCAAGCTCATTGGCGCAAACAAATACAGAATGATTCCATAAGTTAAGATTGTCCTAAGTTCGGAAAAGATTTTCTAAGTGTTAGAAAAGGCTTCTCCGAAAAACAGCCCCGACTGATGTAACTGCCGAAAGGTTGGCCGAACTAGAGAAATGGTTGGACCATGATCTCAAGGCCAAATGTTACATGCAAAGTTGGACAAGTCTAAACAAGTTTGCCATTACTGCAAGAAACCCGGTTATTGGAAACGTAACTGCAAGGAATACCTCGAGCAGTTGCGAACTGCAAAGGGTATGTTATACATTGAAATAAATATTTTTAATACTACTTCTTGGGTATTGGATACCAGATGTAGATCTCATATTTGCAATGAGTTGCAAATGATGACAAGAAGTAATAAGCTTAGAATGGGTGAGACCCAACTGAGGCTCGGAAATGGTTCCAGAGTTGAAGCTAAAGCTGTGGGAGATATTTATTTAATTTTGCAGAACGGTTTTAAGTTATTATTAAGAGATGTTTTATTTGTTCCGGATTTAATTAAAAACATTATTTCTGTTTCTATGCTAGATAGAGATGGTTATTCTTGCAATTTTGTAAATGGGATTTGCAATATTTACAAGAATGAATGTTTAATTGGAAATGGACAACTGGAAAACGATCTATACAACTTAAAACTAAAAGACGTTCCAATAAATTATGTTGATAAACCGGCGACAACAAACAAAAGGAAAATTGATAGTCAAAACCCGGCAAACCTTTGGCACGCTAGACTGGGTTATTTCCTCAAGGAGGATGAACAAGCTAGTGGGAGAGGGCATGTTTGATATGTCTGATATTAACTCTCTACCTACTTGTGAATCCTGCCTAAAAGGAAAAATGACTAAATCACCTTTTAAGGGGAAGCCTGAGCGTAGTCAAAATCTATTGGATTTGATCCATACAGATGTTTGTGGTCCATTTAGAGTTGGGACTCAATATGGTCACACCTACTTCATTACCTTTACTGATGATTATTCGAGGTATGGGTATTTATATTTAATGAAATATAAGTCTGAAGCATTTGAAAAGTTCAAAGAATTCAAGGCTGAAGTAGAAAACAAGTTAGGTAAAAGTATTAAAGCACTTCGATCGGATCGAGGTGGAGAATACTTGAGTACCGAGTTTTTGGACTATCTGAAAGAGAATGGGATTCTCTCTCAGTGGACTCCTCCTATGACACCACAGCTTAATGGTGTATCGGAGCGTCGTAATCGAACTTTGTTGGACATGGTTCAATCTATGATGAGCTTCACTGAGCTTCCACCTTCGTTTTGGGGCTATGCGCTTGAAACGGCGGTATTGTTGTTGAACAACGTCCACACTAAAGCAGTGGACAAGACACCATACGAGTTATGGAATGGCAAAGCTCCTAAGTATTCGTACTTGAGGATTTGGGGATGTCCTGCTTACGTGAAGCGGACAGTGGGAGATAAGTTGGATAGTCGATCCAGCTTATGTTATTTTGTGGGGTATCCGAAGAATTCAATCGGATATTATTTCTATTATCCTGCTGAAACAAAGGTGTTTGTTTCAAGGAATGCCACCTTCTTGGAGAAGGAGTTCTTATTGGATAAGAAAGGCGAGATGATGGAACTCGAAGAAATTCAAGAAGAACCCGAAATACAAAATAACAATCCCACACCTCAGGAACCATTGCTGGACACGCCTGCACCTAGAAGATCCGAGAGGACTTCTAGACCTCCTGTTCGATATGGTCTTCTTCTTGAAGGGGATCAAGATGAACCCGACATTGGATGTGATCCAAGAAACTTCAAGGAAGCAATTTCTGATGCGGATTCAAATTTATGGCTTGAAGCTATGCAGTCAGAATTGGATTCGATGCATACAAACCAAGTCTGGTCTTTAGTAGATCCTCCCGATGGAATTGTTCCAATAGGGTGTAAATGGATCTACAAGAGAAAGCTTGGGCCTGATGGTAAGGTATTGACCTACAAGGCGCGATTGGTGGCGAAAGGTTATACTCAAAGGCAAGGAGTTGACTATGATGAAACCTTTTCACCAGTTGCAATGTTCAAGTCCATAAGAATCCTTATTGCCATAGCTGCATGGTATGACTATGAGATATGGCAAATGGATGTGAAGACTGCTTTTCTTAATGGAGACATTAAGGAAGAAATCTATATGAAGCAGCCTGAGGGGTTCACATCCATGGGAAGCGAGCATAAGGTATGCAAGCTTCAGAGATCAATATATGGTCTAAAACAAGCATCAAGAAGTTGGAACCAGAAATTTGATGAAACAATAAAAGATTTTGGTTTCATCAAGAACCCGGAGGAACCATGCGTGTACAAGAAAGTAGTTAAGGATGCTGTGACATTCTTAGTACTTTATGTTGATGACATCCTACTCATTGGGAATGACGTAGGGATGTTGCAGTCAACAAAGATATGGTTATCAGGTAGATTCTCGATGAAGGATTTGGGTGAGGAATCCTACATTCTTGGGATACAGATCTATAGAGATAGATCTAAGAGAATGATAGGACTCACTCAATCAACCTACATCGACACCATATTGAAACGGTTTTCAATGGATGGGTCCAAGAGAGGACATCTACCCATGTGTCATGGAGTTTCTCTATCCAAGTCTATGTGTCCCAAGACTGATGAAGAGATAGAAAATATGACACATGTACCATATGCGTCAGCTATAGGTAGTATCATGTATGGGATGATATCTACCAGACCGGATATAGCATTTGCTCTGAGTGTCACGAGCAGATATCAGGCTAATCCTGGTCAAATGCATTGGAAAGCCGTGAAGGACATTCTTAAGTACTTACGAAGGACTAAGAATATGTTCATGGTATATGGAGGACGAGATCTGAAATTGGAAGGCTATACCGACTCTAGCTTCCAAAGTGACGTGGATGACTCGAAGTCAACCTCTGGATTTGTATTCATGCTCAATGGCGGTGCTGTCTCTTGGAAGAGTTCCAAGCAGGACACCACAACGGATTCCACCACTGAGGCTGAATACATTGCAGCATCAGCTGCTGCTAAAGAGGCCGTTTGGATGAGGAAGTTCGTCCAAGAGTTGGGCGTCATTCCTAAATTTGTTGGTCCAGTCCCGGTGTACTGTGACAACACGGGTGCCGTTGCTCAAGCAAAGGAACCAAGGTCTCATCAAAGATCCAAACACGTACTGAGGAAATACCACATCATCCGGGAGATTGTGGAAAGAGGAGACATCACTGTCGAACGAGTGGCCTCTGCAGACAATATCGCTGATCCACTTACTAAGCCCTTGCCAGGACCATTGTTTGACAAACATCGCGAAGCAATGGGTCTACGTAGTATGACTAGTTGGCTATAGGGCAAGTGGGAGATTGAAAGAGTGGGTGCCCAGTGAGCCAACTTGTGGCTATGGGCTTTGATGACTCTTTGTATAAACAATCTTTTGTTTAATATTATTTACACTTTTATTAATGGCAATGACTTTATCTTTCTTCATATTGTTATATTGTGATATACTTTTGTTGTTTTGATAAAGACCTTGAATGTACTATAGTGTATGTAAGATGTGGTAGAACATGGAGATGTCTATCATAAAACACATCTTATAGTCACTGTATATTCTAAAACCGTTCCTAGTCGATTGAGCCGTCCGATAATAAGGATAAAGATCGCTCGAGTTTGAGACTAGCATTTGCGATGCAGAGTACCACGTTTCATTGGTAGGGAACATGGAGATGTTCGAAGCATGCAAATGGATATTCATATGATGAATAATCGAACTACCCTATCCGGACTTTCCAAGTGGTTATCACTTATCGAGTGGATGAAGTCCGCGGTTTTGGTTGTACACCATTAGTCCTTACGACTTGAAACATCATGGAGACTCTATATGCTAGTACTGTGCTTTGACTCGTTTACCGACTCTGTTGGGGTCATCAGGTGTCGAGATTGGGTACAGTTACAACACATATAGGAGTCGATGCATTGTTGTCAAGGATTCACCACATACTTGCGAGTGTGGATATCCTATGCGATCTGAGGAGATATTAGTGTGACAAATCTCTGGCCAGAGTACTTGATGTGATTTAAGAAATGGTTTCTTAGTAGCACATGCGATGTCACTAATTTGATCTTCAAGATGTATTGCATAGTTATCGAATCTTGAGCGACTCTCGATATACCAATGGTTGTTGATTCGATCGGGATATATGGATGAAGGGACCGTACTGTACGCTAACCAAAATCTACTGGTTCTTGTAGGCACTATCAGTGATACCTAGGGAATCATGGAGCGATGTTGCTAGGCGCTTTACCATGATTCGTTGGGCAAGTCGGAAAGTGTTGTTCCGAGTCACAAGGAGTTGTGAGCCCACGGCTAGCTGTAGCCCTGAACCATTGAGGGTCACACAGTGTAATGGAGTTTTAATCCCCGTTGAGATAGTTAAATTTAAAGAGTTAAATTTAATGAACAAAGAAGTTGGACTTCTTAAATAAGAGTAAGGGAGTAGGATTTCCTAAAATGACATAGGGATGGACATTTTTGGAAACCACTGAATTCGGATTCATGAAAATTTATCTTGACTTTAAAATGTGCAGAAATGGTTTCTGTGCACATTGGTGAAATCGGTTCATCAATCGGAGTCACGATGAATTTTATATTAATTTCTGAACATGCGGGCTTTGCTTGTCGGGCCTCAACTTATGACTAATGGGCCCTAAGCTGTTAGTGGCCTGCATTATAAATAAGTTATTGCAGTACAGAAATTACACACAACAGGTCATAATTTGAGAGACTGGATTTTCGAAAAACCCTAGCCTCCCTCTCATAATTCGGCCGCCCCCTCCCTACTCTGTCAGAGATTTTCCGGTCTGTGATTTTGAATTGCAGTCTGGAATAAGCGAATCAAATTCGTTATTCTCTTCGCAGAAAACTTCTGATAGATTTTCTAGTGCAATCTATCAGAGGGATTAAACCTCCATTCGTGGACCTGATTGAAGGAGATTAAAGTTCATCGGTTCCAGGGAGAGACAACAAGAGCAGAGAAATCTGTTGGAGTCCAATAATCTCGATTCGAGATTGAAGGTAAAATTTAATAATTGTTATTTAAATTTTACACACACTTATAATTTAATCGTTGAACGGTTGATACCCACACTATGGAATTGTTCCATAATAAAATTTTTAAACTTCCGCTGCACCGGGTATCAATCGTGATTGATCTGAGAGCCGCGTTTTCCAACAAGAGGTAGGCTAAGTTGGGTGTATTCAAAGTAAGAGATTTAATTACTTTCAAAGAGTTTGGTGGAGCTTAAAAGTCAATATGTACGTATCAATTTAGACATTTATAAACTCAACGAAAATATGATATCCAGAATAGATTTTTGTGGAGTTTAAAAATCATGTGATATTCAACATTGACATTTAAAAATTTCATAAAATTATAGAGGCATTCAAATTTTCAATATATTTTTAATGACTGTATGAAAATCATTAAAGTACAAATATAAAAATATAATGTACAATGCTAAGATGTTAAGATTTGTTTTTCATTTAATCTCAAGATTTGTTTGAACTTCTGACTATTCATTTCTTCCATCTCTTTTCTCTCCTCTTTAAAATAATATTTCTACACATTTTTCTCGTATCTCTTTCAGATCACATTTTTATAAATACATTTTCTCTTCAATTTTTTCTCATTTTATCCGATTTAAAACATATTTCTAAAGAGTAACACTCTTGTGAGACGGCCTCATCCGTGAGACGGGTCAATTGTACCCATATTTATAATAATAAGTAATACTTTTGACATAAATTGTAATACTTTTTAATGGATAACCCATATAAAAGATCCGTCTCATAAATATGACCCTTGAGACCGTCTCATAGAAGTTTTTGTCATTTCTAAATTGTTGATTAATTAATTTTATAATTTGAAATATAAAACAAAATTTTAAAAACGCCATAAATTTCAAATTGTTTGAATTTTGAATTATACTATTAATTTATATTATTAGTTACATTAAAAGATACTATAGAAAACTAGAACATTGTTTAGTTGTAAAATTTTGAAAATAAATGTCAAGAAATGGTTAATAACAAATTGACAACATTATTTTTTTAAAATCAAATTTTATGATATAATTGATAAAAAAATGTTTTTTAAAAATATATTAAAAATTAGTTTTTTTATTTTATAATTTCTAATTTTGAAAATCTATCAAGACTAAAATTATATTTATGAAATAATTTAATAAGATTATTATTATATATATTGAAAACTCATAAAATTTTATTATCCATAGAATTGAAAGTTATAATAAAATGATATTATTAAATATATATATATATATATATATATATATCACTACAAGAAAATTGATTTTTGGCGGCGCGTTTGTACGTCGCCGAATGTAAGCCAAACGCGTCGCAGAATGATTGGCGATGCAAGAACGCGTCGCCGAGCAGCGTCGCAATAGGTTCGTTGGCAAATGTCACATTTGACTATTGGCGACACAATAAGAATAGCGTCACGAAAAGTTTGGACATTTGGCGATGTGTTTGCTAACCCGTCGCCGCAGCTTTTTACATTTGGCGACGTTCATCAAGCGTCGCGAAATGTGTTTTTTAAAGGTACAACATACACCTATTTTTCATTATTTGGCAACGTATTTGTTGCGTGGCCAAAGGTTTTAGACATTTCACGACACATTCTAAAAGCATCGCAAAAAGTTTTATATATATATATATATATATATTTATATTTTCAAATTTTCTACATTTGAAATTTTTTAGTTTATTAAATATGAATATCAAATAAAATAGTTAAATATAATCAAATACAATAGAAGTGCAATTTACTTATATTAAAACTAGTCAAATATTTTTTACAAAGATACCCAATTAGTCAAATGTTGTCAAAACCACAACATAATTGGCCAAATAGTAACTACATAAATTCAAAAAAAAAAAAAAAACATAAAACTACATAGTAGTTCCAAGAGGCAAGAGAAATGCTTGAGGAGATCAAGTCGAAGAAGATACTGGTGGAGGCTGGAAAAAGAAACCAAGAATTGTTTGTTGAAGTTGTTACAATATATAATGCATCAAACATTTGTTGTTGCTCACTAACAGTAGAGGCAGACGATTCCCCTTCTAGCTGACTCGATCGAATGTCCACCATTTCATCTTTTTAAAGAAAATATATATATATTAAACACCATAACACACCATGAACTTCATGCAAAATTTCATAATCAAACACAAAAATTTCAGGGAACTGGCTAAAAGATCAAGATTTTTCTATGCTGATATTATGCCATGTTTTTAAGTTTCAAAAATGTATGTGTTCTACAAACATTTCATTCAAAGGGTTAAATTATTTGGTTATTTCGAGTCCTGGTTTTCATAAATACTGTCCAGTATTACGGTTTAGTTAAAATCCAACTAAAAAAGACAACACGATTAACTGAATAATAGGGCTATAATATTATAACATCGTTTGCTAATTAAATGTAATTTGAGAACAATCTGCCTAAGGCACAGAGTAAATCAACTACTGTTATGTTTTTTTATATCATAAACTTTTAGATGTCGTGTTTATTTTAATGTGCATGGCATCAAAACTTGGCAAAATGAGATGACAGATAAAAGAAAGCAAGAAAAAAGACGACCATATATGTCTCCCTAAACCCTAAGCTGTAAAAAACATCAAGACAACTTATCATTTAATAATAAGATTAATCGATTCACATGACATAATCAAGAAAACAATTTTCAAGAGTTCGGATTCAAACCATAAATAACTTCGTCAATTTTGTTCAGACTAAACTTTAATCTACTCACAGATCATACGCATACAATCATCCAATCTAAATACTTACATATTTTTGTGCAGCCCAATCATTCTTCTATTGTCCTCCTTTGTGAAATTTTTTTTCGAAGGTGTCGACCGCACTTAAAAGTTCTCCCGTATCAGGATTGGCCTTAAAAACATTTAAAAAAAAGTTATATCATATGAATTGTATCAATCAATATTGTTTTCAAATAAAGCTTACATTATCGTGGTAGTGTTGGACCAACGTCTTAGATCCATGAGCGCCTTCTAGTGGCCTACTAAATCGATTATTAGTATTTTTCTTAGATTTTTCCTAAAAAAATAATTATATTAGTTCAATTAATATTAAAAATTTAATCAACTAATCTAATTATTACCAACCATTTGTTCTCTTTTTCCAAAATAATCACAAAGAAAATCTCAATCCCCTTGGCTCACTTCTTTGTATGGCTTCTTCTTTGGTGCATCTTTATTTCTCAACCCATCGAGTTGCTTCCAGTGTCTTCTCATTTTACAACTTTGATCTCTAATAGTTCTCATGGCAAGCCGCTCTACCCCGCCTTCACTACACTCGTCCTTGGATATACAAATTTGTTCTTCAAAAACCAAAGAAAAAAAATCAATAATGCATAGACGTAATTAAAATAACATAATATAATATTTCAAAGTAAATATATAACATCTTAAATATATTTTACAGCTCTGTGAAATTCTGTAGAACTCATTGAAAATCTTCCAAAGTAAATCCACATGAGTCAATGAAAATATTTTACAACTTTGTGAAATTCTGTAAAAATCAATAAAAATCAATAATTTTTTAAAAGTCTATTATTTTAAAAAACTCATCAAATCACTGCAATAATTATTGTGATTATTATTATTTTTTTGGCAACTTGGCATTTAGTATTTGGTGAATTTATTTTCGCGACCTGGCAATCACTATTTAATGCAAACACAAAATAAATTCATACATATCATATTTGTTCCCAATTCTTATCATATAGCAAATTAGTAAAGCAATGCAACTCACATGTTATTTCAGTCCCAAGATTTGGAATATCTTGAAGTTGAAGGTTATAAAATGACATCCGGTCGATGAGTTTCTAGGAAAAAATAACTCAACCACTATATTTCAGTCCTTATTTGATAATTATGCATTTATTCCAATGATAATCCATCCAAATACAGCTATTTAATTTTGATAAAGAGCAAAATAATTACTAAATCGATAACAGAAACACTAACTCCCTATGCTGCATGACTTCACAATTATAAAGTTTTCAAACAACAATAGGAAAGCCAAACATAGTCAAACAACAAACAAAGATATAAAATAAAAATAAAAATTGGCAGGATTGCTATACAACTCCATTATGGATCTAATATTGAATCAACCACGTACACCGTAAAAGATTCTTGATCTAGCCAAATTTTCAATGATTCACCGCTAGGGGTGGAATAGTGTGAGACTTCGGGCGCAACATACATAAAAAAAAAACTCCAGAACATTTGGCGATGCAAAACCTTACATTCGACGACGCAAAAATACGAAGACAAATTTTTTTTTTTTTAAAAAAACAATGCCTCTGTCTATCAGGAAATCAAATAGGCGCGCTAGAGCGAGCCCTGTGCTCTTTCCAGCCCTCTTTTGTTGTTCTTTTGTGTGTTTGCTAAAAAAACATGATATCAACAACATAATTTTCAAGATATCCATCAATAATAATATACAAACCTACCCAACACAAGATCCAACATCAAAACACAACATAATATATATACTTCTTTTTTTTTGGTCGAATAATATATATACTTCTAGACTATGCAAAAGCTAGACAATACATAAGTTGGATACAACATAAACTCAACATGTTTCAAAATAATTTCTAGACCACAAACTACAACTCAACCGGGAGTACCACTTCTAGACTCTTTCCAATGCTCATGGTCTCCTATGACTCGGTCTTGAATCACCTGTTACAATGCACATACAAAACAAAACAACAATCGGACAAACCGACAAGTAAAAAATTAGTATGAAACAATGAAACAAATAAATATTCAAATAAGGCAACATCCATGCATTTCAGATATAGATAACAACTACACTATGCAAAGGAAATGGCAAAAAAGCCATCAAGGATGAAGGCTCAATAAGAGACAACGGTTTAGATGCTAAAATGTATCAACTCATCATCAAGCTACAAACTCATCACTGATACTATACCGTGGTCGAAGTATCAATGTTACAAGCTCATCACTGATACTTGATAGCGAAGCTAATAGCTCATCGATGATATCATGACAAGGCTGAAAGAAATGATAGGCTACAAGTGCACCATGAGATGATAGTATATACAGTCATAGCAATAGTTGATACTTGCTATCATTTACAACGTAATCACCTCATATTATAGCCCTACAAACATGTCATGAAACTCATATCTCAAGTAAGGCATATCAAAACACATAAACATATAGAATAGAAAACTTGTGTGATTTAAGGAATCGAAAAAGCAAACTCGTCTCGATGTTGGTCCCCAATTCGTTAATCGTAGAATCATACCTTATTCCTGATAATGAACTAGCACAATCCGCAAGCTACAAGATATACAAGCTCTTATCAAAATCTGCTCAAAGACAACTCAATCCTCAAGGTAGAAAACTCACAAACCTTGATCAAATCTTCCCCGATTCGAAGCTGGAACTTTTCGAGTGCGATCAATCTCCAACCAAGTCTGGAAATGAAGTATAACAATCTATAAACATCATAATCAACTCAACAATGTTCAGCTAAATCAATCTAGACTCAAACTTGATCATTTTCGAATTGTATGTTTCTCTAAGATCACGTGTTTTACAAATTCAAACGCATAAAGGCTCAAACGCTTTATAGCCTATACATTGGGCATGGATGCATGTACACATGTAGTGACCCAACCCGGAATCACTAATTACTCAGAGTAAAGCATGCAATTAAATCTTAACAGCGGAAAATAATTAAATCCAGCTTAACAGTTAAATTTGAATACAACCATACACCGGCAGAACAACCGGGTCAAATAAAATATTATACAACCCCATCGAATCAATAGTACTAAAGAGTTCTCCCTAAAAATACCATTCAGGAAGACTCGCCACGAATCCATTGCAGCTCAACGACCACTGCCCTCGGAGCCATCCAACCCCAGTTCTGCCCTATGGAATAGGGTGTCCAATACAAAAACACTTGGACGTGAGCCTGACGCTCATTATGAAATAATGAGTATACACATGCTACGGATGCAAATACAAATGCATATGAATGTGTACCGAAAACCTATCCAAGATAGAATACTGCTCAGTCACTAGCGTCATGGTATGTAGCACGCTGAGCCGTCGCACCAGGAGGTGGCTCCCATACCAATCAAACATGAAATGGGAACCTAATCCAAAAACTGTGGATCCACCGTTCACTATAATAATTGGGGCTGAGCAAACCCATACTACTATCTATGCACATCAAGGCACAAGGCTCAACATGATCATGCATGCAACAATATATCAATGGCACATAATCATATAAATGCAATCATAGAACATGTATACTCTACCAGGGTATCTCGGATAATACGTACATACCTCTAGGAAGACAACCCCTGAGCACTCTAGCAATCTAGCAGTCCAAGCCTATAAGCAATAATCACTATGTCACTTATAACATCATAAAAGCCTTAACTAAGCAACTCCTAAATATTTTTAGGAAGCAAAAGCTATACCTGCATCCGTCGTCACACCTTTGCTGTCGATAGCCTCACAACTAGGCCACAGCTCCGCTACGATGCCTGGATCGCACTGCTTCTTCCGGATTTCCAATAGGACGCCTAGAACTCCATAGATCTAAGCTAGAAGTCAAAGGAAAATATAGGAGAAAGTGACCAGTGCGCTTGAAAATGAAGCTCGGCACCTCTATTTATAATTGGAGTTTGGAGCCTCCGAACCCGACTTTGGAGCCTCCGATCCAGTTCGGATCCTCCGTTCTTGATTTTGGAGCCTCCGATCCTGTTCGGAGCCTCCGATCCTGACTTCAGATCCTCTGAATGTAAGAGTGGGTGCCCAGTGAGCCAACTGTGTGGCTATGGGCTTTGATGACTCTTTGTATAAACAATCTTTTGTTTAATATTATTTACACTTTTATGGCAATGACTTTATATTACTTCATATTGTTATATTGTGATATACTATTGTTGTTTTGATAAAGACCTTGAATATACTATATGTAAGTGTATGTGTGGTAGAACATGGAGATGTCTATCATGAAATACATCTTATAGTCACTGTATATTCTAAAAACCGTTCCTAGTCGATTGAGCCGTCCGATAATAAGGATAAGGATCGCTCGAGTTTGAGACTAGCATTTGCGATGCGGAGTACCACGTTTCATTGGTAGGGAACATGGAGATGTTCGAAGCATGCAAATGGATATTCATAGGATGAATAATCGAACTACCCTATCCGGACTTTCCAAGTGGTTATCACTTATCGAGTGGATAAAGTCCGCGGTTTTGGTTGTACACCATTAGTCCTTACGACTTGAAACATCAAGGAGACTCTATATGCTAGTGCTGTGCTTTGACTCGTTTACCGACTCTATGGGGGTCATCAGGTGTCGAGATTGGGTACAGTTACGACACATATAGGAGTCAATGCATTGTTGTCAAGGATTCACCACATACTTGCGAGTGTGGATATCCTATGCGATCTGAGGAGATATTAGTGTGACAAATCTCTGGCCAGAGTACTTGATGTGATTTAAGAAATGGTTTCTTAGTAGCACATGCGATGTCACTAATTTGATCTTCAAGATGTATTGCATAGTTATCGAATCTTGAGCGACTCTCGATATACCAATGGTTGTTGATTCGATCGGGATATATGGATGAAGGGACCGTACTGTACGCTAACCAAAATCTACTGGTTCTTGTAGGCACTATCAGTGATACCTAGGGAATCATGGGGCGATGTTGCTAGGCGCTTTACCATGATTCGTTGGGCAAGTCGGAAAGTGTTGTTCCGAGTCACAAGGAGTTGTGAGCCCACGGCTAGCTGTATCCCTGAACCATTGAGGGTCACACAGTGTAATGGAGTTTTAATCCCCGTTGAGATAGTTAAATTTAAAGAGTTAAATTTAATGAACTAAGGAGTTGGACTTCTTAAATAAGAGTAAGGGAGTAGGATTTCCTAAAATGACATAGGGATGGACATTTTTGGAAACCACTGAATTCGGATTCAGGAAAATTTATTTTGACTTTAAAATGTGCAGAAATGGTTTCTGTGCACATTGGTGAAATCAGTTCATCAATCGGAGTCACGATGAATTTTATATTAATTTCTGAACGAGCGGGCTTTGCTTGTCGGGCCCCAGCTTATGACTAATGGGCCCTAAGGTGTTAGTGGCCTGCATTATAAATAAGTTATTTCAGTACAGAAATTAAAGAGAGAACAGCTCATTATTTTTGAGAGAGAAAAATCGAAACCCTAGCCTCTCCTCTAGAATAATCGGCCGACCCCTCCCCCTCTGCCCGAGAAAATTCCGGTCTGTGATTTTGAATCGCGGTCAGGAATAACGAATCAGATTCGTGTAATCTCTTCGCAAAAAACTTCTGATAGATTTTCTAGTGCAATCTATCAGAGGGATTAAACCTCTGTTCGTGGACCTGATTGAAGGAGTTCATCGGTTCCAGGGAGAGACAACAAGAGCAGATAAAATCTGTTGGTGTCCAGTAATCTCGTTGCGAGATTGAAGGTAAAATTTAATAATTGTTATTTGAATTTTACACACACAATAATTTAATCGTTGAATGGTTGATACCCACACCATGGAATTGTTCCATGATAAAAATTTTTAAACTTCCGCTGCACCGGGTATCAATCGTGATTGATCTGACCGCCAGTTTTTCCAACAGTGGTATCAAAGCCAGGTTGCTCAGATCAAACGATTAAATTAATCAATTGTACAAAATTTTTGAATCTCGGTTTTTGGAAAACAAAATAAATATTTTTAAATAAAAAAAAAAAAAAAATTTCCGGGGCAAAACCCGGGCAGCGATTGGATCGCTGCCCGGTGGGGCAGCAATTGTTGCTGCCCCGGGCGGCGCACGGCGCCGCCCAAGGCGGCGACCGTCGCCGCCCAGGGCGGCGCACGGCGCCGCCCAAGGGCGGCGCCAGGCGCTGCCCTAAGGGGGCAGCCGGGCTGCCCCCGGCCCGCGCCCTGGGTGCGGGCCGGCCCGGGAGTGTCCCGGGCGGCCCGCGGGAAAAATTATATTTTTATTTAAAAATTAATTTTAATATTTAAAATTTTATTTTTGGTCCGGTCAAAAATTGTTTTTGATTGGTTCACGAGATTTCGGATCGAATTGTTCGAGTCCGTAAATTTTAAAATTGATTTTGGATAAATTTGAATTTTTGGAAAATTTTAATATTTTATCCGTAAATTGAATTTTGAAATCAATTATTTTGGTACAATTGATGATAAGATATGATCTTATGATATATTAAGTAAAATATGATTTTATTTGTAAAATTGGATTTTATAGATAAAATATGATTTTATTTGATATAGAGATAAAATATGATTTTATATGTGAAATGAGATTTTATATATAAAATATGATTTTATCTTGTTTAAATTTGAATTGCCACAGCATGTTATCCAATAAATTAATTTTGAATTAAATGTTATTGGATAAGGATGATCGATTGCCATGACCAATTTTGTAGGTGTATGTTAGGAATTTACATTTTGTCTTTATTATTGTTGGTTTTATTAATGGGCCTGGTTTATGGCCCGATATGAATGTCATATGTAATAAAAGTGGGCTTGGTTTATAGCCCGTTCCCACCCCCTAAAAATGTATCCCCTACTTGTCATTGTTATTTATTGTAAATACATTAGATTTAGTGGGAGATCAAGATTTGAAGATGGTGGGCCCAGCAGACAATGAAGACTGAAGAAATGTAAATTGGAAGCATATGTAATAGGATTGCATTTGCATACTGCATATTACCTAGGATTGGACTAAGACCCGTGATTGGCAACCACGGGTCAATTAGAAATGGAATCGATCATCCTATATAATATGTGATATTATGATTGTATGCATGTTTAGACATAAATTGCGTGAATCCGGCAATGCATGCAATAAATTAAATATGATGAGACAAATATTTTTATAATTAAAAATCCCTCATTTTAAATATGATTTAAAATTTATATCAAGATAAATAAAGGAAATTTAAATATTGTTTAAATGTTCCTACCTTCCATCAACGGTCAATGTATGTGATGCTACCCGCGGATACGGTCCGGCTCATATTATTGGGGGGGCCCGTCCGTCGGAAAGCTGTACATTGGATCGACAAATGTTGTAAGTTGGGTGGAACTCCCATGGGATCGGCTCATATTATTGGGGGATCCACATGGCGACCGTCCATCACAACTTAATATTGATGGGTCATCTTGACATGTCACTTTAAACGGCGTCATATTATTGGGCCCTTATTGGACATGAGGTAAATACATGGGGGTTGCTTTGGAAGCAATTGGGCTCTACCTTTTGAGAATTATGGTTGGCTGATATTATTCGGGACCATAAGTTTGTCAATTGGACTCCATGTTCTCACTAAGGAAAAAGTTTCCCGTTTTCACTAGAGGGTGGTGAAATCGTTAAAATAGTGGGAGTGAGATTCATAAAATTAAATTCGCCTATTTTATTTCTTAGTAAATTGTTAAACAATCATTGATATATGTCTGTTTTCCTTTTCAGTATTTCATACAATGAATTCGCGAAATCCTTTATTCTCGATCCTCGAACAAAACAAGCTGACTGGCGCCAACTATACGGAATGGTTCCGGAAGTTGAAGATTGTCTTAACTTCGGAGAAAATGCTCTACGTGTTAGAGAAAGCACCTCCGAAGGAAGCACCAGCTGACATAAGTCCGGAGGAATTGGCCAAACTTGATGCATGGTGTGTGACCATGACATCAAGACCAAATGCTATATGCAAGCCTCGATGTCTGATGAACTCCAGAGGCGATTTGAGGACACGGTGAATGCTGCTGACATTCATACGCAACTCAAGGAACTTTTTGGGGCTCAGTCGAGGGCTGAAAGGTTCTCTACTGTTAAGGAGTTGATGACGTGCCGCATGCGTGAAGGGACTTCGGTCCGTGATCATGGGGTACGAGTGATTTGGCTCATACAGAAGTTAGCGACCCTTGATTTGGTGTTGGAGCATGAACTCAATGTGGACTTGCTGCTTCTATCTCTTCCTTCTTCATTTGATGGATTCGTGATAAATTTTAATATGAACAAGATAGAGGCCACCCTTGAAGAGATGGTCAATATGCTCGTTACATATGAATCCACACTTAAGAAGGATAAGCCAGCTTTCTTGGTGGGCTCCTCATCTTCTGCAAAGAAGGGGCCAAGTATGAAGGGCAAGAAACGTTCTGCCCCACCCAAGAAAGTGGAACCCGAGAAGAAGCAAAAGACAAAGGCTTCAAACAATGGAAAATCCAAGGATGTTTGCCATTACTGCAAGAAGCCGGGTCATTGGAAGCGCAACTGCAAGGAGTATCTTGAGCAGTTGGGAACTGCAAAGGGTATGTTCTATATCGAAATAAACATGTCACTTAATACAACTTCTTGGGTATTGGATACCGGATGTGGATCTCACATTTGCAATGATTTGCAGGTGATGACAAGAAGTCGCAGGCTTAGAATGGGTGAGACCCAGCTGAGGCTCGGGAATGGTTCCAGAGTTGAAGCTACGGCCATTGGAGATGTTTGTTTGATTTTGCAGAATGGTTTTAAATTATTGTTGAGAGATGTTTTATTTGTGCCAGATTTAATTAAAAACATTATTTCTATTTCTATGCTTGATAGAGATGGTTATTCTTGTAATTTTGTGAATGGGATTTGCAATATTTACAAGAATGAATGTTTAATTGGAAATGGACAACTTGAAAACGATCTATACAATTTAAAACTAAAAGACGTTCCAATTAATTATTTTGATAAACCGGCTACAACAAACAAAAGGAAAATCGATAGTCAAAACCCGGCAAACCTTTGGCACGCTAGACTAGGTCATATTTCCTCAAGGAGAATGAACAAGCTAGTGGGAGAGGGCATGTTTGATATGTCTGATATTAACTCTCTACCTACTTGTGAATCCTGCCTAAAAGGAAAAATGACTAAATCTCCTTTTAAGGGGAAACCTGAGCGTAGTCAGAATCTGTTGGATTTGATCCATACAGATGTTTGTGGTCCATTTAGAGTAGGGACTCAACATGGCCACACCTACTTCATTACCTTTACTGATGATTATTCAAGATATGGGTATTTATATTTAATGAAATATAAGTCTGAAGCATTTGAAAAGTTCAAAGAATTCAGGGCTGAAGTAGAAAACAAGCTAGGTAAAAGTATTAAAGCACTTCGATCGGATCGAGGTGGAGAATACTTGAGTACCGAGTTTTTGGACTATCTGAAAGAGAATGGGATTCTCTCTCAGTGGACTCCTCCTATGACACCACAGCTTAATGGTGTATCGGAGCGTCGTAATCGAACTTTGTTGGACATGGTTCGATCTATGATGAGCTTCACTGAGCTTCCACCTTCGTTTTGGGGCTATGCGCTTGAGACGGCGGTATTGTTGTTGAACAACGTCCACACTAAAGCAGTGGACAAAACACCATACGAGTTATGGAATGGCAAAGCTCCTAAGTATTCGTACTTGAGGATTTGGGGATGTCCTGCTTACGTGAAGCGGACAGTGGGAGATAAGTTGGATAGTCGATCCAGCTTATGTTATTTTGTAGGGTATCCGAAGAATTCAATCGGATATTATTTCTATTATCCTGCTGAAACAAAGGTGTTTGTTTCTAGGAATGCCACCTTCTTGGAGAAGGAGTTCTTATTGGATAAGAAAGGCGAGATGATGGAACTCGAAGAGGTTCGAGAAGAACCCGAAATACAAAATAACGATCCTACACCTCAGGAACCATTGCTGGACACGCCTGCACCTAGAAGATCCGAAAGGACTTCTAGACCTCCAGTTCGATATGGTCTTCTTCTTGAAGGGGATCAAGATGAACCCGACATTGGATGTGATCCAAGAAACTTCAAGGAAGCAATTTCTGATGCGGATTCGAATTTATGGCTTGAAGCTATGCAGTCAGAATTGGATTCGATGCATACAAACCAAGTTTGGTCTTTAGTAGATCCTCCCGATGGAATTGTTCCGATAGGGTGTAAATGGATCTACAAAAGAAAGCTTGGGCCTGATGGTAAGGTATTGACCTACAAGGCGCGATTGGTGGCTAAAGTTTATACTCAAAGGCAAGGAGTTGACTATGACGAAACCTTTTCACCAGTTGCAATGTTCAAATCCATAAGAATCCTAATTGCCATAGCTGCATGGTATGACTATGAGATATGGCAAATGGATGTGAAGACTGCTTTTCTTAATGGAGACATTAAGGAGGAAATCTATATGAAGCAGCCTGAGGGGTTCACATCCATGGGAAGCGAGCATAAGGTATGCAAGCTTCAGAGATCAATTTATGGTCTAAAACAAGCATCAAGAAGTTGGAACCAGAAATTTGATGAAACAATAAAAGATTTTGGTTTCATCAAGAACCCGGAGGAACCTTGCGTGTACAAGAAAGTAGTTAAGGATGCGGTGACATTCTTAGTACTTTATGTTGATGACATCCTACTCATTGGGAATGATGTAGGGATGTTGCAGTCAACAAAGATATGGTTATCAGGTAGATTTTCGATGAAGGATTTGGGAGAGGCATCCTACATTCTTGGGATACAGATCTATAGAGATAGGTCTAAGAGAATGATAGGACTCACTCAATCAACCTACATCGATACCATATTGAAACGGTTTTCAATGGATGGGTCCAAAAGAGGACATCTACCCATGTGTCATGGAGTTTCTCTATCCAAGTCTATGTGTCCCAAGACTGATGCAGAGATAGAGAATATGACACATGTACCATATGCGTCAGCTATAGGTAGTATCATGTATGGGATGATATCTACCAGACCGGATGTAGCATTTTCTCTGAGTGTCACGAGCAGATATCAGTCTAATCCTGGTCAAATGCATTGGAAAGCCGTGAAGGACATTCTTAAGTACTTGCGAAGGACTAAGAATATGTTCATGGTTTATGGAGGACGAGAACTCAAATTGGAAGGCTATACCGACTCTAGCTTCCAAAGTGATGTGGATGACTCGAAGTCAACCTCTGGATTTGTGTTCATGCTCAATGGCGGTGCTGTCTCTTGGAAGAGTTCCAAGCAGGACACCACAGCGGATTCCACCACTGAGGCTGAATACATTGCAGCATCAGCTGCTGCTAAAGAGGCCGTTTGGATGAGGAAGTTCGTCCAAGAGTTGGGCGTCATTCCTGAATTTGTTGGTCCAGTCCCGGTGTACTGTGACAACACGGGTGCCGTTGCTCAAGCAAAGGAACCAAGGTCTCATCAAAGATCCAAACACGTACTGAGGAAATACCACATAATCCGGGAGATTGTGGAAAGAGGAGACATCATTGTCGAACGAGTGGCCTCTGCAGACAATATCGCTGATCCGCTTACTAAGCCCTTGCCAGGACCATTGTTTGACAAACATCGCGAAGCAATGGGTCTACGTAGTATGACTAGTTGGCTATAGGGCAAGTGGGAGATTGTAAGAGTGGGTGCCCAGTGAGCCAACTGTGTGGCTATGGGCTTTGATGACTCTTTGTATAAACAATCTTTTGTTTAATATTATTTACACTTTTATGGCAATGACTTTATATTACTTCATATTGTTATATTGTGATATACTATTGTTGTTTTGATAAAGACCTTGAATATACTATAGTGTATGTAAGATGTGGTAGAACATGGAGATGTCTATCATGAAATACATCTTATAGTCACTGTATATTCTAAAAACCGTTCCTAGTCGATTGAGCCGTCCGATAATAAGGATAAGGATCGCTCGAGTTTGAGACTAGCATTTGCGATGCGGAGTACCACGTTTCATTGGTAGGGAACATGGAGATGTTCGAAGCATGCAAATGGATATTCATAGGATGAATAATCGAACTACCCTATCCGGACTTTCCAAGTGGTTATCACTTATCGAGTGGATAAAGTCCGCGGTTTTGGTTGTACACCATTAGTCCTTACGACTTGAAACATCATGGAGACTCTATATGCTAGTGCTGTGCTTTGACTCGTTTACCGACTCTATGGGGGTCATCAGGTGTCGAGATTGGGTACAGTTACGACACATATAGGAGTCAATGCATTGTTGTCAAGGATTCACCACATACTTGCGAGTGTGGATATCCTATGCGATCTGAGGAGATATTAGTGTGACAAATCTCTGGCCAGAGTACTTGATGTGATTTAAGAAATGGTTTCTTAGTAGCACATGCGATGTCACTAATTTGATCTTCAAGATGTATTGCATAGTTATCGAATCTTGAACGACTCTCGATATACCAATGGTTGTTGATTCGATCGGGATATATGGATGAAGGGACCGTACTGTACGCTAACCAAAATCTACTGGTTCTTGTAGGCACTATCAGTGATACCTAGGGAATCATGGGGCGATGTTGCTAGGCGCTTTACCATGATTCGTTGGGCAAGTCGGAAAGTGTTGTTCCGAGTCACAAGGAGTTGTGAGCCCACGGCTAGCTGTATCCCTGAACCATTGAGGGTCACACAGTGTAATGGAGTTTTAATCCCCGTTGAGATAGTTAAATTTAAAGAGTTAAATTTAATGAACTAAGGAGTTGGACTTCTTAAATAAGAGTAAGGGAGTAGGATTTCCTAAAATGACATAGGGATGGACATTTTTGGAAACCACTGAATTCGGATTCAGGAAAATTTATTTTGACTTCGGCCGACCCCTCCCCCTCTGCCCGAGAAAATTCCGGTCTGTGATTTTGAATCGCGGTCAGGAATAACGAATCAGATTCGTGTAATCTCTTCGCAGAAAACTTCTGATAGATTTTCTAGTGCAATCTATCAGAGGGATTAAACCTCTGTTCGTGGACCTGATTGAAGGAGTTCATCGGTTCCAGGGAGAGACAACAAGAGCAGATAAAATCTGTTGGTGTCCAGTAATCTCGTTGCGAGATTGAAGGTAAAATTTAATAATTGTTATTTGAATTTTACACACAATAATTTAATCGTTGAATGGTTGATACCCACACCATGGAATTGTTCCATGATAAAAATTTTTAAACTTCCGCTGCACCGGGTATCAATCGTGATTGATCTGACCGCCAGTTTTTCCAACACTGAAGTCCCATTAGTGATGTCATCAATGACGTAATATTCTCGAACATCTGGCCGTGCAAGTTCGGAGCCTCCGATCTCAGTTTCGGATCCTCGGAACCCGTTCGGATCCTTTGATCTCAGGTTCGGAGCTTTCGATCAAGTTCGGAGCCTCCTAAATTGGTTCGGACTTCCCGGCCATTTTGAGTGTCCTGGATCCATTTTTGAACTCCTTAGACTTGTTAGGAAATCCCTTAATCGTATTTAGGCCAATTAATCATTATTTACGCACTTGATTAACTTATTTTGGAGACGGGTTACTACATTCTCCCCCACTTAAGAGATTTCGTCCTTGAATCGAGACTAGGATGATCGGAAACAATATGAAATAATATTGAAATACTTCATTTACAATTACAACTTAACTGCAAAAATAAGTTACAATCAAAACAACTCTGGATGTTCTGAATGCATATGACTCTCGAGCTCCCAAGTAGCTTCCTTGGTGCCTCGTTGCTGCCACTGAACCATGACCAGAGGGATGCGCTTATTTCGAAGTACTTTGTCCTTTTTGTCAAGAATTATGAGTGGCTTTCCACATAGGACAAATCGGGCTCCAACTGAACCTCCGTTGGGTGCAAAATATGCGACTCATCTGCCACGTACTGACGAAGTAGTGATACGTGGAATACATTATGGATGCTAGATAGATACGGCGGCAACGCCAAACGATAAGCCACGTCCTCAAAATTTTCCAAAATCTCGAACGGGCCAATGAATCTTGGAGCTAGCTTTCCCTTGAGACCGAACCTCATTACCTTCCAAAAAGGCAAAACTCTCAAGAATAGATGCTCCCCGGCCTCGAAATGCAGAGGTTTTCGCTTGGTGTTGGCGTAACTGGAATGTCTATCTTGTGCAGTCTTGATCCTTCTCTTGATCAATTCAACTTTATCCACCATTTTCTGAACCAACTCTAGTCCTTCTACTTGTCTCCCCCTACTTCGTCCCAGAATAAGGGTGTACGACAACAGCGACCGTAAAGAGCCTCGAATGGTGTCATACCAATACTGCGATGGTGGCTATTGTTATATGCAAACTCTATCATCGGAAAGTGATCCTGCCATGATAATCCAAAATCTATCACGGAAGATCTCAACATATCCTCTAATGTCTGAATGGTCCTCTCGGACTGTCCGTCGGTCTCTGGATGATACGCTGTGCTGAGACTCAAGGTAGTACTACTTCTCGAATGTACAACCTTTCCATGCGATCAAAACTGTACTCGCGATTGTACGGGAAGAAATGAGCAGATTTGGACAACCTTCCCACAACCACCCATATAGCATCACACTGACTGGACGTCATTGGCAAGTGGGTGACAAAATCCATCGTCATATGCTCTCACTTCCATTCTGGAATTTCCAAACTATGCATCAGACCGCCCGGTCGTTGATGCTCTGCCTTAACCTGCTGGAAAACAAGACAACGAGATACAAACTAGTACACACTGTGTTTCTGTTGTGAAAAATTATCGCAAGCGTACGAGTGTCAAGTTTTAATATAGTGATGAATCAAGTATCGTTCCCACAGAGAGTAAAATAAAAATATTCAGTGCTTGTAATTAAAATACTCTAAACTTTATCTAGAAAATCAATGATCAAGAGTTTTGCAGAATAAAATAATCAATGAGTTTTTGATAGCACGCACACAACTTTCAGAAATAATCAATCAGAGGAAAAATGGTCTAGAGGTTTAGATTTCACATAGTTTCAACAACAATCAATCCTAATTAATTTATCTTCATGAATTTCAGTCAATTAATAGCCAAGAACATTTAAGTTTATTATTTCCCTCTCCCGAGAAACAAATATTTTTTATCAACTACAATTCAATTCCAATATCCCTATTAAGAATCTACTTGCAGTGATCTAATCAAAACAATGTTCTTTTTAAAAGCTCTGTTAAAATTATACACTCTACCGAGCTGTATAAATAATTAACAGTGTATTTTCTATTGGTCCTATTCAAAATCTCCTCTCCCGAGTGCCAGATTTCAAATAAATATAACAAATCAATTATTGATCAGATAATTGAAAAGACAATCAATTCTAGAAAAAAAACAATTAATCTAGAAAAAACTCAATTCAATAAAATCAAAAATTCATGAAAGCGTCTACACCAGGTTTCATCTGACCTCTAGACTCTAAAAATTAGTTCATAATAAAATTCTGAATAAAATAAATCATGTTCAAAAATCCAAACTTTTTCAGAATTAAATAAAAGATAGAAAACAAATCCGTCAATGCGATGCCGTGTCCGGACTATCGATCTCCGTCTTCGTTCTTCAAGTTCGCCCAAAATTCTCCTTCAGAAATCTCAACTCTTTCTCTGATATGTGTGTATGTGTGTGACGGCTGCTCTCTAAATTCTGATGTCTAATACTTTTTATACATGGCAATTAAAATCCCAATTAAAAGCCCAAGAAAATATAAAATTTTTCTTCCCGATAATTTTAAAACGCTGAAATCTCCACCGAGCGCGGCCGCTCCAAAACTCCAAGGCGGGCGCGCATAAGTCTCTGTCTTCAATCTTCAAATCTTCACCAAAGTAGCGCGTTTGCTCTTTCCATTTCTCCTTCAGCGCACAAAGAAGCGTTAACAATAGGCCCAATAAGAAAACCCATTATTTCTTTTCTCGTTTTTTTTTCTTCCCAGCCTCTTTTCTCCTTCTTCTTCATTTTCTTCTCAAATTCTTATTTTTCTTCTCTTTTCCAAATAAATTCAATAATCTCCTACAAACACAAAAACAACAAAACCCAGGCATAAATCTGCTCGAAACAAACAATTAACAATTAAAATCATAATTAATTAAGTGTATAAAATACACTATCAAATACCCCCAAACTTAAACTTTTGATAGTCCCGAGCAAAACTATTAAAACAATAAATTCCAAAAACTCAAATCACCTAAAACCAACAAGAAATATTATGGAGCAATGACCTCAGAAACAACTTTAAAAATCAAATCCAATCTCATCCAACCTACTAACACTTGAAAATTTTAATCATAACTAAATAACTGCATAAACTTACAATCTCCGCAACTCACGTTTCAAAACACCCTTATCCAAGTTCAATTCACACATTCATAGATCATGAGGACTTTTCAAAGTAGCAAGGTCAAATATAGGATATTAATCAAAAACACTCACAATCAGGTTAAATGCAAAGAATAATAGTGTAAGACCCAGGATTATTTGATTTAATCCGAGATAATTTAATTTTAATCCGAGTATATTTAATTTGGAAATATTTAGAGTTTAGATTTAAATTCTAATATTCTTAAATTATTTAGGATTGAAATTGAATTAAAATAAGGGTCGAGGACTGAATTGCAATTTTTGAAGATTTGAGGGGTTAAAATGCGATTTGGCTTGAAGCTATCAGATTATTATTTGCTTCATCAGCATGTATACGTGTGAAACACATATTTCACTCAGAAATTTGAGAGCAGAAGTCGATATCTTCATATTTCTTTTGTTTTTCCTATTTTCAAAACTCCGTAACTTTTGATCCGATCGTCCGATTTCGATTCCAAAAATAGTTCTGGAATCCTTACAATGAGGGCTTCGATCTAGTATAAGTCTTTATTTATTTTGGCATGTTTTGAAGATTGAGTTATGGTAGAGATCAGAATTTGAGTCTATGTTATGTTCTTGATAATATTTATTGTATCGTATCGGCACCGAATCGACGAACAGCTATAGGTTGTGTTTGTTATGATTTCCAGCAAGTGTTTCGACTTGTATAGCTGCTGGTATGCTAAAACTCGAGAATGAAGCTTCTTGAGTTGTCCCGCCAAAATCACATACTTGTTTATCGCTTTGATTTTATTTGATGTTGTCGATCCATCTCAGGTAGTGGATCTTTGAATTTGATTTTTTGTTGATATGATATGTATGGAATTGATTCTATTGCCAAGGTCTGAGGCGACCTTATTTTCGAGTCAAGAATGACTATGATAGATGGATATCCATGTCAAGATCGTTTACGAATATTGATGGCAATGACGTTAAATGAATCAATTCTTATTCAATATATGCGTTATTTACTCTATTTTTGAGTCGATTATGAATAGAGTTGATATGATTTATTTAACGCTTTATATGTTGATTATACTGAGAATGTGTTCTCACCGGAGTTTATCCAGCTGTTGTCTTGTTTTGTATGTGTGCATGACAACAGATGGGGCAGGAGCTGGCCAAAGTCAACGAGGGTAGCTCAGGAGAGAGTCTAGAGAGGTGGACTCGGGATGTTGTAGTTGAAACGATGTATATGAATCCTAGAAAGCATGTTAGAAAACACTTTAGTTAATGTTCTTGAGAAGTTGATGAACACCTTGTATAATTTCATGCTTTTGTGAGATTCCAAACCTATAGTTTGATGTACCAACTTCTTGTAATCATGTTTGGATCTTGTTCTTTGAATGTCTACATGTTTCTCTCATTAATTTGTTTGTTAACCCAATGATATCTCATGGCCCGGTATAATATTAGATGTAGGCTTGATGACAAATACCTCTTAACCCATGGTATTAGTGGAGGATGAGTGTCATGTAAGTGAAATTGTGTGAAATTGACAATGGTAATTAAGAGAATAAACACAATAATCCTATAAAATAAAAAATATATAAAACAAAATATTATTTATATATATGTCTTGTTTATCCACATCTCATCATGTTTTTATTCATCTAGATACCATTTGGTATCATGGATGAGATGTACGTTAGATAAATAAAAACATAATGAGATATGGATTAGCAAGACGAAGATATGAATAATATGTTGTTTTGTATGTTTTTTATTTTGTGGGATTATTGTGTTTATTCTCTTAATTACCATTGTCAATTTCACAAAATTTCACTTATATGGCACTCATCCTCCACTAATACCATGGGTTAAGAGGTATTTGTCATCAAGCCTATATATAATGTTATACCGGGTCATGAGATATCATTGGGTTAACAAAAAAATGAGAGAAACATGGGATGAGTAAAAATTTGTGTCTCATCCCAGTTTCATCTCATGTACCAAACGGTACATATCGTACATCTCATCTATGATACCAAACGGTATCTTAGGGTCCTAGTATGGAGAGCTTCTATGCTGGACATAAGGGAGCGTGGCTGGCTACGTGGTTCGCGAAGAAATGTTTGGGTGCATGCGGTGCAGGTTGTTGGAGTCGGGAGTTGTGGGTCTTGGCCGAGCCCTGTCATGGCTTGGGCCAGGAGCTAGGTGAGCTAGGATTGGGTCAAGGGTGGCTAGGAGCTAGGTGAGCTAGGCTTGGGTCAGGGGTGGTCGGAGCTAGGTGAGGTATGCGATTGAATTGGGTCGCTAATGTGAGAAGGGGTCCGCGCTCGGTCGTTGTTCTGTCTTACGGACGAGCTGTGCGACTAAGGGCTTGAGCCATGTTCGGTCAAGGGTGGTCCGGCAGAACCTAGGGTGGTCCCACTGGCCGAATTCCGGCCATGAGTAGCCGGAGCAAGATTGGGCTAGGCTTTGGAAAGGGGCGGCCGAGGGGATTGCTGTGGAGTTTAGGGGCTTGGGTCGTGGGCTCCTATGTGTGTTTGGGCCTGGGCGGGCTAGTGATCTGAGTCGGGTCCGGGTTTGGGCTAGTGATTTGGGTTTGGGTCTGGGCTAGTGATTCGGGTCAATTTATTTTATTTTGGGCCAAATAGTTTAGTTAGGAGCCCAAGATATTAATTGGGCTAAATTTCATTGGGTTTAAGTTTTAACTAATTGGGCTAGAGAATTTAATTTAGTCATTGGTAGACCTGGCCATGGGTCGGTTTCGGTCCGGTTCCGGGTCGGAATCGCCGGGTCCGGGTTGGTATTTTACCAACCCTTAGCCGGCCCGCCTTTGGCCGGTTCCGGTCCAGGTTGGTGAACCGGCGGTTTTGGTTACGGGTCCGGGTCCGGTTAACCGTCGGTTCCGGGTCCGGGTCAACCCTTGTTTTTTTTAAAAAAAAATAATAATTTTTTTAAAACATTTTACAATTATATTTTTAAAAACTCTATCAAATATTGCATTATCACAATAAAAAAATATTTAAATTTATTAAATAAAAATATATACATTTAAACTTTTAACATCTTCTAATATTATATTATATTTATTAAATAAAAAATATATTACATTTCTTATATTAAAAATTATATATATTTCAATAAAAAATTTATTACATTTATTCAATAAAAAATATATTATATTTCAACTTTCAACATCTTATATTAAAAACTATATATATCTCAATAAAAAATCTATTACATTTCAATTTAAACATCTTGTATACAAAATTTATTACATTTAATTATTTTCAATCACATTTTAATGTCAAATGATCTATTGGCCTAGTGGCAAGAGTTATGGCTCAATATCAGGTGGTCTTGGGTTCAAATTCAACATATTTAAATTTTAAATATATTATTTAAAATTTTAACAAAATAATGAATATATTATTTAAAAATAGGCCGAGCCGCCGGTTCGGACCCGGGTCAGAAACTCCGGGTCGGAGTGAACCGGTTAACCGGCCCGTTGACCACGAGCCGATTTCGGGTCGGGTCCGGGTTTGACCAGGCCCTTGGCTAGGTCTAGTAATTGGTCTCACCTTATTTAATTTGGGCCCAATATATATCATAATATGGACTTAATGATTAAGCCCACTTTGAGCTTAGGAAATTTTCTATAGGGTTGAAGTAAAATAACTATTTGGACTCAAGGTATTAGTGTGGACTTAAAGAATTAAATAAGTGTAACGGGGCGGGCCAGACTTAGTTTAGGGTCAGCAACTCGAACCAGCCGTGGCAAAATAATAGTCCGTAAATATATATTTAATAGATGTATATGTAATTTTTTGATATGAATATTATTTTTATAAAAAAGAATTAAATATATATTTACGGGCAAAGTTTTCAAGGAAAAATGATATTTTTAATTCATGATTCATGCATATGTTTTACGTTAAATTAATGACATGTGAAGAAAAATAATTTTGGGATAATTGATGTGATTTGTGACAAACACGGGACTGGAGGTCGGGATACGGGGCCAGATGGCCTTTCCACTTACGATTATGAGCCTATGGATCCCCAAAGGTTGGGTGAATTGGCATAGGGCGTAAGGGGTCACATACACCCCACAGGCCGCCACCACGTACGATGGATTTAGATTGATCAATCGAATTAGGTTACACTTCACTGATATGACCCACATAAAAGATTTTATGACTATGACATGCCATATTTATGTTATGTATTTAGGTCATGAATATGTTTACGATTTAGTATTATGCATATGATTTTACGTTCATGCATGCATTAGAATCCCCATATTATTTTTATATACATTTTGTGCTTGCATGTGGTTTTATTTAGTAGTACTCGTTATATATATTATAGAGAATGTTGTGCCTTTAGGCTCACTAGATCTAAATGATGCAGGTGAGTATGATTCAGTAGCTGATGATGTGGTCTCGACTGGTGGCGAGGACCTCTGAGCATCTACGGCTAGCTGGCTTGCTCGTGACCATTGTAGTATTTATTTCCGCACTTTTCTGAGATTATTCTGAGGATTGTATTGAACTATTTACAGTGTTTGTTTGCCAATTTACTACTCATGTTATGATTTGACTATGTTTGGGTATTTTAACTATGTGTTTCCAAATTTTGCGATACCGTATTTTGTGCGCTTGCATTTTTTTTAAAATTATTCAGGCATTTTAAACTGCTAGAGTTCAATCAATTTATTATATATTATATCACGTGGAATAAAACTATTTTTAGTAATGACGCATGTATGTATGGGCATATATGTGGTATTACATATATATATATATATATATATATAAAATTTCCTCAAGTTATCGATAGTTTCAGTTTTGTTCTGAATCTTTTACTTCAATTTCTCTCGATGCAGTGAAGGAGGGAGCAATCTGTTCATTATATTCAAGGTATTATACCATTTCTCTCATTTGTTTCTGTTGAACCAAACTAGATCAATTATGGTTGGCTCTTCCGATTTTTATCATAATTGGTTCTGTCAGGTCTTTCCCTGGGTTATAAAGAGATCCTTTGGAACTATTTTGCTGCACCGTTTTGTCTTCCTTAAAGAAGTTTTATAGAGTATATAAGCTCTGAGTTATTCTTTTGATACCATTTAACACATTTAGTAAGAGGAGATTAAACAAGCTAAAATTTGCAAATTTTGTGATTTTGTGATATACTCTCCATGTTATTCACCATCTTCTTGGTTTTGAATAGAATTGATCATATAGGATCACTGCAAACTCACGGGAGATCTGGTAGTTTTCAAAGGAAACAAATAACTCTAGTAGACAATGATGGCGTGAGATTAAAATTCTTACTCTAAGGAGAGCAGACTGCAGCTGCCAATCTACTCAGGTATAGTTGGTCCTTCACTTTTTATTTTTATTTATAACTTTAACATGTTTCCTTTTGTTGAACATACATGTAGTTTCATTACTGCTAAGCAACGTGGGAATCATGCTTGCCATTGACAAACCATTTATCGCATGTTCTATCGATAGTTATCTTGATGCATGCAATGAAATTTGTCTGGAATATGGCAGTGCAACCCTGCTATATTTGGTTCCTGTGATTCAGCATAGAGGACAAGTAATTAATCCTTAATGAATCAGTTATTTTAGTTTTGATTCTTTTAGAGTGTTATGACAAACCCACTCCTCTTTTTCAGGTATGTCTTCCGTTGACACATGGTAGCGCTAAGTCATGTCACGCCAAAATTACCCAACTCAAATCAGATAAATAAAATATGTAGTAGTGAGCGTAGGGATCGTTCCCATGAGAAAAGTGAAATTTATCGTGTTCTAAAATAAAATAAAAGGGGTTTTGAGTTTTGAAAATTAACTACTAAAAAGTGAAAGCAATTTAAAATAAAATCTTATCACTAACATGCATAAATTAAAATTATGAGAAATCAAAAGATTAACAAGTCTGGTAGCAGTCGACTACACCCTTGAAATCATTCATTCGATCATTGATTATCCAAAAATAATTAATTCTATCGAATATTCACCATTGAAAATTAAATTCCTGTTTCACCTTAATCTTAGTTAACTAGACACAAGCGTTCTAAGTTAACTCTTACCAATAAATTAACCCAATACACGCGATTAGATTTAAATTCAAGGTAGCATGCAAACGAGTAAAACTGGCGAATCTAGACAACACATACACAAGCGGATGTATTTAGCCTAATCAATTGTTGTTCCTATAATTTAATAAACTCACAAACGGACGATTATTAATTGCAGTTGCTTCACAAATGAGATGATTCAAACAATTACGGATTTGGATTCTAATTTAGCGTTAGATTGTATAATGAAATCCTAAGATGGCCAATCCAAAAATCTCACATACAAGCATGAAATAAATCAGAACAACTCTTGATACTCAATAATAATCAAACCATGACAAATTCGAATCTCACGAATAAATAAAATCAAGGGCTTGTATTCCTAAACCAAGTTCTAAAACTTAGCCAACAATATTCATGAATTCTACAGACAAATTCATGAAATAAAATTAAATCTAAGAAAAGAGAGAAGAAACCTAGCCGCCAAGAGAGTTCTTCAAGCTTTCGGCCGTCCAAAAAAACTGATAATAGATCCTGGAAATCGGAATTAAAAGTATTAAATATAGACTAGAGTCCTCAAAAATAAAAATTTCCTTTTTTCTGAATTTTTTTCCCGAACTGCGCCGCTGGCTCGTTCCGCTTAAGTTGACGAATCGAGCCAGAATTTCTCTTTCCAAATTTTCCGAAATTTTCTCTTCTGGATGCTCGATCTGCTGAAGTTGACGGATCGAGCTCACTCACTTTTTTCCAGCGCGCATTGTTTTTGAAAATTTCATATCTCAAGATCTAGCCGTTGGACTGAGCTGAAATTTGGACAGCAGCTTTAAAAATCGTGAACTTCATTTTGAACGGTGAAGATCGGATTTGAAGCTTTCTAAAATTAAAAATAATTTTTTGATCATTGCTGCTCCGTAATTCATTATTGCGCAATAGATTTTCCATCTTTTCCTCTCAAATCCATCTACTTTTTTCTCATTATCCTTATTCCCCTAAATCAAACCAAAAACAATAATTAGGAACTATACAATGCATTTAATCAATGTAAATTCTCCTAATAATACAAATTTACTCAAATAAATATAGGACAATGTCACCACATCAAACTCCCCCATACTTAAACCTTGCCCGCCCTCGAGCAAGATATGTAAAAACAATATGAAAACATAACAAAAACATAAACAAGGACAAATCATGAAAATCATAGCCTCAAATGAAGTTTCTCACACAAAACAGCTTACGAACACTCTCGATTTTTCATAATACACCTCCAGTCGAATGTGAACGTGTGTGTGTGTCATGTTATCCCAGCTACATGCAACTTCAAAAGACAAAGTTTCAAGACTGTTCGTCGACCTAAAACAATTCAGTGTAAGTTTCACAATCAAGAACCCTCCTCTCTACAATCCTGAAACACAACACAACTCTCTTGAGATATGATTACGCACCATCGGATTTTTCACCCTACATTTTTAAAATCCCAATAATTACCCGCATACTTAGCTAAAACTAGATGGGATTCAAATTTCAATCCCCTCGTCTATAGCCCGGATGGAACTACAATTCCATTAGGTCCGCAAACTTAGCTATGAAATAGTTAATAGAATTTCATTCACATTCCAAGTCCGGATGGAATTTTTATTTCAAAACTTTTCAAAAAAATTTACCCCATTTTATTCGCATACTTAGTCAAGAACAAGATAATTAGGATTTCAATCTTTTTTATCATAACCCGGATGGAGTTAATTTTATTTTCACAAAATTTTTAGAAAATTATTATAATAGGTGCGCCCAAGATCGTATATGTCATATCAAAAAGATCATCAAGATTCAAGAAACTATCAAGTTTCACAAACATCTATTGTCATGCAATGGTCCAACAATCATCAACAACATCTAATATATCGCTACATTTCACTGGTCTCACATGCGTGCAAAAGATTATTCACTACTCAACCTATAGTTTCTTATATCCAACCAAGAGCAAAAATTTTCACAAAAATTTAATTTTTTCAACTTCATATCATCATCGTCTATCAATCATCATCCTACTTACTATGAGCTCTAAATTTTTTTTTCTTTCAAAAACCCACTGAATCCTCTCAATGATTGGCTAAGTCATCTCCCCCATACTTAAAATATTACATTGTCCTCAATGTAATAAAAAATTCAAAACAAAAATAAAAATAATAAAAAATACTAAAAATTAAAATAAAATACTCCCCTTGGGTTGCCTCCCAAGAAGTGCCTCTGTTTACAGTCGTTGGCCCGACTGCATGCTTCTGATGCTCATGGTAGTTCAAATCTGATTCTCTTGTCCACCTTCACCCATTTGAGCACTTTCACAGTTAATTTTGGTCTCTTCTTTGAATTCCTAGAAATCCTAGGTTCTTCAGCTTTGGGTGCCTGTAGATTAGAAAGAGAATTTTTAACAGGTCTTGCTACTACTTCCTTCAACTTACACTCATTCACAACTTTCTTGTGTTCTTGTGACAAGTAATCATTGATATCAAGATTATTAATAGCACTTTCACAACTAGGAAAATTCAGGTTATCAAACATATTAAACTTGACAATCTCTCCATCGAATTCCATAGTGAGAGTACCATTATTAACATCTATAACAGACTTTGAAGTTTTAAGAAATGGTCTTCCTAGAAAAATTGGGCTTTTCAAATCATTATTTTTCATGTCAAGCACTTAAAAATCAGCTGGAAAAACTAATTCACCAACTTGCACAAAAACATCCTCTATCACACCCCTCGGATAATTAGTAGATCTATCATCCATCTGGATAACAGTTGCAGTTTCATTCAAAGGCCTTAGTTTTAAGGAAGCATAAACAGAGTATGCCATGACATTAATCGATGCTCCTAAGTCTAACATGGTTGTATCATGCTGAACATCTCCTATTTTACAAGGAATCGAAAACATACCTGGATCCTTGCATTTTTCAGGTGTCTTTCTCTGAATCACAGCAGAAAGCTGTTCTCCTAGTTCAACTTTCTTACATCCCTTTAACTTTTGTGTTCTTTTCGCAGCACATAATTCCTTCAAAAATTTAGCATAGCGAGGTACTTGTTTGATAACATCTAACAATGGAATATTTACTTCACATATATGAAACGTTTCATACAACCCCTTAATACCTTCATCCTTTATAGACTCTTTCAATGCAAAAGGGGCTACAGGTTTATTCTCAAAAGGGCAGGAAACTTACCTTTTGGTGCTTCTTTTTGAACTATCTCATCCTCATCTACCTTGTATTTCTCCTCATTGTCATTCTTAATGGTTCTTGCACCACTTCTTCATGAACCTTCAACTCTTTTCCACTCCTCAAGGTGATTGCACTCATATTCTCCTTTGGATTCACCACTATCTGCGATGGTAAGCTGCTAGAATTTTGTGCCTCTAACCTGTTAATGGCGGTTGCCAACTGCCCCACCTGGGTGTTCAAGTTTTGGATGCTTGCTCGAGTTTCCTGTTGAAAATTCAATTGTTAGTTGCAAGATACTTAACTATATTTTCTAGAAACTCACCAGGCATTGGAATTTGAGGACGTTGCGATTGTGGTGGATATGGTGGCCTGTATGCTTGATTATTTGGCTGCACTTGAGGTGCAGGCTGGTTCATCGAAGGGTTGGCCTCTCTAAAGTTGGGATGATCCTTCCAACCTGGATTGAATGTATTCGAGTAAGGATCATAATTTCTTTGTGGTGCCCCAGGAAATCCTCTATCTGCATTGACTTGTTCGCTTGTTTCCTCTTGAAGCGTGGGACACATGTCAGTTGCATGTCCCCTTGCAGTGCAAATTCCACAAACCTTCACATTTTGTTCATTCCCTACAGCCATTTGACGCACAAGAGACGTCAGATCAATTAGTTGTTGTTCAAGGGAAGAAACATTTACCTCATTACTTATTCTCGGTACAGAATCACTTTTGTTGGTGCCAAATTGCTGAGAATTGGCAGCTATATTCTCGATCAAGTTCCTTGCATCTTGCGGTGTTTTATCAACAAACACTCCTCAACTGGCCGCATCTAGCATACTCCTATAATGAGGCAACAAACCTTCATAGCAACATTTAATTAACTGGTTTTCACTTATCTGATGTTGCGGACAGCTAGCACACAGCTTTTTGAACCGCTCCCAATATTCGTGATGTAGTAGCCCGTATCCAAAACTAACAATTAATGAGTAATTAATTGAAGGATCATGTTCGGATTAAGTAAAACATGATTAAGGAAATTTCAAATGGATTAACGGAGTCCAAAAATGGATCCAGGACACTCAAAAATGGTGGGTATGGTTCGGCAGGTTCGGGTGCTCCGAACTTGAGTTCGGAGGATCCGAACATGGACGGAGCCATACTTCGGAGGCTCTGAAGACTTCGGACGGTCCGAAGTGGGTTCGGACGATCCGAACTCATGCGGCCAGCTGTCCCAAAATAATACGTCATTGGTGACGTCATCGGGGAGATGTTTGGACGATCCAAAGAGCCAGTTCGGATGACCCGAACAGTGTATTGGACAGGTGTATGGTTGCATGCGATTGGTTGGACTCGTGGCGGAGATCGGACAATCCGATGAGGCTATCGGACGGCCCGAAGTAGTTCAGACGATCCGAACGTGCTCTATAAATATAAGGTCCGAGCTCCTCAATTGGTGCGAATTCCGAGTTCCTCTCCTTCGCCCACGTGGCTATATTTTAGGGCTTTGGGTACTCTTCTTTTAGAGTTGGATTAGGGAAAAATATTATAGTATAGTCAGACAGTGTCTGACATAGTAGCGGAGCAGTGCTCGTGTAGCAGAGCAGTGCTCGTGTAGCGGAGCAGTGCTCGAGGCTGTGGAGCTGCAGCAGGTAAGTACTGACTGAGATTGCCAGCGGATATGCATGCTTATATGTTGTATTTATGTGTTTGCATGTTATTGTTATTGATATATGGCATGTACATATCATCTTGTGCCTGTACGTCTGTACATCTTTTGAGATGAGCCAGTTAGGGTTCCTCAGCCATGTTTGGACGTTTGATATCGAGTACCCTTAGGTACTGATACCTAGAGGACTCCGTGGTCCGCGTTCGAGATTCAGGAGTGAGTGGTCGCACACAGTGGTTAGCTACCCCGATGTGACGAGCTCATATTCCAAGCGCCAATCTGAGCAGTTTGTATACAGTTATCCCAGATATGGATACCTTGTCATTTGCATGCATCATATTTGTATGTTTATCTATGCTTTTGTATTGTGCTTAGCGCTCACGTCCAGTCTTTTCTGTGTATCTGGACACCCCATTCGATGGGTCAGGTTTAGGTGTGGGATTGAGCACTAGGAGCTTGGAGAGGCCAATAGCCCTTGAAGACATCAAGATTAGCTATAGGTTTATTTTAAGTAATTCGATTGTGTTGTATAATCGAGTTTGTTTAGCCGGTTGTATTATGTCGGTCTTCTTGTATTTAAGTCTTCCGCAGCGATTTTATTTAATGCATGCTTAATTATGCTCTTATCTCTGATTAGGTAGCGGATCCGGTATGGTTTGCTACACGTGAAGTGACTCTCCTGTATATTGTTTGATGCCATAGATATCTTTCCTGATGTTCGCCGCTCTAGACGCTGGGAAGTACTTCTCCAGAAAAATTATCTTCATCTCTGTCCAAGTAGTGATGGATCCAGGAGGTAAGTAGTTAGCCAATCCTTTGCAGCATTCTTCAACGAAAACGGAAAGGCTCTCAGTTGGATCTGCTCCTCTGTCACTCCATGGGGTTTCATACTTGTGCACACCACATGGAATTCCATCAAATTTTTGTGAGGATCCTCACCTGCTAGACCATGAAAAGAATACAATATGTGAATTAATCCAGATTTTAGCTCAAATGTAGCATTATTTTTTAGATTAGGAAAAGTAATGCATAAAGTTTGCTAGGTTAAATCAGGAGTGCCCAGTTGTCTCAAGCTCAGATTCGTGTTATCAGCCATTGCTCTTGTAAGAATTTCAGCCTGTAGCTCGTCCTCCTCTTGTCTCCTACGAGCTTCTCTCCTTCGCCTATGCAAAGTTCTTTCTATATCCAAATCATAGGGGAATTTTTCTTCAGAAGATTCTCTTGTAAGCATTAACAAACCCGAGAAGCACTGGGGAAAGAAAATAAACTAAAAAAACAAAAATAAAAATTAAATAAAAGAACACAATAAATTAAACGCCTTCTGTAAGGCCCAGAAATATTAGATGAATACTTATGGGATTTGAGAATTCAAGTCCATATTATGGGTTAAAATTGAATTGAGAAGTTGAAGAAATTATAGATTTAATTTCCAAGCCGAAAATATTTAATTTGAGAATTTACGGATTTTGAGAATTAAATTCCGAGAATTCTTAAATTAAAAGAATAAATATTCGATTTGAATATTTATGGGATTTAAGATTAAATTTCATGTTTCGAAAATTAACGAAGACTAAATTTGAAGATAAAACCCAATCAGGGACTGATTTGCTAATATCGAAGTTTGAAGGGCTAAAGTGCAAAAGGCCAGGATTATTTAATTAATCCGATTTTATTTAATTTTAATCCGAGTATATTTAATTTGGGAATATTTAGAGTTTCGATTTAAATTCTAATATTCTTAAATTATTTAGGATTGAAATTGAATTAAAAAGAGGACCGAGGACTGAATTGTAATTAATGAAGACTTGAGGGACTAAATTGCAATTATGCAACATATATCCGATTTTTAATCAGATTATCAGCATGTACACGTGCATATTTGTTAAGGAATTCAGAATTGAGAATAGGAGCCGAGCTTCTCTTCATTTCCTTTTGATTCCGATTGTTCAAATCGCCGTAACTTTTGATCCGATCGTCCGATTTTGATTCCGAAAGATGTTCTGGAATCTTTGCGATGAGGAATTCGATTTGATGTAAGTATTTTATTATTTCGGCATGTTTTAAGAATCGAGACTTGGCAGAGATCAGATTATGAATTTATGTTTGTGTTCTTGAGTTGTATGTCGTTCGATATCGAAGTCGGATTGCAAATGAATTAAGGAATGAACTTGTTATGATGTCCAGCTTGTATTTGATATACTTAGCTGCTGTTATGAGGATTAGAATGATGTATTAATGATGTGGAATGGACGTATGAATTGGATTGAAGTTAAATAAGTTTGATTCGAATTCGATATTTTGTCGGTTTCCGATTTTTAATCGCTACGCCATCGATTCATGTTTTTGGACCATTTTGATAGCCTATGACTGATTTAAGACATTTTTTGAAATGTTATCGATGATATAGCATTTTTATTTCTCAGTTTTGGATCAGTTTCGAAGGCTAACGACTCACGACTCCGAGTTGTATCGAATAAGAAGAATTTGAGGTTTGAAATGATTTTGAATGAAGTTAGATTGATGATTTTGAACTGAATTTGGAATGATTGAATAGAATGAAGATTGATATGAATGTTTTGATGATATGTTTCAGATTTGAAGCGTTCAAACAGAAGAAATACGAAGGTATAATGACAACATCGAGAGTCAGGAATTTTGAAACTCAAGAACGATTCTTCTTGAGTTGTTCCGCCAAAATCACATACGTATTTATTGATTTGATTTGATTTTGATGTTGTCGATCCATCTCAGGTAGTGGATCTTTGAATTTGAGTCGATATGATGTTATACTGAATTGATTCTATGCCAAGGTTGCGGTTAACCTTATTTTCTAGCCTTGGAATGGCTACGATAGATGGATATCCATGTCAAGATCATTTATGAATCTTGATGGCAATGAAAAAGTATGAATCAATTCTAGATCGATCAAAAGAAGCGTTATTTACTCTATTTGTTGAGTCGAGTTGAATAGAGTCGTTATGATTTATTTAACGCTTTGTATGTTGCTTATACTGAGAATGTTTTCTCACCGGAGTTTATCCGGCTGTTGTTTTGTTTTGTATGTGTGCATGGCAACAGGTGGGGTAGGAGCTAGTCTGAGATGACATTGATAGCTCGGGAGAAAGATGTAGCAAGTGTGGACTCGGGTTTAAGTTGAAGAATGGTATTTAGATAGCATTGAACTTGACATGAACTTGTGATTTAGAAGCTCACTTTTGAGACTTAGTGTAGCTTATGGTTTCATGTTTTTATGCTATTAGAATTGTTGTATTAAACACATGATTTGATGCTTGAAACATTATATATGTTGGCATGCATGTGTATAGATTATATGACATGCTTAGGATTTGGACCAGATCAAGAGCAGATTTTTATTTTTTGAACAGAGTTGCACGGGATCGATCCTGTGAATTGGTAGGATCGATCCTGGCACAATGGGATTCTGGACAAAAACTTTGATTAAGGTCCAGGATCGATCCTGAGAGTTCACAAGATCGATCCTGACCAAAATTTAAAAAAAAAATATTTTTTCTGCTCTTGGTTTATTACTTTTAATTGTTTGATCAATTGTTTAATTAATCATTAGTTGCCCTAAGACGAGATTAGCAACCCGAGGTCCTCACAACAGGTGGTACCAGAGAATAAGTTTCTGGACTAAGATAGAAGCTGAGCGGGGTAGAGTGAGTCACATGCATTTATAGTATTGCATGATTATGCATTACTTGATTTGATGATTCGATGACATAATGAATTGCATATGAGCATGATCTACTTTTGAAATGAAACTACCTGATTTACTGATTTGTAACTTGTTGAATTTCTTACTGATTTGTAAGTAATTTCCGAATTTCTTATCGATGTGTTATAAGATGTTCCCCGGGTGATGTAAGCACCCAGAATCGAAGAGAACAGTGTTCTTTGGGTGACGTAAGCACCCCAGACTGAAAAGAGTTGTATGGTCAGACTGAACAGAACAGTAGTACTCAGCTGAATGAAGTATCTCTGATTGAATAGAACAGAATATCAGCGAATGAATAGATGTTATTGCATGTAGAAGTTGGCCCGAAGAACTTGATCAGTCGTTCAGATACCTAAAAGATATAGATGAATGACGTATCAGATTGACTGTCTACCAACTTCGAAACCTAGCAACCAGCTGATAGATTCTAATGAAGAAATTCCGACATAACAGAGGTATCTTCATTTGTTGGTAAGTGCTTAGAATAGAGTTTTGATTAACAGTTCTTGGCCACAACAGATAGAAATGATGAGGAAAAGAAGAATATACCAATCAGAAGAAGAGTAATTTGAATATTGAAGCATGCATTGCTAGATTTCAAGCCTACTATGATTTTTTTTGAATTGTAGATGATAATAATAAAGCTCAAGATTGAGTGAATTATATAATGGCTTGAATTCAAAGAATATGTTTGTATAAATGTTGACGACTGAAACATATTCTGAAAGACATAGCTTTGTCTAAAAGAACTGAAGTTGAATGACGAGGAAGAATGAATGAAATTGTAGATATGTTGTTGTACGTGAGATAATCAGTACTTTGCTGCAATTTCTATTCCAGAGCAGATATAAAGTCAACGATACGAAAGTAATTCTTTAACTCTGATAGACCGATACAGAAGTGTTTAGGTCGAAATGCAGAATATGTTAGAGATTACTACACTCATTTTAAAGGAAGATATCTGAATAAGCAGTGTAAAGAAAATTAGGCAGATGTGTTAGAATCTGTTCGAAGAAACATAGATTCTAAGAAAATTCGAATGAAGAACAAATTTCAGAAGTATACAGAGGATCAGAATGAAATTTCACATGAGAAAGAAATTTCAGGTAACAGATTTATTTTGTTGTGACCTGTTTATTATTGGTGCAATAGATACATGATAGCTGAAAGCTTATTATATGATTACCTTTGTATCAGAAAAGAGACTTTGTGAACTGAACTGCAGAATGGAACTATTGCTTCGATGGACTGAAATTGAACATGATTTTGTTCATATTGAAATATCTGTTTATGTTGCATGATAGATGATGATGCAATAATTGAATACAGATTAGCAGAAGAATTGATGATAAGAAGCGATAAAATTAGATCAGCAAGATCATAATGTGCATATGAATATGATGATGTGATATAGAATCTCGAATTAAGATTCTATGATTTCGGTTTCATGTATGATGTTTGATTACAGAAATATTCCGAAATAATAATATTCGATGCACTAGATATGTTCAAGATCTAAATCATCATTGATAGGTATGCGAATGAATAGATATTACAGATATGTTCCAGTAAGATTTTTGACTTTAGTTTAAGTTGTGAACTGGAATTTAATAGCGATTTGATGAATTGATGAATTGATGAATTACCGACTTGATGAGATTATGAACTGAATATTGAACTGGAGGTTTAGAAAATAGATGATAATATCAAAATCAGTTACAGATGAGTCTTTTCTTTGATTATGCTGAATCGATTACATCAATTGGAAATATGATTCTTGAAATGATTGAATATTGATTGGCTCTCATGGCACATTGCTTTCGTTTAGAGCCTGTGTTGATTCACTCATTCTGAGTTGTGCGATGCAAGTGAGTTGTTTTCACTTTGCAGAGTTTGTTATCCAGAAAATTTGATTTTTGGATGACCTTGATTGAGAGATTTTCTCAATCTTGATTTATTTCTTTTGATTTTGAGAATTATTGACCCTTTGATGATATTTCAGTGTATTTTAAGATTGTTGGCTCGTAACTGATAGAAGAATTTGAATATGATCCATGATTTTTGGTTTAGATGATATGAATTGTCGGTATTTGGAGATAGAAATGAGGAATAAAAATAGGCATCCGATGAATAGATTCCAGTTCTGTGTCTTCTTGTTTGAATATTCAGACGAATATATAACCAATCAGAATGATTTTCGATTGAAAGTAAGCCAGAAATGTTCTGTAATGCCCCGATTTTATTATAATTAAGTTTAATCGAGATAATCAGAATTTTTAGTGATTGAGGATCGTTTTGATATTTAGCAGGGGGTTACTTTGCAACTTCGGATAAATAAAGGACTGAAATGCAAAAGTTGGAATTTATATATTTTATATCATCAACTTGGTTGACCAAGTCTTCCCCCATACCTCTCCTTCCTCCCTACCCTCTCTCTATCGATTCCTCTCTCCCGGAAGCCATGGAAGTCGACTCCTCAAGCTTCTTTTTCGTTTGATTCGCTCTGAAACGACCCTAACTCTATAATAAATAAATATGCGGAATTTTTTTTTTTTTTTTATACTTACTAAATAAAATATGTACATATATGCCCATACATATATGCACAGAATAAAAATATTTAAAATGAATAAACAATTAAATACTTAAATAAAAATGCATTCTTAAAAATATAATAAATATCTGAGTCAAACATTAATTAAAAATATACTGCATAAGTAAATAAAAGTTTGCATGCACTGAAAATAATAAAAATATGTATCATGCTGTCAACACAAAAACATGCATAGCGACTCAGAATATTTCACGGTCACGGGGCCACTGCATGCATGCTCATACGTCCTCGCCTCCGGTGGGTACAATGTCATCCTCAACGTACTCACCTGCACCATACCAGTGTAGTGAGCCTAGAGGCCCAACATGATAACATAACAAGGGTTTAAAAATAATTTAAACCAAATAATACTAATACATACATATACATGAATGAGCATGCTTAAAAATTACATAACATACTTAACTTAAATAAACATACATAACATAATACATAACATATTTGAGCAATTCATTTTCTAACATCGCATGGTTGTATCCGTAGTGTAACCTTAAATCATACATTAAATACTGATCAGCGTGGAAACCTACGTACGTGGCCGGTGACGAATCACCTCTTAAATTGGCAGTAAACTGCCCTTCAATCATATGGGGACGAATCCCCCTTAAATTGTCACACTACTTCAACTTCCAACATAAAATATTTTTATTGCTCAACTTAAACATTAAATCATGCATAAAATATTATTTCATGAATGCATGTACTTGAATAAAATGTGTGTCCATCATATATATTTAATTTAATTTCTTATTAACATATAAATATTAAAATAACTCAAATGCATAAAAATAATTAAATATATAATCAGGACACATGCAAATTTTCTCATGGATGGTCCTGGCCTGCTGGCCCTACACTCAAGCCCATTAACTTAAAACTGGCCCATTAACATACTTAAGCCCATTAACTTAACTTTAAGCCCAAATAATTAGTCTAAGCCCAATTAAATTAAATAAGCCCATTAAAATTACACTAAGCCCAATAACACTTAAACTGGCCCAATGGGCCCAAAAACCCAAAGACTGGCCCAATAACTTTTATGGGCTCAAAAGCCCACAAAATTAATGGACTAACTTAATTAAAATTTTAAAAGAACCAAATAAAATTATTTGGGATTCCAAATAATTTTATTTCAATTTATTTGACTCAAAAACACATAAATTTGTAAAATACTTTAAAAATAAAATACTCGAGCCCGGCCCACCAAACTCGGACCCGAACTCACTGACCCGACCCACTACCTAACCGACCCGACCCAAGTCCCATAACCCGACCCGGATCGCTGCAGAACCCAAATTCCCGAACCCCTCTCCCTTAAGCCTCTCGGCCGTGAGCAGCAGCCATTCCATGGCTGCTGCCGGCCGGTTCCGGCCGCTCCTGGCCGGAGCGCCGCCGCCCGGACGTAGCCCACGTCCGGGCGGACCTAACCTGTCCGAACCTCGGCCCCCATGCAGCCCAAACCAGGAGCCCGAAGGCCCTTCCTTTCAAACCCTAGACCTGCGCCTCTTGGAGGCCGATCGACTCCAGCTGGTTTCCTGGCTTGTTTGGCTCGAGCCACTCGAGCCATTCGAGCCAGGCCACACCCTCACCCCCTTCCAGACCCTCGGCCACCAGTAGACCCAACCATGAGCAGGAAAAACATGCACACCAACAAGAAACCACACGGCCAATTCGATCTCTACATAGCCAAAGGAAATTTTTCTGAAAAAAATCTCTAAAATATATGATGCACAACTCATATACACACTATAATATCTGATCGGTACAAAAGAGTGGAAGAAAATCATGCCTTTCACCGTAGATGACGAGAAAACACGAACGTGGGACGGTTCCGGGACGACGGGACGAAATTACGGGCCTTGGGAGCTTCGAACCTCTTGGCTATGGCTTCCTGGGGTGGCGGCTAGTTGAAGAAGAAGAAGATGGAGAATGGAGGGGATTGAGTCGGCTGATGGTGAAGGTGGCGTGAGGTTTGGGAGATTAGGTTTAGCTTTTTAGGTTAATTAGAATTTAATTAGGATAATAACTTAATTAGAATTATATTATACCATAAAACATTTATTCAAAAATCCCTAATAATAAAAGAAATCTGATGGGAAAGTTAAATCCCGAAATAATAGAGTAGGGAATTTTTAAAAATACTAAAAGTCAATATTTTGGCTAATTTTGAATAAAAAAATGGACTCCTAAAATTATATAAAATTAAATACTTAAAATTTTGAGATAATAAAACTCAAAATAATATTTTTAAGGCTCTAAAAAGGCTCATAAAATAATTTGGGTGGAAAGTTGTCATCTCGTCCGTCCACGGTCCCGTCTACGCGATCAAATAATTAAAATACTAAAAATCATAAAATTACTAATTATGGGTTAAATACTTAAAAATAAATTAAATCATGCACAAATAATTCACATAATTATTTAACCCATAAATCATAAATTTAAATAATTAAATATCTTAATTATGCAGGCGGATTTATGTAATTAAAAATACCGGGTGTTACAATTCTCCCCCCCTTAAATTGAATTTCGTCCTCGAAATTAAAGTACTTACCCGAACAACTCCGGGTAGCGAGTCCTCATATCCTCCTCGGTCTCCCAAGTAGCTTCCTCCTCCGAGTGATTCAGCCACTGGACTCTGACCATCGGTATGACCCGCGTCCTAAGCCTCCGCTCCTCTCTAGCCAAAATCCGCACTGGTCTCTCCTCGTAAACAAGATCTGGCGGCAACTGTAAGGGCTCAAAATCCAACACATGCGACGGGTTGGAAACATATCTCCGAAGCATGGATACATGGAATACGTTGTGCACTGCCGCTAGCCCTGGAGGTAGAGCTAAACGATAGGCCAACGTGCCAACTCGCTCCAAGATCTCGAATGGCCCTATGTATCTCGGATTAAGCTTGCCTCTCCGCCCAAAACGCGCTACTCCCTTCATAGGTGACACCTTCAAGAATACGTGATCGCCTACCGCGAACTCCAAATCGCGTCGTCTGGCATCCGCATAACTCTTCTGCCGGCTCTGCGCAGTCCTCATCCTGTCTCGAATCTGCGTCACAATGTCAGCTGTCTGCTGCACAATCTCTGGACCCAACAAAATCCTCTCTCCAACCTCATCCCAATGCACCGGAGATCTGCATCTCCTCCCATAGAGCGCTGCATATGGAGCCATACCTATAGACGACTGAAAGCTGTTGTTATAGGTAAACTCCACTAATGGCAGTCTAGTCTCCCAAGATCCTCGAAAATCGATAACACAAGCTCTCAGAAGATCCTCGAGAACCTGGATCACTCTCTCGGACTGACCATCTGTCTGGGGATGAAAAGCTGTACTGAACAAAAGTCTAGTCCCCAAAGCTGTGTGCAGACTCTTCCAAAACGCTGAGGTGAATCTCGGATCTCTGTCTGACACGATAGACACTGGTATGCCATGCAGTCTAACAATCTCTCTGATGTAAAGCTCTGCATACTGTGTCAAGGTGTAATTAGTCCTTACCGGCAAGAAATGAGCTGACTTGGTGAGTCTATCCACAATCACCCAAATCGCTGTACAACCTCTGGCACTCCTCGGTAAGCCAACCACAAAGTCCATCGTAATATTCTCCCATTTCCATTCCGGAATAGGAAGAGGTCTAAGAAGTCCCGCTGGACGCTGATGCTCTGCTTTGACTTGCTGACAAGTCAAGCACTCTGACACCACTCTCCCGATGTCACTCTTCATCCCGGGCCACCAATACAATAACTGTAAGTCTCGGTACATCTTCGTACTTCCGGGGTGAATGGAGTACGGAGATGCGTGAGCCTCTGTCAAAATCTCAGCTCGCAACTGATCGACGTTCGGTACCCACATCCTACCACGGTACTGAACGATGCCATCCTCCACTGTATACAAGAGATTACCTCTAGCCTCATCTCTCTGTCTCCATCGCTGTAACTCCTCATCAGTGGACTGTCCCTCTCTAATCCGATCTCTCAAAACTGGCTGCACCGTCAACACTGACAAGCTCGGTGCATGGCCACTCGGATAGCACTCCAAACCAAATCTCTGAATCTCGGTCTGTAGTGGTAACTGCACAGTCAAACATGTTACCACTGATGACTTCCGACTCAAAGCATCGGCCACTACATTAGCTTTACCCGGATGGTAGCTAATGTCACAATCATAGTCCTTCACCAACTCCAACCATCTGCGCTGTCTCATGTTCAACTCCTTCTGGGTGAAGAAGTACTTGAGGCTCTTGTGATCGGTGAAAATCTTGCACTTCTCGCCGTAAAGATAGTGCCTCCAGATTTTCAAAGCGAAAACCACTGCTGCCAACTCCAAGTCATGCGTCGGGTAGTTCTGCTCATGAATCTTCAACTGTCTCGACGCATACGCAATAACCTTACCACACTGCATAAGCACTGCGCCTAAACCAAGTTTAGACGCGTCGATGTAAACCACTAACTCCTCATGTGGTACTGTCATCGCTAACACTGGTGCTGTAGTGAGTGCTTCCTTCAGCTGATCGAAGCTCCTCTGACAGTCTGAACTCCATATAAACTTCGCATTCTTCTTGGTCAAGGAAGTCAAGGGTACTGCAATAGAGGAAAAACCCTTGATGAACTTCCTGTAGTATCCGGCCAAACCCACTGCGAATCTCTGAAGCATTCTTCGGAATGCCCCAATTCTGCACTGCCTCCACCTTAGACTGATCGACTGCAACTCCATCTCTCGAAATAATGTGGCCAAGAAATGCCACCTGCTCAAGCCAAAACTCGCACTTGCTGAACTTGGCATACAACCGATGCTCCCTCAAAGTCTGCAATGCGGTCTGAAGGTGCTGTCTATGCTCCTCGATGCTCCTAGAATAGATCAAAATATCATCAATAAAGACTATGATGAACTGATCCAGATATGGCTGAAAGACTCGGTTCATGAGATCCATGAAAACCGCTGGAGCATTGGTCAACCCAAATGGCATCACCAAGAACTCGTAATGCCCATATCGTGTCCGGAAAGCAGTCTTGGGCACATCTGCATCCCTAACACGCAACTGATGGTAACCAGATCGCAGATCGATCTTGGAGAACACTGAAGCTCCCTGCAACTGGTCAAACAAGTCCTCTATCCTCGGCAGTGGATACTTGTTCTTCACTGTGACTCTGTTAAGCTCTCGGTAATCGATGCACAGTCTCATACTGCCATCCTTCTTCTTCACAAACAACACCGGAGCTCCCCAAGGAGAAAAGCTAGGTCGAACGAAGCCTTTCTCTAACAACTCCTGTATCTGCTCCTTCAACTCTTTCATCTCGGTAGGAGCAAGCCTGTACGGTGCCTTAGAGATAGGCACGGTGTCTGGCACTAAGTCAATACTGAACTCCACCTCTCTCACTGGTGGAATTCTTGCCACATCCTCCGGAAAGACATCCGGAAAGTCACGAACCACCTCTAACTCTGATAATGATCTGCTAGATGGCTCTGAAGTCGTGACAATACTCGCTAGAAACCCCTGGAAATCCCGTCTCAACAACTTCCTCGCCTGAATATAGGATATCACCTGAGGAATATCACTGCTCTGAGATGCATAAAAAGTGAACGGGTCGCCCCCTGTAGGTCTCACTGACACTGATCTCCGACGAAAATCAATCGAAGCTCCATTGACTGTCAACCAGTCCATACCCAAAATAAGATCAAAACCACTCAAAGGCAAGACTACTACATCTGCTCGAATGGAGTGTCCCTGCAGCTCTAACTCCAGTCCTCGAATAACCTTCGAGGTAGACATAATCTGCCCTGACGGCATAGTAACATCATACCCGCTGTCACTACTCTCAGGTGTGATGCCTACCCGCCTGATAAACTCCAGGGAGATAAACGAATGCGTAGCCCCTGAATCTAGCAACGCAAACGTGGAGTTGCCTCCAACTAGAATTCTCCCTGCACGCAGAAAATTCCCAACAGTTTCATACCACTTCTAATTTTTTTCCCAAACGAGTCACTACAAGTTCTTAATTCTAATCACAAGTAAAACATGCTTTCTATTCTAACATGCAGTTAAATGACCCAAATAACAAGAATTTCAAATTAAATACTAAATCTTTAACCAACGGAGAATTTATTAAAATACTAGGGATAGGATGTACCGGTGATCAAGGAGGTGTCAGGATCGACCTCCTCAGCCTGCATCACGAACACCCTACCAGCGGTGTTCTTCTTCCTGGGGCAGTTAGCAATCTGATGCCCCGGCTCTCTGCAGTGGAAGCAAACTCCTGCTCCCAATAGGCAAGGTCCCGAATGCATCTTCTGGCACTTCGGGCAAGTGGGATGAGCTATGGCATTAGGGGCCCCGCCCCTCTGCTGCTGCTGCTGCGGCCTCTGCTGCTGTGGCCTCTGCTGCTGATTCGGGCCCTTAGCCGGCCCTGTATACTGCTTCTTCGCAGGTGGCTGCGAAGATGGTCGCTGATACCCTGTCTGCACAAACTGCCTCTTACCCTGCTGCTCTCTCTGGATCGCTCTCCGACCCTCCTCAGAACGCAAAGCCCTGCTGACTGCAGACTCATATGTAAACACGTCTGCCATGCGCACGTCATGCCTGATCTCAGCCTTCAGGCCCTCAACAAACTGTCGCAGCTTCTCCTGCGGACTATCAGCAATCATGGGCACAAAACGACAGCCCCTCTCAAACTGGCTTATGTACTCCACCACAGATCTGTCCCCCTGACGGAGACTCATGAACTCTCGGATCATGCGACTGCGCACGTCCTCAGTGAAATATTTGGCGTAGAAGATACGCCTGAACTCAGCCCATGTCAGAGTAGGTAGATGGACTCCTCGTACTGCACCTTCCCACCATGAGGCTGCATCGCCTCGCATCATGTAAGTAGCACAGCTCACCCTGTCGGCGTCTGTGATCCCCATATAGTCAAAGATGGACTCCAAAGATCGAATCCATCCCTCAGCCACCAACGGATCGGTGGTCCCCAGAAACTCCTTAGGCCCCTTCTTCTGGAACCTCTCGGCGACGTCCTCCTCGTGGGACAACCTGGGACGGGCTGCCTGCTGCTCCAGCAAGGCAGTAATACCCGCCATCATCGTGGCACTGGCCTGCTCCAGTGCTGTCATGGGGTGCTGCTGAGGTGGCGGTGGAGGTGGAGGTGGAGGTCCCCCACGTCGGTTCACTGGTCTGGGAGGCATTCTGCACCACCACATATTTATTTACGTAAATCGCCATGCATAACTAAGTGTTTTGAAATTAATACTAACTTAAATTCTAGAAATTAAATCATGCTATAAACATTTAAAACTTACAGACCGGTAGCGTGGATTTCTGAGCTCGCATAGCAGTGAGGACCCCTCCGAGGACCGTGCTCTGATACCAACTGAAACGACCCTAACTCTATAATAAATAAATATGCGGAATTTTTTTTTTTTTTTTATACTTACTAAATAAAATATGTACATATATGCCCATACATATATGCACAGAATAAAAATATTTAAAATGAATAAACAATTAAATACTTAAATAAAAATGCATTCTTAAAAATATAATAAATATCTGAGTCAAACATTAATTAAAAATATACTGCATAAGTAAATAAAAGTTTGCATGCACTGAAAATAATAAAAATATGTATCATGCTGTCAACACAAAAACATGCATAGCGACTCAGAATATTTCACGGTCACGGGGCCACTGCATGCATGCTCATACGTCCTCGCCTCCGGTGGGTACAATGTCATCCTCAACGTACTCACCTGCACCATACCAGTGTAGTGAGCCTAGAGGCCCAACATGATAACATAACAAGGGTTTAAAAATAATTTAAACCAAATAATACTAATACATACATATACATGAATGAGCATGCTTAAAAATTACATAACATACTTAACTTAAATAAACATACATAACATAATACATAACATATTTGAGCAATTCATTTTCTAACATCGCATGGTTGTATCCGTAGTGTAACCTTAAATCATACATTAAATACTGATCAGCGTGGAAACCTACGTACGTGGCCGGTGACGAATCACCTCTTAAATTGGCAGTAAACTGCCCTTCAATCATATGGGGACGAATCCCCCTTAAATTGTCACACTACTTCAACTTCCAACATAAAATATTTTTATTGCTCAACTTAAACATTAAATCATGCATAAAATATTATTTCATGAATGCATGTACTTGAATAAAATGTGTGTCCATCATATATATTTAATTTAATTTCTTATTAACATATAAATATTAAAATAACTCAAATGCATAAAAATAATTAAATATATAATCAGGACACATGCAAATTTTCTCATGGATGGTCCTGGCCTGCTGGCCCTACACTCAAGCCCATTAACTTAAAACTGGCCCATTAACATACTTAAGCCCATTAACTTAACTTTAAGCCCAAATAATTAGTCTAAGCCCAATTAAATTAAATAAGCCCATTAAAATTACACTAAGCCCAATAACACTTAAACTGGCCCAATGGGCCCAAAAACCCAAAGACTGGCCCAATAACTTTTATGGGCTCAAAAGCCCACAAAATTAATGGACTAACTTAATTAAAATTTTAAAAGAACCAAATAAAATTATTTGGGATTCCAAATAATTTTATTTCAATTTATTTGACTCAAAAACACATAAATTTGTAAAATACTTTAAAAATAAAATACTCGAGCCCGGCCCACCAAACTCGGACCCGAACTCACTGACCCGACCCACTACCTAACCGACCCGACCCAAGTCCCATAACCCGACCCGGATCGCTGCAGAACCCAAATTCCCGAACCCCTCTCCCTTAAGCCTCTCGGCCGTGAGCAGCAGCCATTCCATGGCTGCTGCCGGCCGGTTCCGGCCGCTCCTGGCCGGAGCGCGCCGCCGCCCGGACGTAGCCCACGTCCGGGCGGACCTAACCTGTCCGAACCTCGGCCCCCATGCAGCCCAAACCAGGAGCCCGAAGGCCCTTCCTTTCAAACCCTAGACCTGCGCCTCTTGGAGGCCGATCGACTCCAGCTGGTTTCCTGGCTTGTTTGGCTCGAGCCACTCGAGCCATTCGAGCCAGGCCACACCCTCACCCCCTTCCAGACCCTCGGCCACCAGTAGACCCAACCATGAGCAGGAAAAACATGCACACCAACAAGAAACCACACGGCCAATTCGATCTCTACATAGCCAAAGGAAATTTTTCTGAAAAAAATCTCTAAAATATATGATGCACAACTCATATACACACTATAATATCTGATCGGTACAAAAGAGTGGAAGAAAATCATGCCTTTCACCGTAGATGACGAGAAAACACGAACGTGGGACGGTTCCGGGACGACGGGACGAAATTACGGGCCTTGGGAGCTTCGAACCTCTTGGCTATGGCTTCCTGGGGTGGCGGCTAGTTGAAGAAGAAGAAGATGGAGAATGGAGGGGATTGAGTCGGCTGATGGTGAAGGTGGCGTGAGGTTTGGGAGATTAGGTTTAGCTTTTTAGGTTAATTAGAATTTAATTAGGATAATAACTTAATTAGAATTATATTATACCATAAAACATTTATTCAAAAATCCCTAATAATAAAAGAAATCTGATGGGAAAGTTAAATCCCGAAATAATAGAGTAGGGAATTTTTAAAAATACTAAAAGTCAATATTTTGGCTAATTTTGAATAAAAAAATGGACTCCTAAAATTATATAAAATTAAATACTTAAAATTTTGAGATAATAAAACTCAAAATAATATTTTTAAGGCTCTAAAAAGGCTCATAAAATAATTTGGGTGGAAAGTTGTCATCTCGTCCGTCCACGGTCCCGTCTACGCGATCAAATAATTAAAATACTAAAAATCATAAAATTACTAATTATGGGTTAAATACTTAAAAATAAATTAAATCATGCACAAATAATTCACATAATTATTTAACCCATAAATCATAAATTTAAATAATTAAATATCTTAATTATGCAGGCGGATTTATGTAATTAAAAATACCGGGTGTTACACGATCCGACCGTTAGATTTGAATTCCGAGTTGAGATTCACTATCACCGCAACGAGGGCTTCATTTAGACGTAAGTTTTGCTACGATCTCTTGAACTTCGATTTTGCTGAGTTGTCAGAATTTGATAATATTGGAGTATGTTATTCTTGAGCTAGCATAGATCGTGTATTCGAAGTCGGTTTGGAAAAAGAACGAAGTTTGGATTTTATATGATTTTAGAGGTGAAATTCGAAAATGGTGATTTTGATTGAGGTTGGATTTGAGTTGTTTTGATGGATTGTGATGATGATTGAGTTATTGTGATTGTTGTTTGATGGTTTGTATTTCCGGATAGTCAGTTTATAGCCGTTATGCCGTCGAAATCGAGTTTGAGTTATCGGTTTTGGTTCGGTTTTAGTTGAATATCGAATTTGATTGAGTTTGAATTCCGAATTGATTTTGAGTCCGTATTCGATGTTTTGACAGTTGATTGAGGATTTGGGAGTTGATCTGTAACACCCGGAAATTTTAATACGTAAATTCACATTGCATAATTAGGGAAAATAATTATTTAAAAATTTATATTTGGGTTAAATGACATTTATGTGTTAATATGTGAATTATATGCATGATTTAAATTTATTTTAGCATTTAACCCGTGATTTTAGAATTTCTAAATTTTTCAGAATTTTATTTATTTGATCGCGTAGACGGGACCGTGGACGGATGAGATATCAACTTTTGAGCCAAAAATATTTTATGAGATTTTATGAGCCTTAAAAAAATAATATTTTATGGTATTTTGTCAAGAAAATTTTAGTATTTAATTATATATTTATTTAAGGGTTGATTTTTAGCCAAAATAAGTCATTTTAATGACTTTTATTAATTTTTAAAAATAGGCTATTTATTTATTTCGGGATTTTGGTCTATTTATCAGATTGGTAGGTATTTTAAGAGTTTAAAAATTTAAGTTTATGGTATATTATCTTTTTAAATAAATTATATTAGTTATGATCCTAATCTACCCAACATTACACCCAAAATCTCTCCCTACCCTACGCTCAAACCCCATCAGCCGCCAACCCCATCTTCTCCACCTCCTCCCTCACGTTTTTCAGCAGATAGCAGCCTCCTTAGCCGAGTTCTTCAGGGATTATTCAAGTTCTTGGCCCGTTCGTCGTCCCGGAGCCCCGTATACACATAAATCTTCGTTATAATTAACAAGGCATGTTTAATTCCTTTCCTTTACCATCATATAAGCTACTACTCACGTTTTTCATCAGAATATATGGATTTGACATGATATTTACTGAAATTCTTCTGAAAAATCTCATAAACTCCTTCACGTGCATGAGTTTTCTTGTTTTCTTCAAGGTTTGATCATGTTTTTCTCATGTGCCTCGGGTTCAGGCTGTTGGTTGTGGTTAGGATCATGTCCTAGGTTCTGTAGGATCGAGTGAGGTAGGGGGTTTGTGCCAAGAAGGGCCGGAACCGAAGCCAAAGAAGTTGGGTGCAGCAGATCGCGCAGATTGCGCAGCGTTGGGAGATTGGCTCGTTCTCGGTCCACAGGGCGTTTTTTAGGTTGATTCCAGTGGGGTTAGAACCCCAAGACCTTGGGGAAGATATTACAGGTGGTGCTCCGGCCGGTGGTTGCCGGATATGGCGGCCGAACGGCCTGAAGTTTCTGGTCGCGTTCTGCGCGTGAGCAGAAACTAGGGGTAGATTGTTTTGGTTCGTTCTCCTTCTACAGAGCTTCTTTTGAGATAAAATTTGTTGGGTTAGAACCGTATGGATGTTGGCTAAGTATGGGAAGTAGTTTCACGGCCAAATATTGCCAGAGTAGGCGGCACGGTCAGTTTTTCCAAAGTCGCTCAGGGCTCACGTGAGTTAGGATTAAGGAAAGAAAGGCTAAGGTTGTGTCTAGGCTTTAGGCGGGCCGGGCTTGGTGTTTTGGGTACGGGTTGGGTCCGTTGGGTCACGGGTCATTTTAGTCGGGTCCAGGTCTGGGTTATATTAGTTGGGCTCGAGTATTTTTTATTTTTAAGTTAATTATTAAGTTGGGCTGTAAATGGGCCAAGGCTAGTTCAATTAATTAATTGGGCCACATGTGAATTAAGTTATTGGGCTTTAGTAATTATTTAAGTGAGTCTATTAATTTTTATGGGCCTTGGGTCCCATGGAAATTATTGGGCCAGTCTTTAGGTTTTTGGGCCATTGGGCCAGACTAAGTAATTAATGGGCTTGGGTTTTGTTATTGGGCCAGGTATGTCATATTGGGCTTGAATAAATTATTTGGGCTTAAATGTAAGTTAATGGGCTTAAGTTGAATTATTGGGCCAGTCTTAGAATTTATGGGTTTAAGTCTAAGGGTCAGCAGTCTGACCAACCCATAAAAATTAACTAAGTCCGGAATATATATTTAATTATTTTTTATGCATGAAGTTTATTTTAAGTATAAGTATATTTATTATTAAAATTAATTAAATATATATTACGGACATATTTTAAGTGCATGCATACATGAAATATTTTATGATTTTATGATGTGTTTATGATTAAGAATTGAGCATGAAAAATATTTTTATGGAAATTGAAGTGATGTGGCAGCACAGAGGTGGTTTACCACCGGCACAGAGGTAGTTCTACTACCGGCATAGAAGTGGTTTTATTACTGGCACAGAGGTAGTTTACTACCAGCATAGAGGTGGATTTATCCACCGCCACGTACGATGGTTCTTAGACTGATCAGTCGCTCATGATTACGAGCCACACTCATGGATATGACCTACATAGTTTTTATGATTATGACATGCTCAATTTATGCTATGTATGATTAGTTATGATGTATATATGATGATCATAATTATGGCTAGCAAGAATTCATGGTGCATTATTTTACGAGCATGCATGCATATTCATGATAATTATATGTATTAGTATGATTATGTAATGCATTATTTTAACCATTGTTACAAAGGTTTAGACATGTTGAGCCTCTAGGCTCACTATGCTTATATGGTTCAGGTGAGTACGATAATTCATTTGTAGCTCCTACCGGTGGCGAGGATGTATGAGCAAGCATGGCAGTGGCCCCGTGACCGTCGCATGGAAGAGTTATTATTATATTGAGATACTTTATTAGGGTTTTTAAAACATATTTCAAAGTTTTATTTATGTTTATTTTTGCATGCATGAGTTTGAATTTTTGGGTTATGGATTTTTATTAATATTGCGTGTTTCAAGATTTTTATTTATTTAAGTTATCATTAAAAGAATTTATTTGTTAGTATTATTTTTAAAGTTATACATATATGTATGGGCATATATGTAGAGTATATTTTTAGTTATAAAAAAAAAAAGTTTTTCCGCATTTATTAGTAGTAGATGTCTCAATTGGTATCAAAGCACGGTCCTTGGAGGGTGTCCATCTGCCACGTGAAGCTCAGAAATCCCACTACCAGTCTGTAATTTTTAAATGTTTTATTATGATTTATCAGGAGCATATGTTATGACTTAAGACTTTATGTTAGCAAAGTTTTAAAATACTTAGTTATGCATTGCGATTACGTGACTTTGGGATACTGAAACTTGAGAACTAGATAAGTAATCGTGGAGTTAGTAAACTAGAATTTTGAGGGACTTCGTTATTAGAATTTAATCACTTGAATTTCGAGGACGAAATTCAATTTAAGGGGGGGAGAATTGTAACACCCGGAAATTTTAATACGTAAATTCACATTGCATAATTAGGGAAAATAATTATTTAAAAATTTATATTTGGGTTAAATGATATTTATGTGTTATTATGTGAATTATATGCATGATTTAAATTTATTTTAGCATTTAACCCGTGATTTTAGAATTTCTAAATTTTTCAGAATTTTATTGATTTGATCGCGTAGACGGGACCGTGGACGGATGAGATATCAACTTTTGAGCCAAAAATATTTTATGAGATTTTATAAGCCTTAAAAAAATAATATTTTATGGTATTTTGTCAAGAAAATTTTAGTATTTAATTATATATTTATTTAAGGGTTGATTTTTAGCCAAAATAAGTCATTTTAATGACTTTTATTAATTTTTAAAAATAGGCTATTTATTTATTTCGGGATTTTGGTCTATTTATCAGATTGGTAGGTATTTTAAGAGTTTAAAAATTTAAGTTTATGGTATATTATCTTTTTAAATAAATTATATTAGTTATTATCCTAATCTACCCAACATTACACCCAAAATCTCTCCCTACCCTACGCTCAAACCCCATCAGCCGCCAACCTCATCTCCTTCACCTCCTCCCTCACGTTTTTCAGCAGATAGCAGTCTCCTTAGCCGAGTTCTTCAGGGATTATTCAAGTTCTTGGCCCGTTCGTCGTCCCGGAGCCCCGTATACGCATAAATCTTCGTTATAATTAACAAGGCATGTTTAATTCCTTTCCTTTACCATCATATAAGCTACTACTCATGTTTTTCATCAGAATATATGGATTTGACATGATATTTACTGAAATTCTTTTGAAAAATCTCATAAACTCCTTCACGTGCATGAGTTTTCTTGTTTTCTTCAAGGTTTGATCACGTTTTTCTCATGTGGCTCGGGTCCAGGCTGTTGTTTGTGGTTAGGATCGTGTCCTAGGTTCTGTAGGATTGAGTGAGGTAGGGGGTTTGTGCCAAGAAGGGCCGAAACCGAAGCCAAAGAAGTTGGGTGCAGCAGATCGCGCAGATTGCGCAGCGTTGGGAGATTGGCTTGTTCTCGGTCCACAGGGCGTGTTTTAGGTTGATTCCAGTGGGGTTAGAACCCCAAGACCTTGGGAAAGATATTACAGGTGGTGCTCCGGCCGGTGGTTGCCGGAGATGGGCGGCCGAACGGCCTGAAGTTTCTGGTCGCGTTCTGCGCATGAGCAGAAACTAGGGGTAGATTGTTTTGGTTCGTTCTCCTTCTACAGAGCTCCGTTTGAGGTAAAATTTGTTGGGTTAGAACCGTCTGGATGTTGGCTAACTATGGGAAGTGGTTTCACGGCCAAATATTGCCGGATTAGGCAGAACGGTCAGTTTTTCCAAAGTCGCTCAGGGCTGCCGTGAGTTAGGATTAAGGAAAGAAAGGCTAAGGTTGTGTCTAGGCTTTAGGCGGGCCGGGCTTGGTGTTTTGGGTACGGGTCAGGTCCGTTGGGTCACGGGTCATGTTAGTCGGGTCCGGGTCTGGGTTATATTAGTTGGGCTCGAGTATTTTTTATTTTTAAGTTAATTATTAAGTTGGGCTGTAAATGGGCCAAGGCTAGTTCAATTAATTAATTGGGCCACATGTGAATTAAGTTATTGGGCTTTAGTAATTATTTAAGTGAGTCTATTAATTTTTATGGGTCTTGGGGCCCATGGAAATTATTGGGCCAGTCTTTAGGTTTTTGGGCCATTGGACCAGACTAAGTAATTAATGGGCTTGGGTTTTGTTATTGGGCCAGGTATGTCATATTGGGCTTGAATAAATTATTTGGGCTTAAATGTAAGTTAATGGGCTTAAATTGAATTATTGGGCTAGTCTTAGAATTTATGGGTTTAAGTCTAAGGGGCCAGCAGTCTGACCAACCCATAAAAATTAATTAAGTCCGGAATATATATTTAATTATTTTTTATGCATGAAGTTTATTTTAAGTATAAGTATATTTATTATTAAAATTAATTAAATATATATTACGGACATATTTTAAGTGCATGCATACATAAAATATTTTATGATGTGTTTATGATTAAGAATTGAGCATGAAAATATTTTTATGGAAAGTCTTCACATCCATTTGTCATATCTCATAGTCATACCATGCAGCAATGGCAATAAGGATTCTCATGGACTTGAACATTGCGACTGGTGAAAAAGTTTCATCATAGTCAACACCTTGTCTTTGAGTGTAACCTTTTGCAACCAATCGTGCCTTGTAGGTCAGTACCTTACCATCAGGCCCAAGTTTTCTCTTGTAGATCCATTTACACCTTATTTGAACAATTCCATTGGGAGGATCTACTAAAGACCAAACTTGGTTTGTATGCATAGAATCTATTTTCGACTGCATAGTCGCCAAAATCATATTGCCAAAATCGGAAATAAAAAATTCCACACTAAAATTGAAATATTTACTTAATTGCATCTTTTATATACATATATGTGCATTAAAACATCATAATCTTTGCATCTTTTTATATACATATATTTACAATATTTGTTTTCCAAACAAATTTAAAAATCATTAATTATTTAGAAAAAGTTCCAAAGATTTGAAAAAGGTTTTAAGATAAATGTAAACACATATATATATATATATAAACATCATTCCGAAATTTATATATCAATGTTTAATTACGTATGAATATTTACATATATTTGAGGACCCACATGGATTAACACAACGCCTAAATAAATCGTCATTTTATGCATGTTCTTGGACAAATCACTGGAATTTCCATATGCATTAATTTTAAATTACCCCCGGTATCCCAACTCCCTCGGTACTGACTTCAATATTCTGCAAGTAATTTACTACGGTTAATAAAAATATTAGGGATCCTCAAAATTTCAATATCCCACCATACAAGAAGAGTGCTATCCGAAAACACTCGTCCTGCTAACATGATTTTGAAATACCGGACCTTCAGTCGTTTCAAGGCATACAAGAAATCCATGTCTCAAGATATTAGCAAATAAATTACTGGAGGACGATTAATAATTCCCCACATCATATCAGTCACAATTTGCTTGTCTGCGGAGTCTTTCCATAAGTTAGAAAATAAATAAGAGACAATTCATTAATAATTCAAAATTGATTTATTTGATTTAGAAAATATTGGCATACTAGGAGACATGTGGATGAACACAATACCTGCAAAAATTAGCATATTATGCATGTTTTTGGAAAAATGACTGGAATTCTCATACACGTTAAATGAAATTCTTCCCCGGTATCACAACTCCCTCATTGACTTCACTATACTTCAAATAATTTTCTGTGAATCATTAAAACTTTTGGGGATCCCCAAATTTTTGCTATCCCACTTACAAGACAAGTGTAATAAGAAAACACTCGTCCCGCTAACATGATTTTAAACTCCCAATGCCTTCAGTTATTTCAAGGCATACAAGAAATTCATGTCTCCATATATTAGCAAATTAATAATTTTGTTGAGAACGGTTTCTATGTCCCCATATCATCGTATCAGTCACAATTTGCTTGCGTATTTCCTTATGTTAGAAAATAAATAAGAAACAATTCATTAATAAATCAAAATTAATTTATTTGATCTAGCAAATATAGGCATACGAGGAGTCACATGGATGAACACAACGTCTGAAGAAATCAACATGTTATGCATGTTCTTGGACAAATGACTTGATGTTAGCCGCACAAGTGTACTTTATTAGAATATTTAACGGATTAATTTATTCCATATAAAATATGGCTTCACGTGCTAAATACTAGTTTAGAAGGAAGATATCTAGAATATTTTAGGATTCTCTAATATATTATAGAATGTAGTGTGGAGGGAGTTTTAAAACACTCTATTGTATAAATTAGTGCAAAATATTTTGTAGAATGGATCTCATCATTTATCTGGATTATTTTAGCTATCGATTCTTAAAGAAAATTTGAATATATATATATATATATATATATATATATATATATATATATATATATATATATATATATATATGTATTCATTTGTGATACTCAACAACTTATTATTTTCTAAAAAAAATACATGTGATACGTTTTCTCTACAAAATCTCCAAGTCACTTGTGCATATTTGTAAAAAAATGAATATTGAGGAATGTAAGGACGCAGGAGTTCCGATTTGGTGGGACATGGAAACTTGTCCGCTCCCTAAAGGCTCCAAACCGGATGATATAAAACATAATATAGAATTTTCCTTGAGACAATTGAATTATAGCTGCACGATTTCAATTTATGCATACAGAAACTTTAATAGAATCACCAATGCGATTGTTTAAAAACTACAAAACCACAACATAGAAATTATTGATATCCCTTGTGATATGTCGAGCTTGATTTGAGAATGCATATTTCCTTTCAATTTACTATTTGTGCTATTTTATTTTTTTGTAATATACTTTAATTGCAATATTATTTGTGTTATTTGACAAGGTGGGAATGATTCTGTCATCAAAAGGATTCTTGTTGATATGTTAACTTTTGACATGATGACAATGATTTACCACATCATCATACACATTAAATAAAATTCCCTTCAAAGTATCCCAACTCCCTTAGTGACTTCAATATTCTGCAAGTAATTTTTTATGGATCATTAAAGCTTTTAGGGATCCGCAAATTTTCAATATCCAACCTTACAAGACGAGTGTAAAAAAAACACTCGTCCTGCTAACATTATTTTAAACTCCAGGGCCTTCACTCGTTTCAAGGCATACAAGAAATCCATGTCTCTAGATATTAGCAAATAACTTGCTGGAGGACGATTAATAAGTCCCCACATCATCATATTAATCACAATTTCTTGTCTGTGACGCCTTTTCGCATGTTAGAAAATAAATAAAAAAACAATTAATTAATAAATCAAAATTGATTTATTTGATCAAGCAAATAGAGGCATACCAAGAGCCTCATAGATGAACAATACCCTTTAAGAATTTGTCATTTTATGCATGTTCTTCGAAAAATGACTGGAATTCCCATATACATTAATTAAAATTTCCCCCCGGTATCCCAACTCCCTCAGTACTAACTAGACTATTCTACAAGTAATTTACTACGGTTAATAAAAATTTTAGAGATCCGTAAATTTTCAATATCCCACCATACAAGACGAGTGTCATCCGAAAACACTCGTCATGCTACCATGATTTTGAAATTCTGGGTCTTCAGTTGTTTCAAGACATACAAGAAATCCATTTCTCCACATATTAGCAAATAAATTGCTAGAGGATGATTAATAAGTTCTCACATCATCATATCAGTCACAATTTTCTTGTCCGCGAGAAAATAAATTAGAAACAATTCATTAATATATCAAAATTGATTAATCTGATCTAGAAAATATATGCATATCACGAGCCACATGGATGAACACAACGCCTGAAGAAATCAACATTTTATGCATGTTTGAGGAAAAACTGATTTAAATTCCCACACAAATTAATTGAAATTCCACCCCCGGTACCCAACACCCTCAGTACTGACTTAAATATTCTGCAAGTAATTTTCCGCGGATCATTAAACTTTTGGGGATCCGCAAATTTTTGATATCCCAACAAACAAGACGAGTGTCATAAGAAAGCACTCGTCCAACTAACATGATTTTGAAATCCTGGGCCTTCAGTTGTTTCAAGGCATACAAAAAATATGTGTCTTGAGATATTAGCAAATAACTTTCTTGAGGACAATTATTAAGTCTCCACATCATCATATCATTCACAATTTCTTGTCTGCAACGTCTTTCCCTGTGTTAGAAAATAAATATGTAACAATTCATTAATAAATCAAAATTGATTTATTTGATCTAACAAATATAAACATACTAGGAGTCACATGGATGAACACAGCGCCTGATAAAATTGTCATTTTATGCATGTTCTTGGAGTCACATGGATGAACACAATTTGCTTGTTCGCGGCGTCTTTCCTTATGTTAGAAAATAAATAAGAAACAATTCATTAATAAATCAAAATTGATTTATTTGATCTAGCAAATATAGGCATACCCAAGAGGCAAATGGATGAACACAATGCCTGAAAAAGTCAGCATATTATGCATGTTATTGGACAAATGACTTGATGTTAGCAAGACGAGTGTTCTTTATTAGAATATTTAACTTATTAATTTATGTCATATAAAATATGGCTTCACGTGCTATATACTAGTTTAGAAGGAAGATATCTAACATATTTCAGGACTCTCTTATATATTATAGTATGTAGTGTGTAGGGAGTTCTAAAGCCCTCTATTGTATAAATGAGCGAAGAATATTTTGTAGAATGGATCTCCATCATTTATCCAGATGATCTTACCTATCGATTTTTGAAGGAAACCTCAATATATATGGGTAGGGATTAATTTTTTATACTCAACAACTTATTTTTCTCTCAATAAATACATGTGATACGTTTTCTCTACAAAATCTCCAAGTCACTTGTGCATACTTGTAATAAAATGAATATTGTGAAATGTAAGGACGCATGAATTCCGATTTGGTGGGACATGGAAAATTGTCCGCTCCCTCAAGGCTCCAAACCGGTTGAGATAAAACATAATATAAAATTTTCCATGCGACAATTGAATTACAGCGGCCCGGTTTCTAATTATGCATATGGAAAATTTAATAAAATCACCAATGCAGTTGTTGAAAAACTACAAAACCACGACATAGAAATGATTAATATCCCTATAGGTATGTCGAAATTTATTTGAGAATGCATATTTCTTTTCAATTTACTATTTGTACTATGTTATTTTTTTGTGATATACATTAATTACATATTTGACAAGGTGGGAATGATTCCGTCATCTAAAGGATTAATGGTTATATGTTAAATTTGGGACATGATGGACATTATGACAATGATTTACCACATTATCATATCGGTCACAATTTTATTGTCCGCAATACAATAAATAAGAAACAATTCATTAATAAATCAAAATTGATTTATTTGATCAGGAAAAATATATGCATACCATGCGCCCCATGGATGAACACAACGCCAGCAGAAATCAGCATTTATGCATGTTTTTTGGAAAAATGACTGGAATTCCCATACACATTAATTGAAATTCCCCCGGTATCCCAACTCATTCAATACTGACTTGACTATTCAACAAGTAATTTTGTGCGTATCATTAAAAATTTTTGGGATCCGCAAATTTTTAATATCCCACCATACAAGACGAGTGTCATAAGAAAACACTCGTCTTGCTAAATGATTTTTAAATCACGGGCCTTCAGTCGTTTCAAGGCATACAAGAAATCCATGTTTCCAATTATTAGCAAATAACTTGCTGGAGGATGATTACTAAGTCCCCATATCATCATATCAATCACAATTTCTAGTCCGCGACGTCTTTCCCAATTTTAGAAGGATGAATATTTAACTGATTAATTTATGTCATATAAAAGATGGATTCACATTCTATATAATAGTTTAGAAGGAAGATATCTAAAATAATATGCGTACCAGGAGCCACATGGATGAACACAACACTTGAAGAAATCAGCATTTTATGCATGTTCTTTGAAAATAAAATTTAATTCGTATACATATTAATTGAAATCCCCCCGGTATCCGAACTCTCTCAGTACTGACTAGATTATTCTTCAAGTAATTTTATGCGGATCATTGAAGCTTTTGGGGATCCGCAAATTTTTATATCCCACCATACAAGACGAGTGTCATAATAAAACACTCGTCCTGTTAACATGATTTTGAAATCACGCGCCTTCAGTAGTTTAAAGGCATACTAGAAATCAATGTCTCCAGATATTAGCAAATAACTAGCTGAAGGACGATTACTAATTCTCCACATCATATCAGTCACAAATTCTTGTCCGCGACGTCTTTCCCTGTGTTAGAAAATAAATAAGAAACAATTTATTAATAAATCAAGATTGATTTATTTGATCTAGAAAATATAGGCATACCAGGAGCCACATGGATGAACACAGCGCCTGATGAAATCGTCATTTTATGCATGTTCTTGGACAAATTATTGGAATTCCTATATACATTAATTGAAATTCCCCCCGGTATCCCAACTCCCTCAGTACTGACTTGATTATTCTGCAAGTAATTTACTATTGTTAAAAAAAATTTGGGGATCCGCAAATTTTAAATATCCCAACATACAAGATGAGTGTCATCTGAAAACACTCGTCCTGCTAACATTATTTACGAATCTCGGCCTTCAGTCATTTAAAAGAATACAAGAAATCCATGTCTCCAGTTATTAGCAAATAAATTGTTGGAGGACGGTTACGAAGTCCTCACATCATCATATCAGTCACAATTTCTTGTCCTCGGCGTCTTTCCCTATGTTATAAAATACATAAGAAACAATTCATTAATAAATCAAAATTGATTTATTTGATCTAGCATACCAGGCATATTTGTGAAAGAGTGGGTGCCCGGTGAGCCAACTTGTGGCTAAGGGCTTTGATGACTCTTTGTATAAACAATCTTTTGTTTAAATATAATTTACACTTTTATTAATGGCAATGACTTTATCTTTCTTCATATTGTTATATTATGATATACTATTGTTGTTTTGATAAAGACCTTGAATATACTATAGTGTATGTAAGATGTGGTAGAACATGGAGATGTCTATCATGAAACACATCTTATAGTCACTGTATATTCTAAACTGTTCCTAGTCGATTGAGCCGTCTGATAATAAGGATAAGGATCGCTCGAGTTTGAGACTAGCATTTGCGATGCAGAGTACCACGTTTCATTGGTAAGGAACATAGAGATGTTCGGAGCATGCAAATGGATATTCATACGATGAATGATCGAACTACCCTATCCGGACTTTCCAAGTGGTTATCACTTATCGAGTGGATAAAGTCCGCGGTTTTGGTTGTACACCATTAGTCCTTACTACTTGAAACATCATTGAGACTCTATATGCTAGTACTGTTCTTTGACTCGTTTACCGACTCTATTGGGGTCATCAGGTGTCGGGATTGGGTACAGTTACAACACATATAGGAGTCGATGCTTTGTTGTCAAGGATTCACCACATACTTGTGAGTGTGGATATCCTATGCGATCTGAGTAGATATTAGTGTGACGAATCTCTGGCCAGAGTACATGATGTGTTTTAAGAAATGGTTTCTTAGTAACACATGCGATGTCACTATTTGATCTTCAAGATGTATTGCATAGTTATCGAATCTCGAACGACTCTCGATATACCAATGGTTGTTGATTCGATCGGGATATTTGGATGAAGGGACCGTACTGTACGCTAACCAAAATCTATTGGTTCTTGCAGGCACTATCAGTGATACCTAGGGAATCATGGGGCGATGTTGCTAGGCGCTCATACCATGATTCGATTGGCAAGTCGGAAATTGTTGTTCCGAGTCACAAGGAGTTGTGAGCCCACGGCTAGCTGTATCCCTGAACCATTGAGGGTCACACACAGTAATGGATTTTTAATCCCCGTTGAGATAGTTAAATTTAAAGAGTTAAATTTAATGAACAAAGAAGTTGGACTTCTTAATTATGAGTAGAGGAGTAAGATTTCCTAAAATGACATAGGGATGGGCATTTTTGGAAATCACTGAATTCGGATTCAGAAAAATTTATCTTGACTTTAAAAGGTGCAGAAATGGTTTCTGTGCACATTGGTGAAATCGGTTTATCAATCGGAGTCATGATGAATTTTATATTAATTTTTGAACATGCGGGCTTTGCTTGTCGGGCTTGAACTTATGACTAATGGGTCCTAAGCTGTTAGTGGCCTACATTATAAATAAGTTATTGCAGTACAGAAATTACACACAACAGGTCACAAATTTTTCGAAAACCTAGTGATTTTCTCTCAGTAGTGGCCGCCCCCTTCCCCCTCTGCTCGGCAAAATCCAGTCTGTGAATTTTGAATTACAGTCTGGTTTAACGGATCAAATTCGTTAATCTCTTCGTAGAAACTTCTGATAGATTTTCTAGTGCAATCTATCAGAGGGATTAAATATCCGTTCGTGGACCTGATTGAAGAACAGTTCGTCCATCAGTTCCAGGGATATACAACAAGAGCAGAGCAATCTGTTGGTGTCCAAAATCTCGATTCGAGATTGAAGGTAAAAATTTATAATCGTTATTTAATTTTTACACACACAATTTAATCGTTAAGTTTTGATACCCATTATGGAATCGTTCCATATAAAATTTTTAAACTTCCGCTGCACCGAGTATCAATTCTGATTGATCTGATCGCCGCGTTCTCCAACAATTTGGAGCCACATGGATGAATACAACGCATGAAGAACTCGTCATTTTATGCATGTTCATGGACAAATGACATGAATTCCCAAATACATTAATTGAAATTGCCCTCGGTATCCCAACTCCCTCAGTACTGACTTGACTATTCTAAAAATAATTTACTACGGTTAATAAAAATTTAGGGGATCCGTAAATTTTTGATATCCCACCCAATGTTATTAAAACCGGACCGGACCGGCTGGTTAGACCGGTTCGACCGGGAACCGATCGTCAGTCCGGTCCGGAACTTCACCGGGAATCGGAAAACCGGTCCAACCGGTCAGAACCGGTCAAAACCGGTCAAGAACCGGTTGGACCGGTCAATAACTGGAAAACCGGTTCAACCGGTTTTTCAATGTTTTTTTTATTGTTTTTTTGAAAATTTGAATTTTTTTATTTTAAAAACTTTAAATTTAATATATTTATATATAGAGTTTTGCTATCCTGCCCACCCACCGTGCCCACATAATGTGCCCACCATGAGGTGGCACTCAACTATTGGACGCACAATTCATCACATCCAATAGTTGAGTGCCACCTCATGGTGGGCACATTAGGTGGGTACGGTGAGTGGGCAGGATAGCAAAATTATTTATATATATATACATGATTATTTGGAATTTGTACTTCATTAAAAAATTATTTTAATAATTATTGATTTTTTAAAATTAAATAATTTAGAAGTATAGTTGACATTTTGAATATATTTACATATTTATTTAACTTTCAAACTATGACAAATATATATATATTTTTTGTCTATTTATATATATTTTTGAGTTTTTAAAATTCAAATATATTATTTATTAGATTTTATTATATAAACGGTTTTCCGGTTCGACCGTCCGGTTAAAACGGCCCGACCGGTAGGACCATTTTTTTTAGATAGACCGGTTTAATCACCGGTTTGGTTATGAAAACACTGATCCCACCATACAAGACGAGTGTCATCCGAAAACACTCGTCCTGCTACATGATTTTGTAATCTTGAGCCTTCAGTCGTTCCAAGGCATACTAGAAATCCATGTCTCCAGATATTTTCAAATAAATTGCTGGATAAAGATTACTAAGTCCTCACATCATCATACCAGTCGCAATTTCTTGTCCGAGACGTCTTTCCCTATGTTAGAAAATAAATAAAAAACAAATTCATTAATAAATCAAAATTAATTTATTTGATCTAGCAAATATAGGAATACTAGGACCCACATGGATTAACACAACGCCTAAAGAAATCATCAATTTATGCATGTTCTTGGACAAATCACTAGAATTTTCATATACATTAATTTTAAATTACCCCCAGTATCCCAACTCCCTCAGTACTGACTTCAATATTCTGCAAATAATTTTTAGGGATCCTTAAAATTTCAATATCCCACCATACAAGAAGAGTGTCATCCAAAAACACTTGTTCTTCTACCATAATTTTGAAATTCCGGATCTTCAGTTGTTTCAAGACATACAAGAAATCCATGTCTCCAGATATTAGCAAATAAATTGCTGGAGGATGATTAATAAGTTCTCACATCATCATATCAGTCACAATTTTCTTGTCCGCGAGAAAATAAATTAGAAACAATTCATTAAATATCAAAATCGATTAATTGGATCTAGAAAATGTATGCATATATGAGTCACATGGATGAACACAACGCCTGAAGAAATCAACATTTTATGCATGTTCGTGGAAAAACTGATTGGAATTCCTCCCATACACATTAATTGAAATCCCCCCCCCCCGGTATCCCAACACCCTCAGTACTGACTTAAATATTCTTCAAGTAATTTTTTGCTGGTCATTAAACTTTTGGAGATCCGCAAATTTTTTATATCCCAACAAACAAGATGAGTGTCATAAGAAAACACTCGTCCAGCTAACATGATTTTGAATTCCCGGGCCTTCAGTTATTTCAAAACATACAAAAAATACGTGTCTCGAGATATTAGCAAATAACTTCCTTGAGGACAATTACTAAGTCCCCACATCATCATATCAGTTACAATTTATTGTCTGCGGCGAAAATAAATATGTAACAATTCATTAATAAATCAAAATTTATTTATTTGATCTAACAAATATAAGCATACTAGGAGTAACATGGATGAACACAACGCCTGATAAAATTGTCATTTTATGAATGTTCTTGGACAAATGACTGAATTTCACATATACATTAATTTAAATTCCTCTCGGTATCCCAATTTCCTTATTACTGACTTGACTATTTTGCAAGTAATTTACTACGGATCATTAAAAGTGTTGGGGATCCACAAATTTTTGATATCCCAACATAAAAGCGGGTGTCATCTAAAAACACTCGTCCTTCTAACATGATTTTGAAATTCCGGGCCTTCGATCGTTTCAAAGCATACCAAAAATCCATGTCTCCAAATTTTAGCAAATAACTTACAGGAGGACGATTACTAAGTCCCCACATCATCATATCATTAAGAATTTGCTTGTTCGCAGCATATTTCCCAATTTTAGAATATAAATAAGAAAAAATTCACTACTAAATCAAAATTGATTTATTTAATTTGGAAAATATTGGCATATCAGGAGGCACACGGATGAACACAACGCCACAAGAAATTAGCATATTTTACATGTTTTTTGAAAAATGACTGGAATTCCATACACATTAATTAAAATCCCCCCCCCCGGTATGCTAACTCCCTTAGTGACATGACTATACTACAAGTAATTTTCAGCGGATCATTAATGCTTTTGGGGATCCGCAAATTTTTGATATCTCATTCCCACCTTACAAGACAAGTGTCATACGAAAACACTCGTCCTGCTAACATGATTTTGAACTCCTGGACCTTCAGTCTTTTCAAGGAATACAAAAAATCCATGTCTTCATATATTAGCAAATTAATAAGTTTCTAGATGACGATTACTATGTCCCCACATCATCGTATCAGTCACAATTTGCTTGTCCGCAACGTCTTTCCCTATGTTAGAAAATAAATAAGAAACAACTTATTGATAAATCAAAATTGATTTATTTAATCTAGCAAATATAAGGATACCAGGAGCACATGGATGAATACAACGCCTGGAGAAATCAGCATATTATGCATGTTCTTGGAAAAATGACTTGATGTTAGCAGGACGAGTGTTCATTATTATAATATTTAACCGATTAATTTATGTCATATAAAATATGGCTTCACGTGCTATATACTAGTTTAGAAGTAAAATATCTAAAATATTTTAGGACTCTCTTATATATTATAGAATTTAGTGTGTAGAGAATTCTAAAAACCTCTTGTATATTATCGATTCTTGAAGGAAACCTGAATATATATGGGTAGGGATTCATTTGTGATACTCAACAACTTATTTTTTTCTCAATAAATACATGTGATACGTTTTCTCTAAGAAATATCCAAGTCATTTGCGTATACTTGTAAAAAATGAATATTGAGGAATTTAAGGACGCAGAAGTTCCGATTTGGTGGGACAATTGAATTATAGCGGCCCGATTTCAATTTATGCATATGGAATCTTTAATAAAATAACCAATGTGATTGTTGAAAACTACAAGACCACGACATAGAAATGATTGATATCCTTAGTGGTATGTCGATCTTGGCTTGAGAATGCATACCAGGAGCCACATGGATGAACACAACGCCTGAAGAAATAAGCATTTTATGCATGTTCGAGTAAAAATGATTGAAATTCCCATACACATTAATTGAAATTCCCCCCGGTATCCCAACTCCCTCAGTACTGACTTAACTATTGTGCAAGTAACTTTATGCGGATCATTAAAACTTTTGTGGATCTGCAATTTTGAGATATCCTACCATACAAGACGAGTGTTAAAAGAAAACAATCGTCCTGCTAAAATGATTTTGAAATCCTGGGCCTTGTGTATTTTCAAGACATACAAGAAATCCATGTCTCCGGATATTAGCAAATAACTTGATGGAGGCTATTACTAATGCCCCAAATCATCAAATTAGTCACAATTTTTTGTCCGCGACGTCTTTCACTATTTACCTATGTTAGAAAATAAATAAGAAACAATTCATTAATAAATCAAAATTGATTTATTTGATCTAGAAAATATATGCGTACCAGGAGCCACATGGATGAACACTACACTTGAAGAAATCAGCATTTTATGCATGTTCTTGGAAAATAAACTTTAATTCATATACATATTAATTAAAATACCCCCGGTATCCGAACTCCCTCGGTACTGACTAGATTATTCTTCAAGTAATTTTTTGCGGATCATTAAAGCTTTTGGGGATCCGCAAATTTTTATATCCCACCACACCTGAAAAAATCGTCATTATATGCATGTTCTTGGACAAATGACTCGAATTCCCATATATATTAATTGAAAATCCCCCCGGTATCCCAACTCCCTTAGTAGTCAGTACTGACTTGACTTTTCTAGAATTAATTTACTACGGATCATTAAAACTTTTGGGATCCGCAAATTTTTTATATCCCACCATAAAAGACTGGTGTCAAAAGAAAATACTCGTTCTGCTAACATGATTTTAAAATCACGTGCATTCAGTAGTTTCAAGACATTCAAGAAATCCATGTCTGCGGATATTAGCAAATAACTTGATGGAGGATGATTACTAAGTCCCCACATCATCAGATCAGTCACAATTTTTTTTCGTGGCGTCTTTCCCTATGTTAGAAAATAAATAAGAAAAAATTCATTAATAAATCAAAATTGATTTATTTTATCTAGCAAATATAAGCATACCAGGAGCCACTTGGATGAACACAACGCTTGAAGAAATCAGAATTTTATTCATGTTCATGGAAAAATGATTGAAATTCCCATACACATTAATTGAAATTCCCCCGGTATCCCAAATCCCTCAGTAATGACTTAACTATTATGCAAGTAATTTTCTGCGGATCATTAAAGCTTTTCGGGATCCGCAATTTTTTGATATCCCACCATACAAGACGAGTGTCAAAAGAAAACACTCGTCCTGCTGATTTTGAAATCACAGGCCTTCATTCATTTCAAGGCATACAAGAAATACATGTCTCCGGATATTATCAAATAACTTGATAGAGGACGATTACTAATTCCCCACATCATCAGATCAGTCATAATTTCTTGTTCGCGGTGTCTATCCCTATATTATAAAATGAATAAAAAACAATTCAGTAATAAATCAAAATTTATTTATTTGATCTAGCATACCAGGAGCCACATGGATGAACACGACGTCTTTCCCTATGTTAGAAAATAAATAAGAAACAATTCATTAATAAATAAAAATTTATTTATTTGATCTAGCAAATATAAGCATACCAGGAGCCACTTGGATGAACACAATGCCTGAAAAAATCAGAATTTTATTCATATTCGTGGAAAAATGATTGGAATTCCCATATACATTAATTTAAATTCCCCCCGGTATCCCAACTCCCTCAGTGCTGACTTAACTATTATGCAAGTAATTTTCTGCGGATCATTAAAGCTTTTTGGGATCCGCAATTTTTCGATATCCCACCATACAAGACGAGTGTCAAAAGAAAACACTCGTCCTACTGATTTTGAAATCCCAGGCCTTCAGTCATTTCAAGGCATACAAGAAATAAATGTCTCGGGATATTACCAAATAACTTGATGGATGACGATTACTTATTCCCCACATCATCAGATCATTCACAATTTCTTGTTCGCGGCATCTATCCCTATGTTATAAAATAAATAAGAAAAAATTCATTAATAAATAAAAATTTATTTATTTCATCTAGCCTACCAGGAGCCACATGGATGAACTCAACGTCTGAAGAAATAATCATTTTATGCATGTTCTTGGACAAATGACTGGAATTCCCATATACATTAATTGAAATTCCCCCCGGTATCCCAACTCCCTCAGTACGGACTTGACTATTCTACAAGTAATTTACTACGGATCATTAAAACTTTTGGGGATCCGCAATTTTTTGATATCCCACCATACAAGACGAGTGTCAAAACAAAACACTCGTCCTGCTAGCATTATTTTGAAATCTCGGGCCTTGAGTCCTTTCACGGCATACAAGAAATCCATGTCTCCAGATATTAGCAAATAACTTGCTAGAGGACGATTACTAAGTCCCCACATCATCGTATCAGTCACAATTTTCTTGTTCGTGACGTCTTTTCTTAAGTTAGAAAATAAATATGAAACAATTCATTAATAAATCAAATTCATTTATTTGATCTATCAAATATAGGCATAACAGGAGGCACATGGATGAAAACAACGCCGGAAGAAATCAACATATTATGCATCTTCTTGGGCAAACGACTTGATGTAGCAGGACGAGTTTTCTTTGTTAGAATATTTAACTGATTAATTTATGCCATATAAAATATGGATTCACGTGCTATATAATAGTTTAAAAGAAAGATATATAAAATATTTTATGACTCTTATATATTATAGAATGTAGTGGGTAGGGAGTTCTAAAACCCTCTATTGTATAAATGAGTGCATAATATTTTGTAGAATGGATCTCCATCATTTCTTCGGACGATCTTAGCTATCGATTCTTGAATGCAACCTGAATATATGTGGTTAGGGATTCATTTTTTATACATAACAACTTATTATTCTCTCAATAAATACATGTGATACCTTTTCTCAAAGAAATCTTCAAGTCACTTGTGCAGACTTGTAAAAAAAATGAATATTGAGGAATGTAAGGACGACTTGTTCCCTTCCTCAAGGATCCAAACAAAATGAGAAAAAACATAATATAGAATTTTCCTTGCGAAAATTGAATTATAGAGGCCCGATTTCAATTTATGTATGTGGAAATGTTAAGAAAACACTCGTTTTGTGATTTTGAACTGACAAGCCCGATTTCAGCATTTTATGCATGTTCTTGGACAAATGACTAGAAATCTAATACGCATTAATTGAAATCCCCCTCGTATCCCAACTCCCTCGGTGACTTGAATATTCTACAAGTAAATTTTTGTTGATCATTAAAGCTTTTGGGGATTCACAATTTTTTGATATCCCACCATACAAGACGAGTGTCATAAGAAAACACTCTTCCTTCTAACAAGATTTTGAACTCCCGGGCCTTTAGTTGTTTCAATGCATACAAGAAATCCATGTCTCCAGTTATTAGAAAATAACTTGGTGGAGGACGATTGTTATGTCCCCACATCATCATATTAGTCACAATTTGGTTATTTGCGGATTCATTCATATGTTCGAAAATAAATAAGAAACAATTCATTAATAAATCAAAATTGATTTATTTGATCTTGCAAATATATGATACCATGAGGTATGTGGTTGAACGCAACGTCTGAATAAATCAGCATTTTATGCATGTTCTTGGACAAATGACTGGAAATCCCACTCTCATTAATTGAAATTCCCCCCGGTATTCCAACTCCCTCAGTGACTTGATTATTTTTCAAGTAATTTTTTGCGGATAATTAAAGCTTTTCGAAACCACAAATTTTATGTATCCCACCATAAAAGATGACTGTCATAATAAAACACTCGTCCTTCTAATATGTCTTTGAACTTCCAATGTTCAATTGTTTCAAGGAATTAAAGAAATCCATGTCTCTATCTATTATCAAATAACTTGCTGGAGGACTATTGCAATGTCCCCACATCATAATATCAATCACAATTTCCTTGTCTGCGGCGTCTTTCGCTATGTTAAAAATAAATAAGAAACAATTCATTAATAAATCAAAATTGATTTATTTGATCAAACAAATATAGGCATATCAGAAGCCACATGGATGAACATAACGCCTGAGATCAGCATTTTATGCATGTTTTTGGACAAATGACTGGAATTTCAATAGACATTAATTGAAATTCTTCCGATATCCCAACACCTCAATGACTTGACTATTCTGCAAGTAATGTTCTACAGATCATTAAAATTTTTGGGGATCCGCAAATTTTCGTTATCCCACCATAAAATACGAGTGTCATAAGAAAACACTTGTCCTGCGAACATGATTTTGAACTCACGGGCCTTCAGTCAATTCAAGGCAAACATGAAATCCATTTCTCCAGATATTAGAAAATAACTTGGTGGAGGACGATTGCAATGCTCCCAAGATCATTATATCACTCAAAATTTTCTTGTTTGCGACATTTTTCCCTTTGTTATAAAATAAATAAAAACGATTCTTTAATAAATCAAAATTGATTTATTTGATCTAGCAAATATATACATAATATGAAGCACTTGAATGAACACAACTCCTGAAGAAATCGACATATTATGCATGTCCTTCGACAAATAACTGAAATTCCCATACTCATTAATTGAAATTTGCAACGTTATCCCAACTCCCTCAGTCACTTGACTATTATCCCACCATACAAGATCATATGAAAACACTCGTCCTGCTAACATGATTTTGAACTTCCCGGCCTTAAGCGTTTCAAAGCATACAAGAAATCAATGTCTCCATAAATTAGCAAATAACTTGCCGAAAAACGATTGTTATGCCCCCACATCATCATATATGTCACATTTTTATTGTCTGCGTCGTCTTTTTCTATGTTAGAAAATAAATAAGAAACAATTCATTAATAAATCAAAATTTATTTATTTGATCTAGCAAATAGAGGTATGTCCGGAGGCACGTAGAAGAACAAAACGCCTGAAGTAATCAGCATTTTATGCATGTTCTTGGACAAATGACTTGAATTCCCATACACATTAATTGAAATTACCCTCAGTATCTCAACTTCCTCAGTCACTTGACTATTTTACAAGTAATTTTCTACAGATCATTAAAGTGTTTGGGGATCCGCAAATTTTCGATAACCAACCATACAAGATGAGTGTCATAAAAGAAACACTCGTCCTACTAACAAGATTTTGAAATCCCGACCCTGCAGTCGTTTCAAGGCATACAAGAAGTTCATGTCTCCACATAAGATTTCAATGTCCCACCACACTGATATTTTTCCTTTATGCAGCTCTTTCGTTGCCATAAGATTTATGGCAAACAATTGACTGAATTTCTCAAAAAAAAAAAAAAAAACTCCAACACTACATTGGAGTAAGAATTTGTGATTGATTAACCATGAAAAAGTTAACACTAAAAATAAAAGTTACCACCACGAAACCGTATATTTGTTTAGGTCGTTCATTGAGATGAAAATTGTTATAATATTTGGATGAGTATGGAGCATCAGTTAACTTCTGGAAGCTTATTTAACTGTCATTGCAAACATAACATGGACAATAATGTAGAAATCACCTAAAGAACAACATGTATGTTGTATCCATTGTGTTTGCAAAATTATATTTGTTAAGAAAGATTAAAGGGAAAACTAAAACAAATATTATGCTAAACACATAATAATTGAAAAAAAGATGCGATCGAGTAAGAATCTGAAGAGAAAGAATCAAATCTCGAGCAATAAAATATAGTTTGCATCCGGATTTTTAATGATGAGAAAGTTTAAACTGATCAAATTAAAATTAAAAATTGTAAAAAATCTAAAAAAAAAAATACATATTGCATAAAATAATTTTGGAAAAATCGGCAAGGACAAGAACCAATAGATAAATAAACGTGTGATCTAAAATCTAACACAGTGGTGATAAAAAATGAATTTGTTGATTAGAAGTTAATAATGATTTTATATAACTATCGGAAGATACAAATATAACTTTGATGAGGTAAATGCAGAATTTTTGCTCCCAAAATAAACTTGAGAGGACAGATCCGGGTTGATTGGTCTGGAAAGTTATGGGAGAGGTAGGCTAAGTGTTATGATTATTATTATTATTTTGACAACTTAGCATTCAGTATTTGGTGCATATGTTTTCGCGACATTGCAATCACTATTTAATGAAAGCACAAAATAAATTCATACATACTCTATTTGTTTCCAATTTTTATCATATCGCTAATTAGTAAAACAATGCAACTCACATGTTATTTCAGCCCTAATATTTCACTACAAAAAAATTTGGTATTTAGCGACGCTTTTGAAGTGGGAAAACCGTCGCTAATTTCAAAATAACGATAGTTTTGTGACTACATTTAAAAGCGTATGTGTTTGCTTCATCGCTGAAATGAAACGATGATTTGGGGAAAAGAGTCGCGAAGAATTAGCGACGACTTACAAAATTCGACGCAATTTTTAATGAAGATCGTCCCTAATTTTAACAATTTTTTTTAATAAATCGTCGCAATTCAATGTATGAAGACCATCACTATATTTAGCGACCATTTTAACCGACGACATTTTACAAAAAAGCGTCGCTAATAATAATAAATATATATGCCTATATTACTCCTAGGTATATATACTTAGGAATATATATTATATTTATATATAATATATATAAATACTTACGTATGTTCATACATATATAGGTATTGTAGTATATACCGGAAGAACGCTAGCGATAGGTGGCGGAGCGGGTCGGCGTGCGGCGGAAGGCTGCGGTTTGCTGCACAGTTTTGGAAAACAAACTTAAATTTAAATACATATAATTGCATGTATATATAATATAAATATAATATAAGATATATTATATAATTATATTAATATATGTATATGTTTGTATATATCAGAAAACAAAAACGACAGCGGGAGACGGAGGGCGGCGACGGCAGCAGGCGAAAAACAAACTTCAAATCCAACACACAACACCACTATTAGCACATTTTTCAAACATACAAACACATATATATGATAAATATATACATATACGTATATCAATGTACATACCAATAGGCCGAGGCTGGCAAGGGATGACAATTTTTTCAACGGGTTCAAGGACAGCAGGAAAAATCCGAAACGGGGCGGGTATGGAGAAGCATTTTCGGGTATGGGTTTGGGTTCGGGGATTTTTAGAAATCCGCAAAGCATATTTTGGCGGGTATTGGGGATGCTATCTTCATCCCCAAACCTGCCTCGATGATAATAACAATAATAATAATAATAATTATTATTATTATTATTATTATTATTATTATTATTATTATTATTATTATTATTATTAAGTATAAATATTTTGTAATATATTATACTAAATATTAAAATTAAAAATAATAGTATTTATTAGTTCGTATTAATTTTATGCATTATATATAATGCATACACTTATAATAAAATAATTTTTATAATATAAAAATATTATTTGATTACGTAACATAAATAAACTGTTAAAATTAATTATGTATATTTATTATTTATTTGCAAAAATTTTGAGAAAAAATATATTCTTACTAAAATTTTGATATATAATATTCTATTTTAAAAAAATAATTTTAATTAACTTATTCAAGATATTGTGATTAATGTTAAATTTTAATTTTACAATCAAAATTTTTTACACCAAAATTTGTTTTATGTATTTTACAATAAAATTGACTAACAATATATATAAATAAAACTATATATATATATATATATATATATATATATATATATATATATATATTTGGAGATGGCGATGGAGATGAGAATTAAGTCCCCGCGGATATAGGGATGAAGAATCCCTGATTAAAAATAACGGGGAATGGGGCAAGGATGGGGATGGGTTTTGCAGTCAAAAAACAAACTTCAAATCCAACACACAACACCACTATAAACAAATTTTTTAAACTTACAAATACATACATATACGTATATCAATGTGCATGAAAGGAATTTTTAAACTCAGGGGGAGATTGAAAGGAATTTTATTCCTTGATATTTCGGCCCTTAATAAATTGAATATTATAAGATTTTACTTTCTAGACAAGTTACAATATTTGGTAAATATCTTGTGTATATCTGGAATATGTTAAGATATATATTTGTCATGCTAAAATCTTGTCTTGATAAGGTAGTTATTAGATATAATATTATTTGATATTATCAAGATTTGATTTGCAAGATTTGATAGAGTTTTATTCCTACTAAAACATGTTTCCTTATTCATGTAGGACTCTATCTAAGGAAAACTTCAAGACTTGGATGCTAATCTATAAAAGGGAGTTTTCAGTTTTCACGCACAAGATTAAAAAGACTTCAGACGTACAATTCTCGGTGCATAGACTGAAGAATTCTGTTGAAGAATTGAAGATTCTGAAGCAAGGTTTTTGCAACCTTCGTTGTTGCATGTCCCCGTGTTGCCGTTTGTGTTGAAGACATCAGAGACAACACTGTGGGAACTGTGTTGTTGAAGATCTTTACTGTATCTTCAAATTTAGGCTACGGGAGTTGCATCTGCTATATTTACTCTGATCTGTTTAGGATGCAAGTTTGATTTCTCAACTTGTTGAGAAATTTAGGATTTACAGACTTTTTGTAAAATCACTAGGATTATCTTTGTAAGACTGATTTTACGTTTACTAGTGATATTTAGCCCTATGGAACCCGCACGAGTTATTATACTCGTGCAAAATTAATTACTTGTGTTTTATTTACGTTTTAATTTTTCGATGAATTATGTTGTCTGTGGTATTATAACACGAAGTACAACACTGCCTATTTTACATAACGAACCACGTACACCGTTTCTTTTAGTGCATACCAGTAGGCGGCGGCTAGCGACGGAAGCAGCAAGCGGCGACGACAAGAAACAACACAAATCAAAGATCCGACACCCAATTAACACACTATCTAAGCGGTGGGAGGCGGTAAGCGATGGCGTAGGGCGGCGGCGACAACATGCAAAAAACAAACTTCAAATCCAACACATAGCACCACTATAAGAACATTTTTCAAATATACACATACATATACATATATATATGACAATACATACATATACAAATATATACACATACATATATCAATGTACATACCAGTAGGCGGTGGCTGGTGATGAAAGCAGCAGGCGGTGACGACAACAAACAACACAAATCAAAGATCTGACACCTAATTAACACACTATCCACAATATTAAAAAAAAAAATAGAAACCAAAAACACATATAAACACATTTATTTGAAGATAAAATGGAAACCAAACCCAGATTTGAAGTTTAAACACGTATATATGATTTAATAATTACCTAGGTACCGAAAAGAACTACCGGCAGCAGCTTTCGATGGTGGGGAGAGAACAAAATCGCAATAAATTAGGGGGTGGCGGCTACGGTTTGGCATTGTGGAAGAGAATTTTATATTTCAAATCAGTGGCAGTTTAAGTTTTCCGTCGCTATTAGCGACGGATTGTACTTAAACACGTCGCTAATTGCGACGACAGCTGATTCAACCATCGCTATTTGCGACAGTTAACTCCAGCCCGTCCCTATTTGCGACAATTTCTTTAAACTCATCTCTGTTAGCAAAAAATTTAAATATATCTGTCGCTATTAGCTACTAATTTTATCAAAATCATCGATACATGCGTCAGTTTGAACAAGAAACAATATATTGACGTTAATTATTATATGAATTTTGCCGCTCATAGCGACGAAATTAATATAAAAACTTGCCGCATTTAATTTTTACGACTAATAATCAAAGCATCTCTAAATTAACGGCACTTGTTTTAAAATGCGTTAGTAGTTTGCGACTAATAAACATTTTTCGTCTTTAAATTTTCCATATCTTTTAACGAATTTTTTTAAAAGATTCTCGTAAATAGCGACGGTTAATTGTAAATCGTCGTTGTGATTAGGAACTGATGGATACCGATTTAGAAATAAGTAAAATTAATTAAGATTAGGCTCCTTTAAATAAAAGGTACACACATCATGATATAGTCACAATTTTCTTGCGCGCAAAAAAAAAAATAAGAAAAAATTCATTAATAAATTAAAATTATTAATTTTATCTAGAACATGTATGGAGACCAGGAGCCACATGGATGAACACAACGCCTGAAGAAATTAGCATTTTATGCATGTTCGTGGAAAAATGATTGGAATTCTCATACACATTAATTGAAATTCCCCCGGTATCCCAACTCCCTCAGTACTGACTTAACTATACTACAATTAATTTTCTATGAATCATTAAAGCTTTTGGGATCCGCAATTTTTTGATATCCCACCATACAAGACGAGTGTCAAAAGAAAACACTCGTCCCGCTAACATGATTTTGAAATTCCGGGCCTTCAGTCGTTTCAAGGCATTCAAGAAATCCATATCTCCAGATATTAGCAAATAACTTGATGGAAGACGATTACTAATTCCCCACATCATTAAATCAGTCACAATTTCTTGTTCGCGACGTCTTTTCCTATGTTATAAAATATATAAGAAACAATTTGTTAATAAATCAAAATTGATTTATTTGATTTAGCATACCAGGAACCACATGGATGAATACAACGCCTGAAGACATCATCATTTTATGCATGTTCTTGAACAAATGACTGGATTACCATATGCATTAATTGAAATTCCCCTCGATATCCCAACTCCCTCAGTACTGACTTGACTATTCTGCAAATAATTTTCTACGGATCATTAAAACCTTTGGGGATTCGCAAATTTTTGATATCCCACCATACAAGACGAGTGTCATAAGAAAACAATCGTCCTTCTAACATTATTTTGAAATCTCGGGCCTTGAGTCGTTTCAAGGCATAAAAGAAATCCATGTCTCCAGATGTTAGCAAATAACTTGCTGGAGGACGATTACTAAGTCCCCACATCATCGTATCAGTCACAATTTGCTTGTCCGTGACGTCTTTCCTTGTGTTAGAAAATAAATAAAAAACAATTCATTAATAAATCAAAATCATTGATTTATTTGGTCTAGAAAATATAGGAATACCAAGAGGCATATGGATGAACACAACGCCTGAAGAAATCAGCATATTATGCATGTTCTTGGATAAATGACTTGATGTTAGCAGGACGAGTGTTCTTTATTAAAATATTTAACGGATTAATTTATGCCATATAAAATATGGCTTCACGTGCTATACACTAGTTTAGAAGGAAGATATCTAAAATATTTTATGAATCTCTTATATATTATAGAATGTAGTGTGCTGGGAGTTCTAAAACCCTCTATTGTATAAATGAGTGCAAAATATTTTGTAGAATGGATTTCTATCATTTATTCGGACGATCTTAGCTATCGATTCTTGAAGGCAACCTGAATATATATGGTATAATAAAAATAATGCATAAGAAAATTTATAGTAAGTCTCTCTTTAGATGATCGTACGGATCTATATTCGAAAGACATTGACTCAATCCATATTTGTAGCGAAAAGTAATATTTGACATAACAAACAATATTTTTTCATGGATCAAGTAGGATGGATATACATCTCACTAAATTGTCTATGAAACGGTTTTGTAGAGTTTTTGTGTACAATTTATTAACATATGCATTACACATGCACGCGCACGCGCGCACACACACATATATAAAATAAAGGTCAACTTGAGCTAAAGAAAAAATAAATTGGACCAATATTATTCTTCTTCTTTTTTCACGATATTATTCTCTTTTTTTTAGCACATATTAAAATTCAAAAAATCGTAATTTGTAAGGACGACCACAATGGTTGGGACATTTCTCTAAATTATTTGTGGGTTCACTATTTCACGCTATCATTTATATATTTCAGTCATTAAATATCTTGTATTTCACAATCAAATATCATACCAACCAAATATTTATGGGATCCACTGTCATTTTATCATTTTCACGTCATCATCTATATATACCATTGATAAGTGCATTTTGTGTGCATTATTTCTTGTTATTTTTATGTTTATTTTGTGTGCATTAATTTTATTTTATGTATTTTTATGTGTTTTAAGTGCATGTGTGTGTATTCCACTCCTCGTGTTGATTTTGTAGGAAAGTAGATTTTTGAAGTATGAATTATGGAGCAGCTTTGGTAGAAAAATCATATTTAATTTTAGAAAGATCCAAATCCGATCTCCACCGTTCAGAATAAAGTTCAAGATGTTTTGAAGCTGCTGTCCAAATTTCAGATCAATCCGACAACTAGAACTTAAGATATGAATTTTTCAGGATAACTGCGCGCTAAAAACTGGAGGCAGAACTTTTCAGGCTATGGCGTGATTTTTCCTGCGCCATGGCGTGAACTGGTAAAAATTTGAGAATCGAGACAGAACTTTTCACGCTATGGCGTGACTTTTCTGCGCCATGGCGCGACGCAGACTGAAAAAATATTAATTTTCTAACATTAAAAGTTGCGATTTTTTGGGGCTTTATTGGATGGGCTTTCAACCACATATAAAAGGGGACATATCAGACGTGAGAAAGGGTTCCGAAGTTCCACACATCAGAAACGCAAGGAAGCAGGCGGCCATCCAAAGAGAAGAACGTGAAGATGGAGGAAACTTGAAGAACTCAAGAATCGCAACACTAGTTTTCTCTTCTTTCTTTTATATTTGTTGGGATTTAGGGGATCCTACCCCCAAAACTTTGTTTTGATTTTTTCTTGAAGATTGAATTTGGTTTTTATGCATTCTTGATTATATTACTATTTTTATTGATTATTTGGAGATTGATCAACTTCGAATTGATTTTATGTGTTATAATTGATACTTAAAGGAGATTTATAACATGATAGGGTAATATAGTCCATGGATCTACAACTTACATAGACATATGAGGTTGGATACATGTTGATAGTCATAGTCCAATAGGTCGAAAGCTAGAAGATTTCACAAATCGTAATGCAATTGCAATTGTTAAATAACACAAGGACACTTGGTTATTGCAATTTGTTAATTAGATTAATATAACTCGACTGAGTATATTGATAGATTAGGGAATTCCGTCAAAAGCATGACTTGAGAACTGAATTTCAATCATTAGAGAAGAAAAAGGGGTAGGTGAACCGAGATCCTAACAATCGTTTATTTATTTTTTGAATTTAATTTTATTATTTTGTTTTTTTTCATCTTTTATTTTAGTTTATTAATTTATTATCATGTTATCTTAATTAACTAAAGAATAATACTTGAGTAATTTTGTCAGACATCAATCTCTGTGGGACGATACTCGTACTTTGTACACTATATTATTACTTGACTCGTGCACTTGCGATATATTCGAGCTTAATTGATATATATATTTAGGTTGATTTTCAGTGGTAGTATTTGCTCGACCAACCATCCTTCAAATTATTTAAAATTTTATTTTATCTATTTCTTACTTTAATTAATTTCATAATATTTTTTAAATTAAATTTATATATTTTTTTCAAAAATTTAAAATATTTAATATTGCATTTATGTATGTTTTAAAAATCATATAATACACTAAATTCATGATTAAAATTAATAAAAAATAAAAAATGATATTAAAATAGAAATACATTGCATGAAAATAAAAATTGAACACTCTAAATTACATGACATGAAAACAAAAATTACGAACTCCAAATTACATGGCACGGAAATATGAATTTTAAACCCGAAATAAATGAAACGAAAACACAAATACAAAACACGGATGTGGTACGTGTTCAAAGTTTTTTTTAGTCCAGCCGCTGCTCTCTCACACGCGCAAATTGCTACACCCCTATAAAACTTTTTTTTTAAAAAAAAAAAAAACAATCAAATAATTTTTTTTAAAATTAGAGTAATGTGCACGTCTTGACCAACATTGGGCTTATAGCCCATCTGGGGCCAACCCCTTTCTAATTTCCATTTTTAGCTATTCTCATTTCTCAAAGTAACTCCAGTTTTTTAGAATCGCTACTCGCTAGTCAATCCTATTTTGGACAGGGGTAGTTGACAATGGAATCCAAGAGATCAGGCCCATATTTGTTCCCTTACATTGGGCTTATAGCCCATTTTGGGAACTTGATGATCCATGTTATATCAGGATTCGAAAAAATTTTACCGCGCAAAAAATATCTCCCGCGCCACAAAAACCAAACGACAGATCCCCAATTCAGTTCTATCAACTATGGACGATTCTACAGATCAGGTTCCAGCAGCAATGGAAATCGAACAATCGAAGATCGTTTCAGAGGAGGAAGAGGACCCGCTCCTCAAATTCATCGGTTACGCCAAATCGACGTTGTTTCCTTGCAACCAAAATTCAGCTGAACTGGAAGAAGAGCCGACGGATGCGCCGGGGTGGAGCTGGATCGTGAAACGAATCCTCAAAACTTGCGTCGCGTATCCCACCGGTGTCACCCCCGCAGTTCTCCTGACGGAGGTTTTTCAGGTATCCGTACGTCATCTACAATTTCGTCATTTCTCGGCAACAAATACCGACCAAATGTCGATGCTAATGTTTCTCTAAGATCACGCGTTTTACAAATTCAAACACATAGAGGCTCACACTTTTTATAGTTTATACATTGGGCATGGATGCATGTACACAGGCTTGGAATGAGAAGAATAGGGGTGGCGCTCCTAGAAAACAGTCTGGATGTATGATCAAGTTGAAGAGGAAGCATAAAAGAGCAAAGTTCCGAAACACCGTTACAATTGATTCAATATACGAGAAAAAGTTCTTATCGTTGAACAGTGTAATTGAAGCTGTTATACTTGAAGCCTTTATTCTTCCCGGTATGAAGAATGCCTTCTCTGCAGTTTCAGTTTGTATCTAGTATGTTTACGTGGCATTAAAAACCTAGACTTTATTGGATATTGATGTTTGACTAGTTGGCCAGTTTAATCCCATTTTCAGAGATCTTCGTTGCTTCAGTTTGATTAACTCAAAATTAAATGTTACATTTTTAAAGGGACAAGTATCTTCATGGTCACCTTGGGGGATATTTGGAGCTCCAACACTATAGATCTATATCTTCACAGCAGGTTACATCACAATTCCTATTTATGAAGTCATAGCTATTGTTGAATCAGCTGTAATTCTTCGGATCTCAGTTCCTTTTACTCACTTACAGATGTAACCCATCTACCGGAACTTCCATTAATAAACAGAAATGTATACTGATTTACATAAGATATCGGATGATTTTCTAGCACTCCAAATTTACGTATGTCAAGTAATATTTACTTTTGTGGATATTCGTCCATCCAACTCCAACACACACAGGTTTAAAAACATAGCTGATTCAAAAAATGGGATTCTGAAGGGAGGCCGTGAAATTCTCTTAACTGGATGTCGTCTTCGGGCTGCCTCAGGGGTTACACGCCTTTTGCCAACTGAATATCTTGTTGTGCTGTTAGATGAGGTATCTCTGGCTTTCTTGTTCTTCCTATTTTCTGCATCGTAACTTTGTTAATTCCTTATGAATTTTGGCTGAAGTCTGAACAATGCTTTGCACAACATGCGACAGAAGTTTTGACCTTTCACGTTTTAGTCATCAAGCAATAATGAAACCTGTACACTCTTGGCTACATTTAGATGCAAAAATGATGGTTCTCCTAATTCAATTATATGATACTTGTTATGAGACTATCTTTTATCTTCTATTTCTACTGATGCAGGACGAAGATGATGATGCCATGCTAATTGGAGCACAGTTTTGTTCTGACTCTTTTTCTTCAATTTCTCTCGATGCAGTGAAGGAGGGAGCAATCTATTCATTATATTCAAGGTATTATACCATTTCTCTCATGTCTTTCTGTCGAACCAAAGTGGATCAATGCTGATTGACTCTTCTGGTTTTTATCATAGTTGGTTGTGTCAGGTCTTTCCCTGGGTTATAAAGAGAGCCTTTGGAACTATTTTGCTGCACCGTTTTGTCTTCCTTCAAGAAGTTTTATAGAGTATATGAGCTCCGAGTCATTATTTTGAAAGGATACCATTTAATACAATCAATAATGGCTCTTACATTTAGTAAGAGGAGATTAAACAAGCTAAAATTTGCAACTTTTGTGATTCTGTGGTATATTCTCCATGTTATGTCACCATCTTCTTGGTTTTGAACAGAATTGAACATATAGGATCACTGGAAACTCACGGGAGATCTGGTAGTTTGCAAAGGAAACAAATAAATCTGGTAGACAATGATGGCGTGAGATTAAAATTCTTACTCTGGGGAGAGCAGACTGCAGTTGCCAATCTACTCAGGTATACTTGGTCCTTCACTTCTTATTTTTATTCATAACTTTAATATGTTTCTTTTTGTTGAACATACATGTAATTGCATTACTGCTATGCAGCGTGGGAAGCATGCTTGCCATTGATAAACCATTTATCGCAAGTTCTATCGATAGTTCTCTTGATGCATGCAATGAAATTTGTCTGGAATATGGCAGTGCAACCCAGCTATATTTGGTGCCTATGATTCAGCATAGAGGACAAGTAATTAATGCTTAATGTATCAGTGTTTTAGTTTTGATTTTTTTAGAGTGTTATGACAAATCCACTCCATTTTTTCAGGTATGTCTTCCACTGACACAGGGCCATTATCAAGGATCAGGATTGTTAAGTGCATCAAATCTGACTCAGGGACCTATTGTTTCTCAAGTGACATTACCTTGTGATTCTCAAGGGTCCATTGACTTTAGAAATTATCCCTTTCGAGTAAGCTCTACCATCTCCACACTAGCAAGTACATGATACAGCCTTTTGCTGCAAGCCTGCAAAATATAATAAAAGTTAAAAGCAACTATTCTTCTCTTTCTAGAACTTGATAATCTGATTTCAAGATCTGTGGCTTAGGTAAATAGCTTGGTTTATTTATGAATGGCATAATGAAATGGTTGACAGTTTGCTATGTTCTCGACTCTAGACTTAATCAGAGATTGGAGTGTTATATTTTGTTGATATATAGTGTGTTCTATAGGCTCCGTTTGCGGATAACTTATCCGCTTTTTTTAATTATTACATGATCTTTTTAATATATATAATATTATCTCGTTCCATGTAAAAAAAAATGTTTGACAGTTGACTTCCCATATATTTGAATGACTCTGGCATATGACTTTGTCAACATCACCATACATGCAATCTCTTTCTGTGTATAATGGATCAACATTTATTATAATCTAAACATTCAATTTCTAGGATTTCTAAACTTATTATCCAAATCCTACGTGCTCAAAGTCTTTCAGCCATATGTTGTAGATCTAGCTGACAAGATGACTGGCATAAGTCTCTATGGCATTGTGAGAAACATAAGTAGAAACTCAGAGTCAAGGTTTTCTTTGAAGATTGAAGATGCAACTGGAGCAATATGGGCAAAGCTAAATTTCATTAGATCTTGGTATGTAAAGTTTTTTGTGACTCGCATGTGCATGATATATGTGATGTTACCCTTATAATCTATAATAGTGGATTCATAAAAGTTGAGTGATTACCAGATGCATTTAACAATCTGCTATGTGGTATGTAGTGTTTAAAAGATCTGAAATATGAAGTCTATGAATAAGAATGCGTCCATATTGTAGCAAAAGAATTTTGCAGAATCACAATATTTTTTTCCTTTTAAAGTCACTCAAGTGCCGCCTCTCGGTCTGAAAAACAAGATTAGTATTCATTTTTAGGAGCAAAAGAATTCTCGTGCTTCTGAAAATTAGAAGGAACAAGAAACACTAAAATTTAGCCATTAACCTAGTAACACATTTGGTTAAGGATTTAGTGGTAGCTTGGTATATGAAAAGAAATACACTTTGAGACGGATGATGAGATTTCTGGTGTATTTGATAGAAGGAAGAGAATCAGTTATTAAAACTTTCAATTGTGTACATCTACCATAAGATGTTTGATTGTACACTCACTTAAGATGCCAAATTAAAGGAATGACCTGTTTTTTTTCCCTGTGATCGTCCTCAGGTCATTGGGGAGATTAGGAGTTGGTCATACAGTCTACATATCTGGTTTAAGCTCTTCAATGATGCGTCGGAAAAGGTAACTGTGAACTGACTTTATTTTGAGTGATGCAAGCACTGGAGATATTTAAGTGATTTCTTTTCCTTTTCTGGATTTCTTTACTTTATCTTTTTGGTTCGTTCCATTTCAGAAGTTTCTATGAATAAAAAATTGTGCCATGAAATTTTTTTGATCAGGCTTGAATTACTATGGAATGAGAATGACACTGAAGCATCAGTCATAAATACAAGTTGCTTGCTGGCTTTTCTTAATTCATCTTGTCTCCACAAATTATCGTGCCTCTCTGATTTATCTCTCCACATGAGTGGTGCACAGGTTTGTGAACTTCATTTGCATTTAGCAGTAAGCAACCTCAGTGTACATTGACAAGTTCCCATTTTATTCTTTGGTAGGAAAAATTCGTTTCAATTACAGCAGTTTTCCAGATAGTTTTGTATGATTTTCCCTGGAAGCATAAGGCTGAACAATAAGTTTGTGCGATAAAGTATGGTTTTGGTGGTGTTAGTTGCCTAGTTTAGGTTTCTTGGCTATTTTGGAAGACTTGAACCATGCCGGTGATACTTCGTTTAGGTCTTGTCTACTTTTTTTATGCATAATACTGATTTGGTCTGGAGGATTTACCTTTTTATTTTTAGTAATAATTGTATCCAATCTCATTATCTTTCTGGCATTCTGACTCTGGTCTTGGTGTGTAAGTTGAACTCAAGAGCATTTTCTTTTCCTGATAAACCATTCAGGTATGCCGAGTATGGATAGATCAAATTGACCATTGTCACATAAACACAAGATTTATGCATGTCCCTTGCGGTCATCTTGTTGACTTGGCATCGGGTGGAGATCTTGAATGCAAATTCTGCTGCCATATTTGCAATGCTGAAGTACAACGAACCTTCGACTTAAAAATCACTCTTGCAGATGATTCGGCAAAGTTATTTGCTTGGTGTGTTGGTAGGACTGCTGCTGAGTTGCTGCAGATAACTCCAGATGAGTTCTATGAACTTCCTGATGTAAGATCAAATAAATGTTTACACGTTTTCACCTTTCCTATAAAAGTGAATAAAAGATTCGAATGTTTACTCTAGTCTTAGGTGTACGGTGTACCGGAGGACAAGAAAACATAGTCTAAACTGTAACTTTTAACACAGTTATGAATTTCAAGTACTTTATTCGGTATCATGGAAAACCAAAGAATAAAGTTGACGTTCGATTTATATCAACCTTTCTTTCCTATTTTCTTTTGAGGTTAATGGCTATATAATTGAAAAAGTCTTTTTCCAGTGTTTATTTTGCTTTGATGCAGAATCAAGTATGTGCATAGCATGTTTGAACATGCCGGTTGACAAAACATTCCAGCATGTACTAAGAAATCTTTTGTTTTTCCTGGTGTTGCTATCCTTCAGGAAGAACAAATTATGTATCCGTCTGCACTTGGGCTGGAAAAGTTTATTGTAACAATCGTGAATTGCGGAAGGCAGCAGGACCACAATGTATCGGCTGAGCAAGGCGCTGACATGGTCGATTGGGAAGTCACTTGCGCGATGAAATGTGAATGAAGTTTTACGCGATAGTCCTGGTGCTAATTTTTAAATCTAGGTACGTGATGAACGAGTAAGCGTAGTCTGCCTAAAGAAATGTGCTAATATTTTGAAATCTCTCAACTCCTTCACAATATTTGTAATGAATAATGTTGTGGCATCTTGTTACCTTGTAAACTCAGAGTTGGAAGGCATCTGCACTTGATTTCTGTCATTTATGTGATTATGTCTAGTCATGTTACCGTAACAATATAAGTCAGGCATATAGGATGGTGTAAGCAGTAAGTGTGTTTGTTCAGTGATGTAAATGAAATATTAGAATAAGAAAGACAAATCTTTTAACATACATTGTATTTTTATTTTATTTTTTTTTTGTAGAGAATTTAACATACATTGTAAGTAATTAGTGCATTTGCTAGTTAAATTGTATTTCTTCGAATGAGCTTCATATCAAGAAAATATGCATTGGACATTATAGATTATAGACTCAACGATATAAAAAACATTTTTTTATATATATAAAAAATAGAGATATCGTGATCAAGAATTTTTCAGTATATTGTGCATATAACTCATGCTAGAGGGATATAATTGTAGATAAATCAATGCCATGAATAGAGCTGATTATTTCTTTTCATTTAGTCAATATAAAGAAAGTCAACGTGGTGACATCATGGGTTTGGAAGGTCCAATTTCCACTTCCCAGGCTAAGATCCGAAGAAGGGGTTAAACTAATAAAACCAAACAAAGGGCTAAGATGAAAAAAAAAAAAAAAACAAAGAAAGGAGGGATGATGAAAGGGGTAGCCAATTGTACCGAACTTTAACGCTCTAGCCCACCAATCAAGTCTTTTTTTTTTAATTATTTATTTCATGTAAAGAATACTTGCCAATGTTAAACTCAAGTAATAAATTCCACGACAAAGTACTTTATATCTAGTCAAATGGTTACCCAAATTATTAGAACTGATCATATAAGTTTAAAAATACTTTCAAATATCTATATACAAATCAACTTGGGATACATATATTGCGAATACTTATAAAGTAAAATTGTTTTTTTTCGACATGAGAGGGAGACGTTTATCAATGGGACACCAAATGTTATAAAGTATCAAACTTTACATTTGAATCTAAATGTAGCCTTTATAAGTTAACAATTTTTTGTATGTGTCGCCATGTTTCCAAAACTAACTAGCACCGACTATTTCGATTCCAATGAAAGGCCGAACTAATTAATTTGAATTAAAATGTATCTATTCTATTATAAATATGTAGGTTTTATTGTGAATTTACATTGGTGTCCTTGTGTGTTTAATGACACTAATTAATGAGTTTTTTTTATTAATTTCTAATGAATTTAATTATATAGTTTATATTTAAACATTACTTACATAAAACATGATGAAAGAATTATTGAGCTATTTTTTTTCTCATTTCATTTCATATTTCTTATATTATCTCTTTAGTTGTGATTGTTAGCTAAAATTTATGATTTCAAATATTAAATTTTTTTTATATACATAATCTATTCTATTATAAATATGTAGGTTTTATTGTGAATTTACATTGGTGTTTTGTGTGTTTAATGACACTAATTAATGAGTTTTTTTTATTAATTTCTAATGAATTTAATTATATAGTTTATATTTAAACATTACTTACATAAAACATGATGAAAGAATTATTGAGCTATTTTTTTTCTCATTTCATTATATTTCTTATATTATCTCTTTAGTTGTGATTGTTAGCTAAAATTTATAATTTCAAATATTAAATTTTTTTTATATACATAATTATGCAAGTTCTATTATGAATTTACAAACATCCTCTTATTCGTTTAATGACTTTAATTAATGTGTTTCTTTTTGGCTTTATAATTAATTTAATTTATATGGTTTATTTTTATACATTAATTGTATAAAAATGGTGAAAAAATTATTGTTAGTTATTTTTTTCTTTATTGCTTTCTAATCAATTTAAGTTATATAGTTTATGTTTAAAAATTACTTGCATAAAACATGATGAAAAAAATTGTAAGCTATTTATTTTCCGATTTGAATCATTATTTCTTACCTCTTTAGTAGTGGTTGTTTGCTAAAATGTATGTTTTCAAATATTAATTATTACTATATTATATATAATAAATATGTAAGTTCTATTGTGAATTTACAAATATTACATGGTTGCTCTTGTGTGTTTAATAAATTTAATTAATGAGATTTCTTTATTACTTTATAATGAATTTAAGTTATATAGTTTAGGGAAAACTGCAAATTTGGTCATGTATGTTTGTCACTTTGCGATTTTGGTCCTCTATGTTTTCATATTTCAGTTTTAGTCCTGCATGATTCGATTTTTGGAAATTTCGGTCTTTTTTATTCGAAAATGCTTACGTGACATTGTACACGTCAGCTCCACATCAGCACTGAATTGGTGCCACGTCAATGCTACGTCGGAAAAGGACTAAAATTGCCAAAAAATAAAGATAGCGGACTAAAACTGAAATTTGAAAATATAAAGAATTGAAATCGCAAAGTGAAAAACATACAAGACCAAAAAAGCAATTTTTTCTATAGTTTATGATCAAACATTACTTGCATAAAACATGTTAATTTAAAAAATTGTTGTAAGCTATTTATTTTTCTATTTGAATTATTATTTCTTATATCTTTAGTAGTGGTTGTTTGCTAAAACTTATTTTTTAAAATAAATTTTTTATTTTTATATATAAATATGTAAATTCTATTGTGAATTTATAAATATACTCTTGTTTGTTTAATAACTTTAATTAATGAGATTTCTTTTTGTTTTTTCTAATTAATTTAATTTATATGGTTTATGTTTATACAATACTCTTATAAAATATGGTGAAAAATTATTGTGAACTATTTGTTTTTTTTCATGCATTTGTATTTTTTTTATCTCTATAATTGTGGTTGTTAACTAAATTTAAGTTTCAAATAAAATTTTTTTGCACCCATAATTTTTTAGTTTAATTTTACAAATTAATTTAATCGTGTAAATCACAATTTCGATACAAACTCGGTAGCATACTGCTCTTTGCTAGCCCTCGATAATATGGTTATAAACACTTAAATATAAACTGAATGACTTAAGAAACTTTGCTACACTTAGAAAGAATCTCGTGTCTATTTAAACTTATGTGTTTAAATCAAAGTTTTTTGAAAATAATATTTTTATGATTTTACTTATAAATTAATTAAATAAAACAAAATAAAAGATCATTTTGATATATTTTTTTAGAGTTTTTAATTTTATAATTTGTAATAATTTTTTCCGACCAACGTTTTCTTGTAGATTATATTTATAAATTATTTTAATAAAACATGATGATAAATCATTGCGATAAGAATATAACAAAAGAAAATGATACGATAAAATCAAATATGAGAAAAAAATTGTGTATTCCAATGTTTTAATTTTTTAAAAAAATATTTTTCAAATTATTCACATATGAGTAATTAACATGAATTTTGAAATTTAATGCTATATATTTTCATTATCTTCTGTTAAGTTAATTAATTTTTGAGTAGGTATTTTGTGAAATGGTTCCACAGATCTTTATCTTCCGTTAAGTCAATAATTTTTTATATGTGACCTAAATAAGAAATATATCTCATAAAACACTTATGAGTTTGTCTTGCATGAGTTGTTCTCTTAATTTTCTTTCAAATCTAATTACTCTAACGTATGTTCTTCATGTCTGAAATCCACTACTAGAATTCAATAAACATGTAATTAATTTAATTAAATTATTCATATATAAATAATTGAACATAACAAAAACTTGAGAATTAATCATATAATACAATCAAATTACAATAAAAAAATAGAAATATCCTGAAACTAAAATCAGTGGTGCCCTATACGCTTAGTTCATGGTAATTAACTGAAGATTGATTCACATTCTGTCTGAACCACTTGTAAGTTGCACCATTGAATGTGGTATTCATGATAGAATCAAGAACGTGAGTAAAATTTCCAAGTACGCAATGTATGAGGACACATGTTTACATGCAATGACTCATTTGGTTAATCGGGATTAAAAAATTAAAACTCATGTTTAGACTGTAAGAATCTCAGTATGAGGTCGGTGTTCCAAAAATTCATTGGATACCACAAATACCGAGCATGCTCTTCGACCTACTATGTCCTAGATAAGTACCACACACAATGTTCTATGGATCCAGTAGATGTCACACGGTAATAAAAAAACAAGAGCTGAAGCGACCCTATTAAACTTACTATCTCAAGTTATATTAGGCTCAACGTGATTATCACATATTCATACATACATTATGGATAATCATGCATCATCTCACATATATCTCAGTCAATACTTACGTATCTCAAAAAGTCGTTTTAGTCCATACAACTCTAAGATAACCAAACGAAGTTAATTATTTACAATTATATTACAAAATAGTGTTAATAGTTAATTTTTTATTATAAAAATAATTATTTTAATCATATGAGTTAAGTTGGCTTTGTAGACTACAAGATCTTAAAATTTTAAGATTTATTTATGACCACGATGTTTCATGTTAGTTTTGGTTTTGGTTCTGGTTCGGGTTCAGATTCGCGTTGCAGTTCGAATTCCGCTTTGTTATTTTTAGAAACCGGAATCAAAGTGTAAGTACTTGGTTCGAGTTCGGATTCAAGTTAGGGTTCGATTTTCGGTTCCAATTCCGGTTTACATATTCAAAAAACGATGTGTTATTTTTGGAGTGTTATTAGATACAACTAAAATGTTGCTAGTCAGCGACTTGTATCTTTTATTGCATGCAAGTTTTTCTTTACTCGATTGGTTAGGTTAAAACCATCATCGACATTCAAGGAATTCCACTGAGTAGTTATTCTTCTATCAACGACTCCCATTCACTTCCATTCTGCTAGAGAAGAGTATTCGAAAAAGAGTTGGGAAAACGCCATTTTCAATTTCAAGATCTTGTTTTTGCTCAGAACCCGAGATGGGTTCATCGTCAATCTCTTCAGCATTTGCTTCTTGCTGCTCGGAATACACCTTCTCGAAAAGGCTTTACGTTTTCTGATCGTATATTTCGAGTGACGCGCTGTTTTTTTTTTTTTTTTGATTGATTGGTGGGGTTCTCTTTGAATTCAGCAAAATCAAGCGGGTAGTGGATGCTGGAAGTTTCTTGATCGACTTTTTAGACTGGGTTTTTCTTTGGCTTCTCTTTTTGTGTTTGCTTTTTGGTTCTTGGGTCAGAGAAATTGCGGTAGCGATGGAGGAGTCGCAAGAACAGAGGTACATATGCAGGATATGCAGCAAAAGTTGCGTCAGTGGGAAGTCTCTTGGAGGTCACATGAGGGTTCATTTAGCCCAGATTTCAGCTTCGAAAAAAGCAGCAGAATCAAAAGTAGCAATTGGAATGGATTCCGAATCCGGGTTTGATCAAAACGGTGGGGTTCAACTCGAAACACCCTCTAATGATCAATCGAACAGTACGTTTCCGAGCGTAGAAGACATCAAGAATGGCCACGGTAACAAAGATTACGAAGAGTGTGATCCCAGTAATAGCTATGAATTAAGAGACAATCCTAAGAAATCTTGGAGAATTTCCAATCCGAAACGCTGCATTTCAAGAAAGGCGAGCTGTAAAGTGTGTAACAAACGGTTTCCATCATTGAGAGCTCTGTCAGGTCACATGAGATTCCATTCAACGAAGAGTAAAGGTCTGCATCAGTGCGCGACATGTGGGAAAGCATTTGATTCTATCAGAGCCATGTTCGGTCACATGAAGAGCCACTCCAAGAAATCATCAAGGGCTCGGGGTGAATCATCTGATAATTCAGTAGGCTTGGGGAATTTATGCCCGGTTCGTAAAAAAAGGTCAAGGGTCAGGTATAAGACTGAAGAAAATCCTGAGGCATCCAGTTTCAATGCATCCCCCTCCTCCGCAGTTTTCGAGTTTGAGGAGGAGCAGGATGCAGCTGTGTGCTTGTTGATGTTGTCCGTAGGTGCCACTGAGTCTTCTTATGATGATTCTGTATATTTTGGAGCAGGATCATTCAGTAAAAGTAGGGAAATTCATGGAATTGATGGAAGTTTTGTTTGTGATGGTGTTAAAGCTGGGATTCAAGAAACAGATTCAGAATCCTTGAAATCCATGTCTTGCAAGAAACCAAGACTTTCTGTACATGACTTGGAAAAGAGTTCTCCACTCGAGGATTCTGAGAATAAGCATGGGAACAGGCAAACAATGCTTGATAAGAACTCTAATTCTCACCAAGCGATAGGAAGCCACATAGCAAGGCCTACACTGCCCAGTAACATATCCTCAGTGGACAAAAATGCTGGCCACTTATCTCTAAACGAAGATCGTATCAAACATGATGATCAGGTTGAACATAACGGCGTTCGACTAGAGCAAGGAACCAAGGATTACCAGTGCTCGACATGCTTCAAGTTCTTTGGTTCGGGTCAAGCTTTAGGTGGCCACAGAAGGGCTCATTATACTGTATTTGCTGAAAGCAAAACAGAAGAGAAAACAGCACAAACTCATGGTTCTGGAATCGTTGACAACTCTCTTGATCTTAACGTTCCTTTAACTGCTGATGAAGACACAAGCAGCGCAACTGGTCATGTTGGACTCAATCTATGGCGGGTCGAGAGGGGCCATGAGCATGAAGCGCTGGTGCTCACTAACTGATGACTGAGATGATATCTCAATCGTTTCTCTTCCAAGTGATTTTGTACAAGCTAGTTGGCCAAATCTCAATACAGATTTATACCTAACAAACATACAGATTTATTGCTTTGTGCATTGATATCCTTAGTTTTTTTTAGTCTGGACTAAGACTTTGTATAGAACTGATCCAGTGAACAATGTTGCATTTCAAATTACCAGCTCTGATTCAATTTTTGAAACAATTTACTTGCAAAAATGGAAAAATATGGGGTCTCATCTTATCTAAGATTGGAGGATGCATAAGTTGGAAGATTCAATAATCTTTTTTTGACAATATTATTCGGGAGATTCAGCCTGATTAGTATTTACAAAAGAAGCTAGCATTGCATATTTAGAGCATAGACAGTGGCAGCCATTTCATTGAAGATGTGGCTCAAGTATTTGCTGGTGGTGGACCTTGTCATTGAAGATCGATGTTAAGGGAAGCACTTCGTTACTTGGTACAATTTTATTTAGACCACAGAAAAGGACAAACATCTCAATATACTATATAGTTGCGTTGCTAGTTCAGATATGTTACATGAGGTATGTTATATTTGATGTGGTTTAATGGTAGAACATTAATTGATGTTTCGGTACACTCAATTGATGTTCTTGTATAAAATCATATCAAGTATAATATAAATTGAACGTAATTTCTCGATCCATTGCTCATCAAATTTCAAAGAGTATTTTGCTAGGTTAGTACAACTTTGTGTTGTAGCATTTTGCATATTTAGAATTTCTAGTGTTTTCGGTTCTTTCAATCAAAATTAAGCATTTATGTATTTTTGAAATCTTTTAAATTCATCTCTATTTATCATAGTCAACCAGTTAATAGAAAATGGACGCCTTCGGTTTTTCAAGCGAAATCCCAACAACTTTGTTCACTGTATTGACTCGTGGGACGAGACTATAAAGAATGTATGATCAAAGACGATAAATCAATATATATGTATAACATAAAGATTCATAATTTCAATGAACTTGACTCAAACATTGATTTTTATGCATTTTTGTGTTTTTTTATAGATACGAAATTTCTCCTCTTTTATTTTTTATAATTTTGTAATGATGAGTTTTAAAATTTCATAAATTCAATAAAATCCTTTTTTTAAAAAAAATTCATCAAGTAAATCCTTTTGCACATGATTTCACTTTATTAAATAAAAGAATAATTATTTTTTATTTTTGAAATTCTTTAATTTGAAAAAAAGTATGATATAATTAGAAAATATATTTAATGATAAAAAATTTTAAAAACAAACAAAATATAGCTGATTAAGTATATTATTTAGGTAGTGTTTGTGAGAGATTTTTAAAAGCATTTTTCAGCATTTTTATTAACAAAAATTTGAAATCTTGTAAAATTGTATTAACGAAAAGCTCAAAAAAAAAAAAAAACTAATTATTCCCAAAGGAAAATTGAGAAATTAACCATGGTCAACAAAAATGACTTCCTGCAATATAATATAATTAGATAATAGAAAATATATAAACAATTAAAACATCCCCAAACAACACCGTTCACCGCCAACGGGGTATTTGTTGCAACCGCTACTCCACCGTCCCTCCGCTTCTCCGCCGCGTCCCCGTCGACAAATGGGCTCCGCTAACCCTAATTCAGATCTATCGTCTTCCCATTTATACAACACCGCCACCAGTTACGCTGCGTATTACACTCAAAACCCTAATTTTAATCAACACCAAACCAGCTTTTATACCCAGCTGCAGCCTCCGGGTGTTGAAACAACTTCGTCTGTTTCGCAGTCACCGATGGCTGCGGCTGCCGTGTACGCACCGTCGCAACAGACCCTGGCCCATGATCCCAATGTCGCTGTTGATGCCGCCTCCGCGTCTTATTATGGAGACCAAAATGTTATTTTGCAGAATTGGATTGCTGCTCTTAAGCAAATGGAGGTTCCTCATGCTTCTGTACGTGAATTTTGCGTTTCTCTATCTATTCAGTAATGCTTTCGTGGGAAAAATTAACGTTGGAACTTCCTTATGTACTGGATTGAGTAATTTTATTGGTCACTGCTCAATGTTGGTGCATGCTTAGTTTTCTAAAGCTCAAGATTTCTGAAGCCAATTTAGAATGTTGTTGATTCGCATTCTTTTTTCTTTTTTAAAAAAAATTGTTGATTCGCATTCTTGAGTAAAGTAATCGTTGATAAGTGTGTGGGTGTTTGTCTGAGTACTGTGCATTTAATAAATGTCGGCTTTAAATTTTGTTGTATGTTCTTTGATGAGCGTTGCTATGTTGAGGTAACATGAGAATTTAGAGCCTGAGGTATTTTATGTTTACTTGAATTCAACTTAAGATGACATTAACAATTGAGGAAATTCTAAAGGCATTGGTCCTTGATGTCTCTGATATACTGGTGAAATATTTCTGTTGCAGGACCGAATGAAATCTTGATAACTTTGGTTTGTTTGCAAATCTAGAAGAATTGTTGACAAGGTTGTGAAAAAAACCCTATTAAAAAATAAAATGTCTTCTTTCAGAACTTTTGCAATCAGCATTTATGCATGCATAGGCAACTTAAAACAGGAATGATGGGTTAAGCTAGCTCAGAAAAATTCTAATAACATAAATAAACTAAGGCCCATGAAAAGTAATAAATGGTGAATTAAATAATTAAAATTTGTGATATTAGATTTGATTGTACAGATACCCTCTTAAATTTCCAATTGTGATCTTTGCAATTTTGGCTTTCCTTGAACTCACAAATAATTGATTTTGAATTGCTTTGATCCAAGTGATGAACATCAAAACCCTCAGTTGGTCGTTTAGTATTTTGTTTGTAGATCATGGTGAGGGAGGATCACATCAAGAAGCGATGGCATAGTTTACGTATTCACGTTCTATTTTCTAATTTAGAAAGCAATGATAAAATGCTCCAAAGATGTGAATACACTTGATGATAGGATAAAAGTTTTTAGATAAGTGTGAAACATGTGCAGTGTGTCTATACTAGGTTTTAAATTTGTCATCTTACAAATCATTTCATGTATTGGAAAGTTGTTTTCTTTTCTAATGGTTTGGAGCTTATCATATGGCATTAAAACATGGGGCTCTTTATTGACCTAAGAGTTGGTGTAACATGGTATTTTTTAACCGTGGATGATTTGGTGATTTTGCTAATAGATAGATCATAGAAGTAAAGCTATCACCTCATGTAAGTGTAGGTGTCCATAGGTAAGAGCATAGTTTGTGTACTGTTTATATATCTGTATGTATCTAATGTTCATGCACTTAGAGTTATACATGGTGATTAAAATTTGTGTTTCGAGGTTGAAGTAAGAGATCATTCTTTTTTTTTTCTCCATTCTACTAAATATGGAATACTTGGTGGCTTCCGTGTTTTTAGGGCATACTTGCACCTAATCCAGTCACTCAATCTAAAAAAAGCAACGCTCGGATAAAATACCCCAAGAAGACGAAGATTGTGCAATCTGCATGGTGTGAAGTTTGCAAGATTGATTGTAACAGTAAGGGTGTTCTTGATCAACATAAATTGGGGAAAAAACACCAGAAAAATCTTGAAAAGCTAAGGGCAGCAACTGCACCCACACCCGCCCATGCCAAGCATGCTGCTTCAGCATCTTTGCTTGCTCCTACAGTCGCCCCACCAGGAAAACCAGTAATTGGACCAGAAGAGAACCCAAACAAGTCAAAAGCTGCCAAGGTAGAAAAGACTGAGAATTTGGAGACCAAGAAACGAAAAGTTTTGGAAGGAGGGGCAGCAGCTAATGCTGTGCGTACTTGCACCATTTGTAATGTGGTGTGCAATAGCGAGACGGTCTTCAACTATCATCTTGCTGGTCAAAAACATGCTTCCATGATTAAGAAGTATGCGTCTATTGCAGAAGTTACTTTGTCGGTCTGAAAATGGGGATGTTTAATGTTGATTTGGAGTGAATTGTACATTTTTTCTTTTCCTCTACTTTCAGTAACTGTTAAAAGTTTATCTTGCCAAAAGAAAAGGAAGGGAATTGTTTAAGTTTATTTCGCATTCTGCTTACTTGCTGTTCGGTTTTCATATCCAGTACCAAGTTAAGAAATGTTCAATCCTTACGGTCTGCTCTTGAATCTTATTATAGAGCTAGAGTCATCCTTCAGAAAAGGATGATCGTTTGAGTCCACAATGGAGCGTAGTAAAATCCTAGAAATGACATGATAGACCAGAAGCACAACGGGCTGCACTCAAAGAATCTTTGGCTGTCTGTTGATATAAAGTTAAACGAGAACAAGGGTAACTCAGGACCTATCCTAATCCTAGCATGTGAATCGGGATTCGCTGCTCACCACCAATTCTTGAAGAACAGAACATGTATTGGCAGTATGCTGTGATGGTATGCAGTTCATCCCTTCAATATTGTATAATGTGGCGCTCTTTCTTTATTTTTTGTTGGTTGGCGTCCAGTAATATTATTTGACCCGATAATGGAGTCATAGTTCGTGGTTCTTACCAATGTCTTGGTGCTTAGAAGGGAGTCTTGATATCTTTGCAACATTGGTGCCTGAAACAGCACAGCAAGGATCAAGGATGGAAGTACTCTTACCCTGTTGGCTATTCGTTCTTTGCTTCTTATTCGGTTCATATATTCTGCTCGAACGTTGTTTCAATACCATCCATTTTTCTTTGCTCAAGTTAAACTTTCATGGCTAATCTAGCCGGTAGTTGTTGAGATCAAGGTTCTAAAAAGCGCGAAGCGATCCGAAGCGTGAATGGCAAGCTCCAAGCTTTTCACGCTTAAGCAGGATTAATACGGATTTAAGCGTGAAAAAGCGTTTTTGATTTTTATTGTAATTTTAATTATCTCAATCCAATAAATAGGAATTATTGTAATTTTAATTATCTCAAACCAATAAATAGGTAAAATAATTCATAAATATGATAAATTTAAGTCTAATGCATTTATTCTCATATTTATAAAATAATAAAAATCTCAAAATTACAATCTTTAATTGTTTTTGCAATTAGACCATATAAAAAATGTTAAATATTGACCAAATTATTGTTAAATACGTTTAATCATAATTAAAAATTAAAAAAATAAACATCTAAATTCTAAAACTAATTTGTTATTTAAAAAAACATATATACCTTCAAAATTAAAAAAAATTAAAAAGCGCGCTTAATCACGCTTAATTACGCTTAATCCAGTCAAACTATGATTTGACCGTTTTTTTTTTCCGCTTTGCTTCAAAGCGCTTTGAGCTTTTTTTCCACGCTCCACGCTTAATCGGCGCTTAAACGCGCTTTTTAGAACACTGGTTGAGATGGTTGAGATAGTTATCGAGCAGATGAAGTTAGAAAAATGATGGGCCATATGCCTAAGCTGCTTTTGTGCATGATTCTTTTAGATGGTTTCTTTTGCATGTTTTTTGAGGCTCGTGACCTCATTTTAACTTGGGTGGATCCAGTAATTCTGGTATCTGGATATCTTAGGTAGTGTTTGGGAGAGCTTTTATGAAGCACTTCTCAGCTTTTTCTTGACAAAATTTCATTAAAAGCTCTTCTCGCTTTCCTTTAACAAAATTTCAAAATTTTGTTAAGAAAAACGAGAAAAGCTTCCTAGAAGCTTTCCCGAACACTACCTTAGTATACTTTGGAGCATAACTTCTATGTGTTGTATCATATTTTACTTGTGAAATTCAAGAATTCTTGTGTTCGACAACTTGGCTTCAAGAAATCCCATTAAAAAACTAAGATTTGCTGGGATACACCATACTTAAAAGTTTAAATTCCTATTATTTAAATAATAGGCCAACTAAGCCGAAATGGACTTGGCATTTTGCTTTTTCTTGGATTATTCTTTTCTTGATAACATAATCAAATTAAATGACTACCTCTTACCTAATCTTAATCAGTTTGCACATATTCCTTCTTTTTCCTTTTTTTTTTCTTTTTTGGAGTTGTCTTATTTCATTTTTCTGATTACCACTTGATTAATCTGATCATATGATAAAATGATTAATAAGTTGAATTATACTTATTTGATATGTAGGATAGTCATTAATGACGTGATTGTAAATTTATTTAATTTTAATAAGATAGTAAGATTAATAAATAAAAAAGTAATATGATAAAAAAAATTAAATATGGATCAAATAAATGGTTTTAAAAGGTGATATAGTATTTTTTTTGTTTCTTTAATTGAATATAGTAATATTATAGTAGATTGTTCTACGTGCTGTTAAAAATCACACTAATAAGAGGTTGATTCACAATCACATCAAATCAATGGGAATTAAAAATATCCAACCATCTTCCTAAAAATAAAATAAAAATCCTACACATACTCACTTATTTATAGTTTATTATTATTATATTATTATATTATATTATGTGATATCAAAATTTTATGTTTGAGATAATGTCTAGCTGAAAAAAATTTTAGCTGTCAAGGAAATCATCCCCATACCAAACATATTAACTATTATATATATTTACCATAAACAATCATACCACGTGGATTCAGAAGAACTTTTTATGTGAACTTTTCAAATATTTAAATGATGGATTATGGTCTTTTTTTTTGTGGGATTTACTTATTAAATTTTAAAACACATTTAACAAAATGTTAAATCATTAAACCAAAATTAAGCACAATTAAAGCCCACAAATTCTCCAACCCATGTCCCATGTTAAAAATATCCATCTATAAATAGATCTATCATCTTCATATTGTGGTAACTGCCGCAAGTGACAGTCTCGCTCACGATTTGTTTGTGACGCAGGTGACGATCTGATGCCTCATCCTTACGATTTGCAGATAGTCATCTAGATAAATCAGTGTAGTATTCCTTTGCATTCTCATATTCCTAATTCAGGTAACGATTTTCTTTGATTAAATATAATTTTCTCAAGACGAATCGAGTTGTCGGCTTGTCGCATCAAATCGTCAGATCGATCAAGCTCAAGGCGACATCTCTGGTCTTGAATTCACCTTGCATTGCAAGGATAGCTAAGAAGTCGAGGAGTCAGATCACAGATGTTCAGCAAATTAATTATTTTATAGTGATTAGTTGAAAACCCCTAATTAATTATTCAAATCAAATACACCCTTATAATTTCGTGATTAACAATCGAGCCAAGATTGTCTTAAATTTAAAAAGGAAAGTTGAGTATACCTAGTTTTGTTTTTGATTGTTGGTTTGTTTTTTTTTGGCTAAATTTACATAAATTGTTCAACTGTCCTAACTACTTTAAAATTTCTTCAAAAAAAAAAAGAAAGAAAGAAAAGAAAACTACTTTAACTTCCGCCGGTTAACCGATGAGAAAACATTGTCTTTTCCCGTTTATAATTAGCAGAATTGATAGGGGGAAAAAGATTAATTAAAGTCATTAAAATTTTAAAAATATATATATAGACTTTGAGAAACTCGAATCAGATTTGTTTCTTTTTGAAGCTTCTTTTTGTTTCTTCTTCCTCTTCTCATCTTGGGTTAATCCTTTTTTTTCCCCTTGGAATAACAGAAACTCGTAGATAGGAAGAGAACCCAGATTGAGTAAGCCTGTTTTTGTCAAGATTTCTCTTCTTTTATTTGGAGTGAGCGTTAAAAATCTTGATGGGTTTTAGTTTTCATTGGTTACAAATAAAAGGTTTTTTTTTTTTAAAACTCAGTAATATTCGGTAGTGCAGATATATATCAAGATTCTACTGTCACTTAGTTTCTTTCTATATATGGCTTCAGTTTCGTTATCTTTTTGTATAAAAGTAGTGTTTTACTTTATCAATCTGTTCTTGGATTGGTCCAAGCTTTGATGTTCTTATTCCTCGCTAATGGGTATCAAATAAAATGTTTTGTTCTTAAATGCGCTTAATATTGTAAGATGTTTGAATTTATCATTATACGTAACTTCCACCATTAGTGATGACTCCAACTGTAATCCAAAATTTTAGACTCGACTGATTCTGAGGGTAAATCATGTCTCATATATGCACAGGGGAGAGATAGTTGAAGATCATTGGTGTTTTGTTCTCTTTAGTTTCTTGGAAAATTTTAAAGATGTCTTCTACAGCAAAAGATCAGCTAGCAATCAAGTTTAGGTTGAACGATGGATCGGATATTGGCCCGAAAAACTTTCCCGCGGTCACAACTGTGGCGGCCTTGAAGGAGAATATAATAGCTCAATGGCCTAAAGGTTACACAACTCTTGCTACCAGCTACCAAATATGATCTTGTTTGCATTTGCATCTGACCTTGTAGTTAACAATCTATGTTGGCTTTTGGACCACAATAGCTGTATGTAATCTTGTTTTATTTTTCCTAAATCAAATATGATACATTTTAACAGAGAAAGAGAACGGTCCGCATACAGTAAAAGAAGTCAAGTTAATCAGCGGAGGAAGAATACTAGAGAACAGCAGGACTATTGCGGAGTATAGCAGCCCATTGTGTGATATTCCAGGCGGAGTCATCACCATGCACGTTGTCGTTCAACCTACACCGAATGAAAAAGGTCTGAGTTTTACCTTGGCGCAGTTGCCCTTTTCCTTTCCTTTTTTCTCTTTTGTAGTATTGTGATAGTTCCATGTCTTGTATGGAGCAGGAAAGAAACCGCTAAGCGATTCCAAGCAGAATAAATGCGTCTGTGTAATATTATGAGATACAGCTTCAGAAGAAGGATGGCCCCTGTTTGCTGGCTGGGAAATTCTTGGCTCCATTTGCATGAACCAACCAGATGAACGGTTCTCATCTCTTGTTTCTTGCCCTATCTTGGGCAAAAGAAAAAAATACGGGTTGTTGAAATCGGGGATTTTCTTGAACTTATACAGAGTACACAGTGAAACAAATAATTGTTACAAAATATACCTTGACGGAGCTCACATACACCGATTGGTTTCACATCCATTTACATATCTTTTGTTTAGTGTTACTGATTACCTAGAAATTAAAATAATCCACTCAATTCATTGTCTTTTTCCGGTTTAAGATCGAAATGAAAACAATTTCATACTTCACAATCTGATTTATAGCTTCAATATATACAGTGATAATGAGTCTTGATGTTGTTGTGTCTGTATTACAAAGTTTTGGCATCTCATATGAACTTCAATATCTCAAGAGTAAATGAAAAATAAGAACTACGCTCACCTTGCTGGTAAATCTTTAGGTAAATTCTGCAGCATTAAAGCCCGTGTCTTCCCATCTGGCTTGAGGCCAATCTTATGCATTTGCATGTATAATTTTCTAGCCATATCACCCTGGTTCCTCAAACACATACCTTGAATAGCTGCATTATAGAGAGATCCATCTGGTCTACACTGCAGCGCGACAAAAAAATAGAGTAAAAAACTATACCTTCGTGAACATGAGAACCCGCCACTCCTCCACACACATACATCAAGAAATGAAAAAATCTGACAGACAAAAATGAAATTTTTTAATAGAGGATCTTAGAAACATAAGTGACTGGTTGGAAAGCATACATTTAGAATGTCTTCTACTTTACTCCAAAGCGAACCCCAGATAAAAGCTCTTATTAGTGACAGCAAGGTGAATGTGTTGGGAGATATTGTTCGTTGGACCATTCGTTCGTAGACTTGTAATGCAATCTCTGGCTTTCTTGCACTCTCACAAGCTGCAATGACAAGGTTGTATGACATAACAGAAACAGGAAGCCCATTAGTTTCCATCTGCCAGAGTAGCTGCAGTGCTCTGTCCCATAGCCCAAGCCTCTGGCAACACATCAAACCGGTGTTGTAAATGTGCAAATTAAGAATAGATTTATGCTCTTTTCGGATGCTTTCAAATAAGCGAAGAGCATCAGCATGTTGATCCGAGTTGTACAAAGCACCAAGAAGTGCGTTCCATGAGTATGCATCAGGAACATGGCCAAACGATTTCATTAAACCATAGACCTTAAATGCTCCTTCGACCTTCCCAGCTTTCCCAAGAGAGTTTATAAGAGCATTACACGATGTTAAACTTGGCTTCTCCCCGTTGTTTATCATACTATGAAAGGCACTCAGGCCCATTTCCCACTGCCCTTCTCTCACGCATGCTCCAATGATAGCTTCCAACGAATCTTTACATGGATTCAACCCATTTTGAACCATCTCTGTATATGCATCAATAGCCAGCTCATTTTGACCAGAGCGAACAAATATGCAAATCAGCAGGCGATAGGTAACAACTGTCCCTACATGGCAATTTTTCTGCAAAATTCTCCACATTCTTTCAGCCTGAACCCAGTTGTTAACTTTTCCAAAAGCAGCTATCATTGTGTTATAGACAACTACATCCAAATATTTCTTGGCGCCATCCTCCCGTTCTGCTTCCTCAAACATAACTATCGCCGCATCACAGCTCCTGTAACTGGCAATTGCTTTTAAAATCAAGCTATAACTATGCCCACTGACAGTGTCCTTTGCTTTCATAAATTCAAAGATTTTTAAGGCATCATGAAGTCTACCATTCCTCAAGAGACAAGAGAGAAGTGAATTACAGGCATGTAAATTAGGGAAGAGACCACAAAACTCCATTGATCTGTACAATCCTAACACACTTCTAACTTTATTTGATCTGCTGAGTTTAATTATCCTTTCTGATAATATTTCTTCATTTCTTTCCTCCAAATAATGAATCTTATCGTGCCCCGCATATCTTGTTTCTCCATGAAACAGTGAAATATCATCAGTTGGGGATTGATCTTCCAAATCTTTATCAGCCATACCCCGAGTTGGCAGCATGTGATGAGCAGAAACTTCAGCAAAATCTCCATTTTGCGGCAGAATCAATACTTCATCCTCTTCACAAACGGACTCAAACTCAAGTCTCGTAGCAACCTTACATGGGCTAAAGCAAGAACTCTCCATTTCTACAGAATTAGATAACAAAACCACATCTGGCATCCTCCATACTGCACTTCTAAACCATTTTACCGAACCATCGGTCGAAGTTACCCGACTACTGCCAAAACATTGCCTGCTGCTGGTTCTAATTTTCAAATCCATTTTGAAAAACGCACACCACTTAACAAACTGATGATGAAATCCAATATCACGCCTTCTTAAACAGCAATAGAAGTGATTTTGGTGGCCAGTCCTATATAAAGAAACACTATTTGCTGGTGAACTCTTGGGTATCTCCATCATCATCATATTAAAACCCAGAAAGCACAAAATATTGTACCTTTACTGCCTCCGCCAAAACTATTAAAACCGCTAAACGGCGCCTTAAACATACCGAAATGGGTTCATTCACTAAAGAAACTTCATAGAAGCCACAATCTTGTTGAAACAAGAAAGAGTTGGTTCTTAATTCCAAAACATTTAATATTTTAAGATTCCGCCAACATGGTAAAAAAGTTCAAAAACTGAAAAAAAAATCGAATCTTTACCTCGATAGAATGGATGAAATTCCACGAGCAATCAAATTTGAAACAAAAACATTATGGGTTCAAGGGACGGGATTAAGTTAGAGCGAAAGCTGAGCGGTAGGACCTTGAAATGAATTCATCTCGCGTAAAGATATTATGATAATGATGTTAAACTAAAAAATCTACTAAAATGCTTGTAAATGTTTTTTATATATATATATAGAAATACATCTTGTAATTTATCGTATATTTTTTTTAAATATTAACTATTTCTTTATTTATATGGATTATAATTTTTTTCTCCAAAACACCACAAATTTATTTAATGTCTAAATAAGTTATTATATTATGATTTTAATTTTAATTTTAATCAATTGTTTTGAATCAAACAGTTGATGGAATCCATGTTAATTTAGTATCGATATTAAATTTATTTTTCTAGTAATTTAAAAATAACGTTATGATATAACATTGATTTTAACATTTATAATAAGTTAGAATCAAATAATTAAGGTGAATTGAGAAAATAAATTATTTAACTAATCTAGAGGTAATCTAATATATATTATATATTATTTTATTATATTATTCACGGCATTTTTTTAGAAGAATTATTCATGGAATCCTATTATTAACACCAATTTCGTGAACTTTTGCAATTTATTTATATTTTTATATTAGTATTTTAAATTAAGGTGGTGATCATATACTGATAAAATAGGATTTTAGGATGAAAATTAATTGATTTTTTTTGTAGGAAAAAGATAATCTTTCATAATTTTTTATGAAAAATTATTTTCAATGTGTGCATTTACTATCCAAATAAAAAATTTATTAATCCTTTTATCTCAATATTATTTTTATATAAAAAATTGGTGCAAAATTTATAGTAAAGAATTAAATAAAGATCGAATATTTATAAATTGCTTTTTTAATTAAACCCTCGTATAGCAATGAACCAAAACCCCATCCCATCCCCTGTTGCTACTTGCTATTAATCTCTTTTGGCCTGCAACGATCCGGAAAAGATCCAAAAACAACATCAAATGGGTAAGTTTTTGTTCTGGGAAATGTTCATGTTCATGTCAAATCGATCCAATGTGTTAGCCGATTTTTGTGATATGCTGCTTCTTGATGCTTTGTTGTTACAGACGAAAATGGAGAAAATGTCATGGAAGGTGTGGCTTCAATGGCTCTTTTGCCAAATGGGTCTATTTCAGGCCATTTTATCCAGATTCCCCAGTCCATCTGTTATGGATTACATGGCACCGGTACTCTCTTGTTCTTGAGCATTATTCAAGTGTGAAACATTATTTTAGTCATGGCTCTATGTTTGTTCTGTTTTAGATGCTGGATGTGTTGCCTTGAATATCTTGATCTCTCTGTCCGGTTTGTGGACAGTTGATAAGGTTCCAATTGATGAATTTTATGGAGGGTAGCTCGCTATGGTCTGAAATTTGGTTCTTTTCGTTCAAGTATCGCCCTTCCCTTCGGTTTCCATTTGGGTATACCTGCCCTTTTGTGCAGCCAAATACTTGGTTTGAGTAACCCATGTTGTAGATGTTGAAGCTGGAGGGGTTATGGTGGAAATAAATTATTTTATTGGATGGTTTGTACTATATGAATGTTAACTAGCATTGTGGTTATGATTATGAAAATTCTGCCATATAACTAGCATCGCTTGTTAACTCATTCAACATGTTTCTGCCAACTTGCTTTTCGAGTCTTGAGGATTCTGTGGGAGTTTTGGTGATGTATATCGATATCATCACGGTTTAGGTGTACTGCTTTCTTTATAAATCCTATCATATACATGGAAATTTCCCTGTGATGCAGACAAAGCATTTTCGCTAGATGCTGATGTATACCAATGGTTTCTTGTTCTCAGTTCTGTATCATATTCATCATCTACAATGAGTTTATGTCTTTGTATTTCTCCATCCATGTTTCCATGGTAAAAAGAGATTGAATGTGAAAGGGAGTGCAGCCGGGGTGAGGATTACCGTCTGATCAAGCTCACTATAACAGATTACAATGTAATCATCATTCTTCTCATGTGAAATTGTTCTTTTCTTTCAATTTTGTTGGCAATAGTAGGCTCATATATGCTGTTTATTCAAAACTTTGCAACAATAAAGAACAGGAGTGAAAGGGATATAGTTGTGGAGTGCAGAGGACACGATGCAGCCAAGATTCGTAACGTTGACCATGCTCATGGGTAAGCCATCAAATCATTTTGCTGCCTTTCTGGTGTTCAAAACTCAGTGTTTTCGGAAAAAAGTGTACTTCCATTGTAATTAAAATCGTATCCATGCATAATGCTACACCAGAACGGTTTAGTACCATCCTCCAGTAATCCTTGTACAAATTATGAAGGATAACACATTGATTGATTAATAATCATTGTTGTCCAATGTTTAGCTCAAGTTCTTCTAAGGATTAGTGTCATGCACCATTGTCTAATCCATGTATATTGATTTAAAATCCTTACATTATTAATTCATCATCATCCAATCCATGAACCAAACAGTGCCTAGTCAATAAGTGAAGAAGAAGATGAGAAAAGTTATCATATTGCTGTGAAATATATTTGAATGTTCTGTTTTCGCATGATCGGCTCTTGAGCCATGGTTCTAACATCTGCATAGGTATTGGACTCGCCCATGACTTTTGCAAGGTTCCCTTGTCCTGAGTTGACTGATTCTCAGGTATTTCAATTTATAATAGGTGGCAGGATGATGTTATGGGAATGCTTGAAGAGAAGCATGGGAAAAGTAAGGTTTCCATTTCTTTTGAATGCGAGACATTAAAAGCTGATGAAGCAGCCGAGGATCACATCAAGAAGTTCATGCCTAAGTTAGCTGGAATGGATGCTATAGGTAATTTCAAGTTCTTCTATTTCTTGAGCTCATTTTATTCACAACTATTTATTTTCGGACAACAAATACTAATTCGGAAAGAAGGGTAAGGTAAAAACTGCTTGTTTCCTCATCTCTTGGATGTTTAATAGCAAAAGGCCATGATATTAAAAGTCCATGGTATTAAACATCATATCTCAGAGCTTCCTCAGTGAGCTGAGTTTTGAATGATAAGATCCCTATATTCTTTTCAACTTTCCATATCCAATGCATTTTGTCTTGGGATCTTGTGAATACATCTTTTTTATTTTATTTCACAAGTATGGATCATTAGGTCGTTTACCACATGTAACATCACTTGGAATGTGCAGTAAACATCGGCAAAATGAGAATTGTGGGGTTGGACTTTGAAGCAGAAGCGCAGCACGAGAGTATTGAGAAGAACGAATGAATTTGTTATGTTTACAACAATACCACCTAGAGGAGTGTCTTTTTAGTTGGATTAAATCTCATAGATAGTGCGTGTAATTAAAGTTCCATTGTAATTGACTATTTTACTTCTCTTTGGTTGTTAAGAATAAATGATTCCCTGTTTTCTTTGGTCATATTTCTGGAGGAAATTTCTACAAATGGTGGTAAAACATGAAATTGTTCGTAGTGGTCTCGTGTAGCAGCTTTGGTGTAGTGTTACTATGAAACATAAAAACAAACTATGACTCAACAGATGATATCAAAATATAAAGAATCAGTTAAGTTAGGTTTCTCTGTGATTTGCTTACCTAAGAGGTCTTGGTCGAATCTCGTCTCATATGTTGTTTTTTTTAAATAAAGAGGTAGGAATCGGTCAAACCTCCAAATCCCTGACTTCGAGTCAAGGAAAAAACGTAAAAGGTCTCAAATAGTGGAAGATCCTTCAACCAAAATGAAGTATCCTCAAACATCAGAAAAAAATAGCAACCAATAAGCCATTGTAACTAAAATGTTTACAACAAACTTCATACCAACAACCGTTTAGAAACTCGCATGAAACATGCGTTTGTATCGGTATCTGAACAAGCAATCAAATACTTCAAATATGTAATTTTGCAACTCCAGGATGACAACTCAACATGTCCAAACCTTATCTTCCTCTCCTAGCAGTCTAAAGAGTTTGACGAAGAAAGATCAAGCATACCCTGTAGGCACAAGCACACAAGGAGACGATGTATCCCGCGCTTTCCAAAACTAAACTCCATTTAACAAACCTACTTCATGCACTTGCAAAGGTCACTCTTATATTCACAAGTTTATATTATTCGCCTAAATTTACTTGGAACTGTATATGAGAAGTTACTCGGCAGTCGACTTGACAGTGTGCGAAGATGGTTTACCATCTTGGAGGGAGATCACGGTTTCGAAAGCTCCCACCAAGGCTTTAACCTTACTTTTCCTGCTCTTAACAAGTTTACTGGCTGTTTCTTCAATAACATTGTTGAACAAACCTTGAGTGTCTTTCCTCCCCTGCACATCTCGGTGCTTTAAAACAACCTTTAGGGAGGAAATTCCCACATTTGTTGTATTGATCTTTGCCCGCCTAAATTTGAGTCTTCGAGGAGTGTCTTTATCAGACTGAGTGTCCACTACCTTTCCACTCTTGAACTTTAGTTTCACAGGATAGCGATACTTATCATCAGAAACAATCATCCTACTCTTTCTCGGAGTCTTGATGGCATTCTGTGTCGGAGAAGGTGCCTTGCCGGTCTTAACAAGTTTATTCTTGTCAAGGACAAGTTTACGAGTCGCCCTGTCAACGTCTTTTGTATGAGTGGATGAAGGTGGTGCCTTTGCATTTGATCTCGTCTTGATGACATGCAAGGTTTTCCCAGAAACCTGCTCGTTTATAGATGTCTTGGCCTTTGTCCCCTGTATCTTGTTTTGTTGATTCGGTAGAGGCACCAAGTTTCTAGCTTGTCTTGATTGAGTGGATGTTGTCTTGCTCAGAGAAATCTTGGAGGACAAATTAGAACGAAGAGGTGCCGTTGCTTTCTCTGCAGATGCATTGATTCCTGTTGCCGTTTTCAATGGCATGACATCACTGTTTCTCCTCAATGTTCCATAAATACCATCCAAAGAAACAGAAGGAGATTTCATTTTATCCTTGACTGATTTCAAATGCAAGGTAGAATGTTTCTTTGTTAAAGAACCTGTTTTTTTCTCAGGTGCCAACATTTCACTATCACTCAAAGAACCATGTTCTATTGGAACTTCAAAACTTCTACTTGGCGATAATATTTCCCTCTTGATAACTTTAGGGGGATCTGGTGAAGGGGTTTTCTTGCGGGGTGAAATCTTGTGCTTTGTCAAAGGAATCTTGTTTCCAGACGATGCATTTTTCCTCGAGGAAACGGGGTAACGATCCAAGGATGCCTTAACTTTCGGTGAAACGAATTTAATGTCAGGAGAAGGCTGCAATCCAGGTGAGTTCTTTTTGCCAACACCATTACTCTCAGTAGCTGACATTTTTGCAATTCGGACTCGTAGAGGAGTCCTAGCCTTCTCTTCAAATTCATGCTTTGTTCCATATTTACATGAGTCATGGCAAGAACCAGTGGAAGCTCTGAGATAATGGGGAACCTTTTTCCTATTCTCAGACTCCAACTTTTCAGGGTATATCCCTGCGGAAGCTCTGTCATGAAGGGAATCAGTAGAGTCCCCATTATTCAGCGAGCCCGAGTACTCTGCAGAGTTTTTTCCTGTGTTCAGGGAATCCAGTTCATTTTCTTCAGGTGTTAGTAGCAGAGAATCAGTACTTTCTTCAGCCATGACAGAAAATTGGATACCTCAAAACTCCTGAAAACAAAAGATGAATACCGTGATCAATCTTGATGTCATTGTATAGGCTTTGTGTGCGGGGTACAAGACTACAAGTTCGAACAATATCTATACATATATGCAAATTTCATCTTCCCTATAAAAAAATTCTCGAAACTTCATGCATTTTAGATGATCGAAACTTAATGAAATTCGAAATCGGTTTCATTCGAGAGCAACCATTTCTGCTCACCCCAAAGGGGATAACTGGCTCCCTCTGGGGCTGGAAAAAACCAACAGAATCATGCCTCTATGAAATGCTTATGAATACTTTCCAACCCAAAAACAATGATGAGAAATTCATATCAATTACATAGCATTTCTTAACATGACTTGGCAAAGGATCGATCTTCTGAAAAAAATCCAGAAACCTTCATCAATACCGGAACACAAAAATCTAATCAACAGATTGATCAAATGCATTGAAAGAGAAAAGGAAAACCCAAATTCCCGGGAAACCAAGCTCGAAATCCATTAAAAAAAAGCTTGCATAAAGAGATTATCAATCACCCACACGATCATAATATTTGGGATAAAAACCAAAAACCCAATTCAGAACAAGGAAAAAGCACACGACCCACAACAATTTATACAAAATAAAAGAACACAAATTAAAAAAACACACCCACGCACAAAAAGCTATTCCTGAAACCAGAAAATCTTCGTTTTTTATGCCCATTTTCCTCTAAAGAACAATCAGATAAAGAATCTAACGAGGAATTTTCAGGAAACAAGATGAATTCTTGAAAGAACCCCACCTTCTCTCTACCTGTCTATTTTGCGGGTTCAAGAAGATCGTATATGCATAAATAAAATACGGGAGAAGATCAATCACAAAGCCCCACTTTTCTTTTACGCAAGTTTCTTCAAGAATTTTTTGCCATTCATATCGCGTTGTTTTGTGTATATATATATATATTCAGGGGTGATAAAGAGAGAAATAAGGTGACTGAAAGATCATGCAAATGGTTAAAATCATAAATTTTTTGTGCAAATTTTGATTTTATGCTTATTTTGTCCATTTTTTTTCCATTTATTATCTACGTGACGACAATAACTATTTTGAGATCATTGTATACTAAAAATACTTTTTCAAAATCATAAAAAAATATTTAATTTTCATTTAATTAAAAAATATGATAAAATTTTGTTTTAATACATTTGTAGTTTATCTCTAACTAACATATCTAGATAATATTTTCTTTTAACTTTATCGGTGCTTTTGAGTTTTTTTAAAAAAAGATCATATCGCCACTGGGATAAAATATCATTGCCAAAAAAATATTGTACATTTTAACCTAATCTTTTAATATTTTACATAAACATTATTTTACATTAAAGAAATTAATAGGTATGCACGTATCGTGTGCGAATGAAGGTAATATTATATCATTTAATATGTAAATTTAATTCATGAAATGGAAAGTATATATGTAAAATGGTCAACTTTCGCGATGTTGATTATATTGCTTGTTTGGTTCTTAAAAATTAAGGTCATTAACGTCTCATTACATTTATATAATTTTTTGACAGCTGATGTTTTTAGTATCATGATTAAAATTGATTTACTTGCATTTTTGAATATGTACTATTGGTTTGTAATTATATCCCCAATTATTGGTATCCCAATTTTCGAAGAATTTTATTCATTAGATTCAAATTTATTTTCTTTTTGCATGAATTTTTTATATAATGTTAAGACTAATAATATTATAAGTTTACTACTGACTTTTTTATGGCGGTGCAAACAGTCACTAACCCATCAAAAATTTCAGCTACACAGGTGCAATTGCTTCAGATGTTCGAAACCTTCTTGACAGCTTTCATGGCTCAAGTTATTTCATGTTAGAAGAACGGCAAACGAGATTGCATACTCTATTTTTTTTTTTCTATTTTCTCCTCTCCTAGTTTGTTTGGGAGATTGAAAATTTTTCTATTTGGTTGGTAAATATTGTAATGCCGGATTTATCTTTGTTTTAATAATATTACAAGTTATTACCGTAAAAAAAAATTACTACTTTGTTTGGCTCGTTAAAATACTGCTTTGTTTAGTGTGTGTTAGGATAGGAAAGTTATACGATATTTTTAATATATTTTTTTTTCAAAAATCATAATTGAAAAAAAAAAATATTAATTTTCTTCAGCTTCTCCCTGAAAAAATTATTTTAAAAAAAATCAGTTTAATTGTGAAAAAAATCATTTCTACTGTTTTTTTAAAGAATATTGTAAGCCAAGACTAAGAAGTAGTTTTTAAGATATGATAATTGTATTCAAACTGATAGTTAATTTCAAAAAGTGTACTCGATATATAAACAAGGTTGTGGATTTAGACATACAGTTAGGTCAAATCGTAAGTAAAATATAGTTTGAGGGTGTCTACGGAAATTTCTTAATCTTTACCATCGGGGTCGATCTAACCCTATAGCATTAAATAGTTAAACGGTTTTTTTATTATAAAAAAAAATTGGTTTTATTAATTTTAAGCCACTGAAATTAGGTAAGCCAAACTATTCTTTCTCGAATCCCCTTCTTCATAATTACATCTTACCATATTATTATTAATTAATTAATTAAATAAAAATGTTAAAAAAGTGTATCACTTACAGTAACCAATTAGAATTGATTTGGTGAAACCAAAAACAAAATATATAAAATACCTTTAAAAACCCAAAAACAAAAAAAGATAAAAAAAAAAATTCTATTTCTATTTTAAATTTCGTGTGTCCATGATTTTCTCCATTTTTTGTGTCTTCATTTTAATTTTAAATTTAAATTTATTAGAAATAAAAATATAACAACAACAATAATATTCAAAATGCATGCATTGTGTGTGTGGATGCAACTAGTTATATATATGTTTCATTCATTATTAATATTATAAAAATACTCGTCGCACTCTTCGGATATCACAGTAGTTGTTACACTCATAACATATTCGTATTGCATGCATTTCATTTTTTTTAATACATTTTCATGCTTTTTGCATTTATCCGACTGTATTGTTTATGTATTACGCGTACATCTTTTACATATTATCATTTTTTGTACTTCAAAAAGGATATAAATGTCAAACACATTAAATACAAGATATTTGAATTCCAAAATCAACAATTTTTTGTTAAGTATATTAATTGAATTATTTCACATTTAAAATTGGTTTAAAAAATTCTCATTTTTTTAAAATAAAATCGAATTTTATTTTAAAACGTAAGTCACCTCCATTCACTAATCTCATTTGAGTTGGCCTGGTTAGTGAATAGTGGATGATGGCCTAGGCCTGTCTACTAATGGTTGACCCAAAACCAAACAATATAGGGCCTACGCCCTACACTATATGAACTAGAGGCTCCTTCCATGATGAATCAGATGAATTATACCCGAACCCCATAAATGGTAGATTCTGCATCGAGTGAAATTCACCCGGCGCAGCATAGAAGGAGCTTGAACTAGAATTGCCAAAATGCGAAAGAGAAAGACTAAAACCATTTTTAATAACATATATGATGGACTTACATTACAAACAAATAAATATACATGAGGAAAAATAAAATTTTAGGGAAATAAAACTCACCAAATATTGTTCATCTTTTTTCCTTTCTTCTTCGTTATATTTTTTTTTTCACTTTTCGTGTGTGCAGGGACGGAGCTAGGATTTTTATGTAAGGGGGGCGAACTTAGTATATGTAATTAATGATTATTAAAAAATTTAAAATATATATATATATACATAATAATATAAAAAAAAAATTTGGTTCATATCATTGAGAAAATTTTATTAAAATTTTGAAAAAAAAATTGAATTTCTTATAATGAAATTTAAAATAAAAATTAAACATGTGGTTTCATATTAATTAAATTATATAAAAATTAAAAACAACTATTTTAAAGTTTTTCAATATTTAAATGCTAAAATAAAATTAAAACTTTAATCACCGCAAAGAAAATATTTAACATGCAGATTAAAAATTAAAATAATATGTAATTTTTTTATTTACATGTATATTATATTTAGATAAATTACAATACTTGATTTTTTTAATACAATTTCAAATTAAGTAGTGATTAAATTTATTATGAAATTTTGAAAAAAATATGCATAAGTGTAATATCAACGAATAAATGTTAAAACATTAATATTTCATATTTAATTAAAAATTTAACACCTAAAACTCCCTGCTCTATGAAATTAAAATTGAAATAGTTAAATTAATCTAATTAATATATATATATATATATATATATATATATATATATATATGACATACTAACATATATATTATTTTTCAGTTTTTTAGAATAGTGATATAATTTTAGTAGTTTGATACATTCAAAAATTAATAATTATACAAGAAATCAAATTAAAAAATATAAATACTTTAATTGTTTTTTATTTGTTAAATCGTCAAATACATTTATTTCAAAATATTTGCAATTAAATATGATTTATATTATGTGAATTTTTGTATCAGAGTTTGTTCTTACAGGATTAATGAAAAATATACATTGATTTCACAAATATAAAAAAGCTCATTTTAATTGTTTTTTATTTAATTAATTATATAATGATATATATATATATACATACAAAACATTTGGAAAAATTTGAGAGGGGGGGGGGCCACTGCCCCCCTAGCTCCGTCTCTGCGTGTATGACACAATATATGAATATTCACTATATTTAAATACAACTATTCTCTCATATATTTTAAAAATATACAATCATTTTCAACCATTCATATATCAATTCGATATTTTATCAATAGTTCGTGTAACAAAATAAACTATATATACATACTCACATGCTATGGCGTCATGATCACGTCTCACGCTCCAATCCAATTGCCTGATCCATTCTTTAATGGGCCACCACTTTCCAGGCCTATTCAGCTATTCTCTACTTCCCATTGGATTTCTTTTAAAACCAACTGCTCATTTTGGGTCGAACAAAATGGGCCAAACAGCTGCGTAATTGGCAAATCCTCAAAATTACTCAATAGCTCAGTAACGATACTTATAAGATAAATATCTTTTTTTAAAAAAAACTTATAAGATAAATCACACTGAGCAAGTCGTGTTTTGTATGATAGAATCATCAAATATTGGTTGAAAGAATCAAACACGTGACAATTATTCAATGAGCATTTTAAATCTACATAGACGTTTTTTTTTAGAAGAAAATCTACATAGACACATGTTAACATAAAAGAATGTTAAGTAGCAACTTGTAAATTAGATGCCATAAGCTAATATTTAATTAGATAAAACTGGATATACATTTAAGTCTCAATTTCCTATATTGAAATAAAATTACACGCATCTCATTGATTCATAACTTCAGATTATAAGTGAGGAAATATTTAATTATATATTTCGTCTCTTCTAAAAATCAAGATTTTAAAAAAGTCTGTAGCGTAAAATCAAGCTTCAAAATTTTCAATATTAAACGAGATTAGTATGAGATTAAGTCCAAAAAATATTTTCATTTTTTACTTTGATTTTAATTATATTAAATGAAACATCAAACATAAAATGACAGAGGAAAGTGTGTTTTCGATATTTCACATGGTAGTTTTAATTTATGAAAAAAATCTCTTTTTTATTAATGCCAAATAATCGATAAATTTTCATGATTTGTTTTAATTCTTTTATAATATGATATTATATTTGTTGAATTGGTTTTATAATACCGTACCTTAGCCCCTAAAGGACGGATTTTCGGTATATCGTATCAATTATATTTGTATGAAAAAAATTCATACCGGTATCGATATCAAAATTCTGAAATTTTGGTATGAAAAAAATTCATACTGATACCATACAGATATCAAAAAAAAATTCGATATACCAAAAAAATGTCTATATCGAAAACATTTCGGTACGATATCTCGAAAAGTCAGTATTTTGGTTCGGTATCCCAGCCCTATGACCATTTAAACTTTTCGATTATATATAGATTTAAATTCCTTTTTAATTATATATGTCATTGTTATCTCAAAAATTTTGAAAAAAAATCATGTTTAATATGTCCAAAATATGGTATTTACATTTCGATTATATATAGATTTATTTTTTCACAATCACACAGATAAAAAATAATAATTGAAAAATCAAAGCACACTTAAACTTTTTATTTTATCTGTATTTAATTCTTTCAAAAATGTTAGCACATTTTGCAAAAGATATAGTGGATATACTAGTAAACGAATATAAAAAATATATATTATCAAATATAGGTTCCGTTTGGTACCATTATTAATAATCTATGTATAAAATTATTCTATCTAATCACACGTTCTTTTAATCATATTATTTATTCATCTATTAATTATAATTTTACATCAATCAAATCATTAATTATTTATCTTACATCAATCAAATCATTGAATTAAAATTACTATATTACTCATTATAAATAATATTATTTATATTTTTTTATTATTAAAAAAGATAATATGATAATTTATCATTTTTATATAAAATTTAATCAATCAAATCAAATAAACTATAATCTATCAATCAAATCAAATTAAATATTCACTATCCTTTCTTATTTATTTTTTATTACATTACGTTACTTACCTATATATTATTTATCTCATCACTCGTATCAAAGTCATAATGTAAACTTATATATCTGAAACAAAAAAAAAAAGAGTACTAATCTAATTATATTCATGACAAGAGTAGTTTCTTTTTTGATATAGTTTAGATTCGATAGCGCAAATCATGACAAGTATGCATTTCGTTTTGACAAACCCAAAAAATTAGGCGCCTCGATTTCCTTAACATGACGTGTTGTTCTTGATGAGAAATAGACACCAAATTTGAGCTTGTCGCGTGTGTCACATTCTGTATTTATTACACTTTCGATTCTTTGACAAATTACAATTGTCTTCTTGCAAAGGTAATCGTGGGCCTTCTTCTCGACGACTCTCATGTGGTCCAAATAAATTTCAGCCAATTTCGGTCATGTCTTACGTGAACAAATAAAATAAAATAAGTATCTTGTAACACGATATCACGAATCCATTTTATTGCATGTGTCGATTATCAAATTAGTTCTTTTATAATATCATTTTATATTTGTTGGATTGGTTTTATAATACTATCATAGCCCCTAAAGACGCAAAGGCAATAATATTATTTTCTAGTAATGCTATATTATATGTAGATCCTAAATTCCTGATTAAATTGTGCTCGTTGGGTAGAATAATTGAAATTTAACCCATGAACCGGTGTACGATATAAAAACATTTGAGTTATATTGTTATCAATAGCTATGATTTTTAGTAAAACGACAAGCGTCTCGATTATTTTCTCGTCAAAGTTAAATTAAGTTTTTTTCTTTCATAAAACTAAATATACTATGGATCGAAAATGAATGTGTTTTTAATCATTATATCGTTTGAGTCTCGAACATGAAACTTGTCTCGATATTTAGATACTTGACGTCACTGGGTCAAGTAGCCTGCATTAAATCAAAATCAAAGCGTCTTCGATGTTAAAATCAACGATGAAAGAAATAATATGAGTCGCAGTCCAATTAATGGTATTAATGAACTTAATTTGAAAGACAAGCAAAGATTACGATCGAATAACAACACCAACTTATATATGTATTCATTCCATTTGGCATAAGAATATTCTATGGGCGTGTTTACTTAGCTTAATAACAATAGAATAAGCTTATTAATCCAACTTAATCCATTATTTACTTTTAAAAAAATCAAATCTCTCAAATCTCAATACCCGTCATTTAACTCTAATTCATGATATTAGACATTCTTAATTACACAAGGAATAACACATCCTAACCAATATTTATGAAAAAAAAAAAAACACATAAATCCTAATCTATCCTCTCTCAATTCTTTTGTTTTCCTCCCAATTTCTTTCCGTCTCCCTCTTTTTTATAACTCGATTTATCAATTTTATTATTTTTGAAAAAATACATATTTTTATACCTAATAATTTTGATAAATGAAAATGCTACCATGTGAATCAATAATAATTTAGTTCAAAAATAACTCAATCCAAATTATATGAATACAAAATTAAGCATAAAATTGTATATCATAAGTGGAGGGTAAACTATCATTCATTATTCAATCATTATTTCAATTCCAAAATTAATAACTCTAAGTAAACATGTTACTGTTTATCCATCATTATTCTAAATCCTTCAAAATTATTTTAATAATCCTAATATGATTTATCCGCGTGTAATCTCATCACACTAAGTAGATGCAGTCTATGTAAACTTGCACGCATGATTTTAATTTTTGGATATACAAGAAACCATTACACACGAGAAGATTCTACGACACCCAAATTATCCAAAACCATTTATCGAAATCTGTTGAAAACGAAACCTGATTAATTTTGTAAAATGAATAAATTACTTAATATGACTTTAATTTTCGTCCAAACACGTGTCCTATCCTTTAAGTTAATTCGGTAATTATATATTTTTTTAACGAAAATGAAATTAAAGTTCAGGGGAAAAGATGCAAATAGTGGAAGGTTGATGAAAATCAGCATAGTACTGATGGTTAGTGTGTGGTTAAAAGGTTGATGAAAATCAGCATAGTACTTTTAATTCGAGTGTTCCTGGTCTATTGCTGGCTGGCAAATTTTTGCACGTAATTGTGGACAAATTAAATTTTATATGAGATATATTGATGTTATATTAATTTTAAAAATTAATATTTGATGTTTTATTTTCTTGAATTGTGTTTTGTTTGAATTGAAAAATAATAGAGTGGCGCGGAAGAGGTATATATTCTGGGAACAAAAAATGGTATTGAAATCTCTTCCATTATTTTCTTTTTAATTAAAATTGATTTGATACGTTTTGGCTTTCTTAGACTCTCTATTATCCTAAATTATAAAGATTGTTATTTTCTATTTAAAGTTGATGATTGATATCTCACTTTTGATTTAAAGAATTGTTTCCATCTTGTAGGGCTAGGAAACAATATCATCTATTTATAATGTGAAGATTGTGGCGTACATGAAGAGAGAGAACGAGTCAGAACGAGCGAGAATCACAAAAAACATACTCTGATAATCAGAGAAGAATTTTGAAACCAACCTATCAAAGATCCATCATTTTGGTTGAATAATTCTAGCCGCAGTTCGGTGTTGCCTGTAGTGTTGTACAACATCGGTACACAACAACGTGAACACTGCCTAGTGAAGTCCCTTCAAGCATTTTACTTGCGGTCTCAATTCTCCTATTATACCATTTGATTTTCTATACTTGTTTTATAGTTGTTATGGTGTGATTTTAATATCTCAATTGTTTTAGATATTTGATATTTTTTTTTACACTCTTTTGTTTTTCTTTACCATCTAGGATTGAGTTTAGAGTGTTTGGATTTCTTAACGTGGTGATAGATATAAATTTTAAGGAATTACTAAGATTGATTTTTGTAATTGAATATTACTTTGTTATAGTAAATGTTTTTGCCATGAGACATCACACAAGTGCTTGCACTCGCGTCTTGCATATGTAAAACATAATTTTTTTTATGTGTAGTTTTTTTTTTAAGCAGAACATAGAGTGAGTGAGAGTTTTTTAGTGGGATAGTGGATATGAAGGAATAATTATGTGTAGTGAGTGAAAGGTTTTTAGTGGGATAATGGATTATGGATATGAATGTGTACTTATGTAATAATATATTCTGGTGTCCTAAAAAATAGTTATTATAATAAGTACATCTATTATATATAGAATATATAATAATAAATTTTAGATGTACTCCAACTTGGGAAAATTATAGCTTTGTTAATGTAATTTGTATTTTTTCTATTTTTAGTTTATCAATGGTGAACTTGCATTTCTAGTCATACAACTTGCCAGTGTTTTCAGAACCGGACCGGCCGGTTCGACAGGGAACCGATCGTCGGATCGGTCCGGTCCGACCCCAAAACCGGAAAACCGGTCCAACCGGTCAGAACCGGTCAAAACCGGTCAAGAACCGGTTGGACCGGCCAAGAATCGGAAAACCGGTTGAACCGATTTTTCGAATTTTTTTATTTTTTTATTTTGAAAATTTAAATTTTTTTATTTTTAAACCTTAGATTTAATATTTTTATATATAAATACATTATTATTTGAAATTTCTAATTCATTTAAATTTTTTTTAATAATTATTGGTTTTTTAAAAAATAAATAATTTATTATTTAAATAATTTATAACTATAATTGATATTTTAAATATATTTACATATTTATTTAGCTTTTAAACTATGTTAAATATATATTTTATGTCTATTTATATAATTTTTTAGTTTTTAAAATTCCAAAATATATTATTTATTATATTAAATTATATAAACGGTTTTCCGATTTGACCGTCTGGTTAAAACGGTTCGACCGGTTGGACCATTTTTTTAAGTAAATCGGTTCGATCACCGATCCGGTTATGAAAATACTGCAACTTGCATATGTTTTTCATTTTTTATAATCTCATGGTGAATTTTTGTTTTTGCTCATGTAACTAATCTATATGCGTTTTTAATTTTATTTTCATTTAAATTATAATTTTTTCTTTTATCATTTTGACGGGCAGACATGATAGATTCCTGTAAAAAAAGATCCAAAAAAAAAAAACGATACAATTGTTACATTAAAAAAATTTGATAATTCACTATAGCAAGACAAAAAAAATGAAAATAAAAAGAGTAATGCTCAGGTACAACGAAATTTATACATTAATTTGTACAACACAAAAAATTTAATACAAAAATTTCACTTATGAAAATTTCATGATACATTGAATACAAAATCTCGCAATATAATAACAAAATATCACTAAATATTTCTTGTAAATATCGTTGTACAAGATATTTGTTGTACCTTTAATATTATTCAAATAAAAACTGGAAGCTAACTTGGGCTGAGAAGTGAATTTGAAAATTTATATTAAAGAAAAAACTTAGCTGACATAAGATATTTCAAATCTTTTATTCTAATTTGAACCAAATATATATAATGGATTTGAAACTAAATCCACTCAAATCCAATCGTTAAATCCAAAAACAACTTGAAGAATATTTGCAAAATGGATCGTTTTAGATTTTCCACAGATCTATGCGTTACAATTAATCATATCACAGAATGGTATCAGCATTCACCGTAAGTGAAAAGCCCCTTTTTTATTTTTACAAATAAAGCTTTATGCTTTTTTGAACAGCAATATTCAATCATTTATCCATCAAATGACGTTTGAAATAAAACAACAGGGTCCGCCTTTTAATCAAAAAAAAGTTAAAAGGACGGCCTCGAGTTTTCCGATTTCATGCATCTTTTTTTTTTTTTTTTAAAGCAACTTCTTGTAAAGTGTGGGATCGATAATTCGGTGGCCTGCATGAGATTTCGTAAGGGAAAAAAATCGTAATCTATTACTTTTTTTTTTGGGGGTTATTTAAGAAACCAAAACAAAGACGTAGACATTAATAAAAATATCGGAGTAACATTATCTATTTTCCAAAATCTTCTAAATTATTAAATGTATTTTTTTAATCTATGTTTATACTTCTTATTTTTTAGATGACAGTCACTCTTAATAAAAAAAATATTATTAAAAATTCATTAATTTGAAAAAAAGAACTAAAATTATCACGTTTAAATAATTTTTAAACCGTACAAATACGCATGGCGAGCATTAGTACTGATAATAATAGTACTTGTCAATATTGGTCTCAGATTCGATTTTCTTTAACTGCTGGTAGTTTTTTTAATTTATTTAAATAATGATAACACAAAAAAATTGAGTAGACGTGACAACCTTTCTCAGTTAGATCTTCTCCTTCCATCGTGACTTCGTCACTGAGCCGGTCAAGGGCGGAGGTATGTAAGTGCAAAGGTGTGCTCTTTCCCAGCAAATTTTTTTGTCTCAAATGTTTTATTACTTAAGCTCAATACTAATGAATTCTAATTATTAAAAACTTTTGTCAAATAAATCAACTTAATCCCTTGATTTTTTTTATATAAATAAAAGCTGCTCGGCTCTCTAACCCAAAAATTATCTCTTCTCAATCTTCTTATATTTATTTCGATTTAACCACTATTTGTTGCTTTAGTTTTTAATATACGAAAATAAACATTTTGTCACACTGTATTTTGTGATATAAATTTTAAGTAAAGTTGTCGAACGAAGAGCCAAAAATTGAGTTGTGATTGTTTTGAATAAATTAAATTGGTATTGTATTTCATATCCGAAATAAATTGATCATCTATTATTTTTTTCAATAATATTTATTTAAATATAAATTTTAAAATTTATAAGTGTTAAGACAAAAACTCTTATGATACGGTCTCAAGTGTCATTTTTTTTAGACGGATCTCTTATATATGTTATTCATTAAAAAATATTATATTTTATGTAAAAAATATTACTTATTATTATAAATATGAGTAGGATTGACCCGTCTCACGGATGAGACCATCTCATAGGAGTGTTACTCAAGTGTTAAAATGGGTTTGGAGTTATTTACCTGAAAAAAATATAATATAAGATGTTATAAGCTCAAATCTCATATGCATAAAAACAATCTTTAAATTTTACTAAAATTGTGTTATTTAGTATTTTTAGTATTTATTGACCATATTCAAATGTAATGTGCTGTATTTTTTATGCATTTATACATATATTATGGAAAAAATTTTGCCCACCAGATTAAAATTTTCTGCCTACGCCCCTGGAGCCGGTCTCTTGCACACAATCAACAGCTTGTGAATAGGCACCGTAAGCGTTTTTCGGCATGGTCACTCCGATGTCTAACTCAATGTAGAGCTATTCGAATGGGAAGACTGTAGGAAGATTTGTTTTCTTTTTGAATTCAAATGTTCTCTCTTATCAAATATTGTTTCCTTATCTTGAGATATATTTTGATATCTAGATAAGGGAATAATATATTTGATTCAACTTTCTCGAGCCACATATTGAGCCCGGGTCAAGACCCGAGCATTTACAGGGATATCAGATAAATTTAGAAGTTTTTTTGTAATTTTTCTGCTCGAGACGCCTAAAGTCCTGTCACTAGTGTGGACTGTTACATTATATCTCTGTAATCTAGATCAATACTGTACTAATACTTTTGGGGGAAAAAAAGGAATGAACTAGTACTCTAAAAAAAATGATCAGGTCTCTTGTGAAACGGTCTCACAGATATTTACAATAAAAAATAATACATTTGACATAAAATGTAGACAAAAACTCCTATGAGACGATTTTAAAGGTCATTTTTTTGAGACGGGTCTCTTATATGAGTTATCGATTAAAAACTATTACATTTATGCCAAAAGTATTACTTATTATTATAAATATGGGTAGGATTGACCCATCTCACGGATGAGACTGTCTTACAGGAGTGTTACTCTAAAATGTAATATTTTTCACAAACAACCTAAATAAAAAATCCGTCTCAAAAATTAAATCATGAGACCGTCTCACAAGAGTTTTTGCCCAAAAAATAATGAGTAACACTCCTGTGAGACGGTCTCATCCGTGAGAAGGATCAACCCTACCCATATTTATAATAATAAGTAATACTTTTGGCATAAATTGTAATATTTTTTAATGGATAACCTATACAAGAGATCCGTCTCATAAAAATGACCCTTGAGACCGTCTCATAAGAGTTTTTGCCAAAAATAATAGTACTGATCAAATTTGATTTCTTTTGGTCTGCCAATTTTAATTTCACGTTTTAAATAATTATTATAACCGTACGTCTGATTCATTGGTGAGGTTCGAGTCCACCGTCGACAATGACGCGTTTAATTCAATTTGATAATTCCCAAAAAAAAAAAATAATAATAATAATAACTCGGTTCACATATCCTGTAGAATTTTATGTGTAAATCGTTCTCAATTCACGTTTCATTTGACAAAGACAGAAATAATTCAATGCAGAGGGTTAAAAAATAAATAAACAAAGAAAGAGAAATAGTAATAATAATAATAAATCACAATCGATTCATAAATGCAATGAGCTACTCTTATTAATTTCAAGCAATAATTCAGACGGCAGGCAACATTCATATAAATTCAGTTGTGCCGTGTGCGATAAACAAAATGCCATTTTTATGTAATTATTATTATTAGAATTGGTTGTAATACTCGTTCTATTAGGATAATTTAAAGAGACAAAAACTCTTATGAGACAGTTTTAAGAATCATTTTTGAGACATGTCTTTTATATGTGTTATCCATTAAAAAATATTATATTTAATGTCAAAATTATTACTTATTATTTAAAAATATGAGTAGGATTGACTCGTTTCACGGATGAGCAGAAGTGTTACTCATTTAAACATGAGTTTGACCTTTTGTACGATTTAAAATATTCTAGTTACACCGTTATCATTAGTTATAATTTTTTTGTAAACTGAAAATGTCCTATAGAACTAGTATATTTGAATAATTATTTACAATTATTCATAAACATAATGAATATATTTAAATTTTCAATATTATTGTAAATATTATTATATCAAACATATTTATGTAATTTGAGATAACTTTTACACGAGAAAAAAAAAAACATTTTGTCTTCAAATTGACTTATTTACCAATATTGCATTCAATGCCTTAGTTGAGTGGAGTTGTTATTAATAAAAAAAAAAACAAATATATTTCAAAATTATATATTATTAACCTATAAAGATTTTAAATAATAAATAAATATTTTTCAAAAAGTAACATAAAACTAAAAACATAACCAAAATCAAATGAAGTTATATAATTAATGCAGAGTGAAGACCTTTAAATATAGGGAAAATGATCATTTTGGTTCTATAACTTGGATCATTTTTGGTTTCAGTCCTATATGTAATAAAAGTTTGGTAATAGTCCAAAAACTTTTATTTATTGGCTATTTTAGTCCTATTGTCACCAGAGAGTCTAATTTCATCGAAAATCGCTAATGAGGCATCGGAACAGGATGACATGTCATTTACATTTAGTAATATTTGAATTTTTGGCAAACGTTCGTATAAAATTTGCAACTCATTTCAGTGCATGATTTGATTGAATCCATTATTATTAAATTTTATTGAAGCTCATTTTCGTGCATAAGAACTATTCTTTTCCAGGCTTTCTGCTCCAATGCCTTGGAACCAATATAATTAGATTTTATTGATGATAAAATATAAAATGTTGAATTAATAAAGAGAGAAATACGGAAGGGAAAAATATCTTTCAAAAAATTTGGAATTCAGAACAAATTTATATCTTCGTCTAATCTGAAGCCAAATTCTTTATTCAATATTATTGATTATATATAAATATATTTTATTTTAAATAATTATACAAAATATTGTTGTTCAAACAAAAAAAATAAACTGAATAATAAAATACTTTTCATAATGAAAAAGTTTATATTTTTTTGCAAACTAATGGGAAAGGAAAAAATTAGATTCAAGATTCTATTGCAAATGTTCTACACGATGCTTCAATGGAGACTTAAATCTCAATTGTGAGGTCGTGAAATAGAAGGAAGACATCTTCTACATGGACATATGACTTCCAATCATTGCTTTTGTGTGTAGAGGTTTCTTGTGCAATGCGGCTTCTTCTCATATTTATTTATTTGAAGGGAAATGAGAGAGTTTTCCCTCCCATTTCTATTTATATATTGATTTGTCTTTCCTTTTTATTTTTTTAAATTTAATTATGTGTAATTAAATGATGTGGCAAACGTTTGCCAAAAATTCAAATATCATCAAATGTAAATGACATGTCATCCTATTCCGATGCCTCCTCAGCGATTTTTGGTGAAATTAGACTCTCCGGTGGCAATAGGACTAAAATAGCCAAGAAATAAAATTTATTGGACTATTACCAAACTTTTACTACTTATAGAACTGAAACCAAATGTGGTCTAAGTTATTGGACCAAAATGACCATTTTTCCCTTAAATATATTATATATTTTTAAGAGAGATCAGATTCAAATTTGAATTTAAGAAAGTAAATGGAAAAATTTTCACATTTAATTGTATTTATTTACTTATTTCTTTCAAATATTTTCCTGCTGTGGGTGAAAATATTTTTTTAAAAAAACATTAATGCATGTATGCATTTTCTTTTATAACTTGTTACTCTGGGAATTTATTTTTTTACTGACAATTTAGCTTTTAGATTTATAATAATATAAACATAAAAACTCTTGTTAGATGATTTTACGGATAAATCTCGTAAGACGTATCTTTTAATAAGGTCACCTGTGATATTGTATTAATTTTATGTCAAAAATATAACTCTTTAATTATAAATATGAGTGAATTTGACCTATCTCACGAATAAATATCTTTGATACGATCTCATAAAAGACCAACATCTTATTATCTTATTAAATTAGAGACCCTCTAATTAACAAACTTTCAATTAATTGGTGAAATTTGATTTGAAATTACCATTATCTCCTAACTTAATTTTTAATAAAACCAAAAATATTGGGCAAAATAGTCATTTTATACGGTTTCCTCTTTTCTAGCCATTAAAAGTTTACTTTGTGTTCTTTGATATTATTTTATTTACAAAAATGACACTCACTTTATAATATATATATTTTTTGTGAATATTTGTTTAGGAAAACGTTATATTTTATTATTTTTTAATTTTACAATTTATTATTTATTTTTTTTGTTAAAAAAACGAAATGTACGAGCACGCAACGCGTGCAGCGAAATACTAGTTAATATAAATATAAATATGGATTGTCGATTCCCATGACTCATCATAGGACAAAAAAAACCCGAGAATAACGACAAGAAGCATGAGAAGAACAAATTAACTAGAATACAGTCTCACAAGAGCAAGCACATATCGTATTTGCATAGTTTCTTGGATTTTTCAATCTAGAAGAGTGTGGACTTTTCCAAAATATTCACATCCACCTACTTTCTATATTTCGATTCTTTTTATCCTTTATACTTTATTTATTTCAAAATAAACAAATTTTTTATTTCAAGAGAAAATCTTAACAAGTCAAATAATGCAATCAACACGTTTCAAAAAAAAAAAAAAAAAAGTCGTTGATAGCACAGGAGAGAAATAATTAAATAACCACCCAGTCTACATCCATGCAACTACTTATTTAATTTGGAATATCTTTTTAATGCATAGCCATTTTTTTCCAAATTAAAGATTCGTTTAGCTCCATCTAATTCGAGGAGTTAATTGATGCTAAAAGATCAAAATCTCGAGTTAATAATCACTTTGCTATTTGAGATTTATATAATAGTTTGACTTATCAGTACTCCCTTAAATGTGATTTCGTGTCATATTAAAGTTATGATTTAATAAAATGCAACGTAACTTGAGTATTTACACTTTGTTCATACGTATTTTCAGACGAATATATACATGTTCAAGATTTAAAAACAGATGAAATTAATAAAAACGTCGACACATCTCTAGTAATCTCGAAATTTCAGTGAGATGGTCATGAGACTCATGACATTGAATTAAAATAAATTGATCAAAAAAAAAAAAGAAATATAGAAAGTTATGGAGAATTGATGGAACACGTGATAGAAAACAATTGTTCGAGAGCAAATAACACAAGAGAAATGGTACATGAATACGTTGAATTACATATTGGATTACACACTACACATAAAAGTACAAAATTATCCTTCCACTTGATTTGAAAAAAATATTTCTAAATTACATTAAAAATATTTATGTAATTTTAAGTGTAACGCGTAACCCAACGTGTAATCTTCATGTACATGCAACGTCACCCATAACACAAACCCTGATGAGCACTAATTGCTAACGCGTCACAAACCCCCTATATATCACCTCGCTCGCTTTATTATTACGTGCCCAAAATAAAGTAATAAACAAAACAAATACAATGACGCAACCCCATGTCGCTCTGTTTCCATGTCCCGGAATGGGAAGTTTGATCCCATTCCTCCGCCTCGCCGCCACCCTCGCCGGTAGCGGCTGCACGGTCACCGTGATCACACTCCACCCCACCGTCTCGGCCGCGGAATCGAACCAGATCGCCAGTTTCTTTACCGCGAAACCCCACATCAACCGCGTCGAGTTCCAGCCTCTTTCTTTCGTGAAATCAAAGTTCCTCAACATAGATCCTTTCTTCATACAGGTGGAGGCCATCAGCAACTCGGTCCATCTCCTGGACCCGATCCTCGCCGCTCTGTCGCCGCCGCTCTCCGCCATAATATGCGACTTCCAAGTTTCCAGCAGCATGTGTCGCTTCGCTTCCCAAAGATCCATCTCCACGTACGTTCTGGCCACCACTTCCGCCATATTCTTCTCTCTTCTGGCTCTCATCCCCAGGCTACCGCTCGGCGATAAATCCCAAATAAACGGCCATATCGAGCTCCCCGGGTTAAGGTCGGTACCCACCTCCAGTATTGCACCTCAGCTGTTGGATTCCAACCATTTCATGTCAGCCCTTTTCGATTCAAACATCCCCAGTCTCAGTGAAGTGAAAGGCATATTGGCGAACACTTGTGCCGAGCTCGAATCAGACACGATCGAGGCTCTGAACAGCGGCAGAGTCATACCTGATTTAGCACCGGTTCTAGCAATCGGCCCTTTCGACTCTTTCGAGGCCGAAAAGTCACCTAATCTTCCATGGCTCGACGAACAAGCTCCCGGGTCAGTTCTCTTCGTAAGCTTCGGGAGCAGGATGGCGCTTCCCATAGACCAAATTCTTGAACTAAGCGATGGACTAGAGAAGAGCGGGTGCAAATTCTTGTGGGTGCTGAAAACGAACAAAGTGGACAAAGATGATAAAGAAGAGGTGCAAACGATACTGGGTGAATCTTTTCTTGAAAGAACAAAGGAACAAGGTTTGGTGGTGAAGGGATGGGTGAATCAAGATCAGATTCTAGCACATCCCGCCATCGGAGGATTCCTCAGCCACTGTGGATGGAACTCTGTCACAGAAGCTACGAGATTGGGCGTGCCTATACTAGCTTGGCCGCTGAATGGGGACCAGAAGCTTAACGCGGAAGTGGTCCAGAAGGCGGGCATCGGATTGTGGGCGGATTGGGGCTGGCGCGGGGAGATGTTGGTGGCCGGAGACGACATAGCGAGAAAAATCAGCGCGCTGATGACGAACGAGAAGATACGTGTCAAATCAAAGGAGGTGAAAGAAAAAGTTGCGCACGCGAGAGAGATTGGTGAGGGGGATTTTGATGTGCTGCTTCGAGGCCTCACTGCCGAATTTAAGCCGAAAAATAAAGATAAGGTTTGCTTGGGGTCTCCCGATTTAATTGATTCCTCCAAGTGATCAAAATTTATTTGTCTTTTTTTCTTCTTCGAGAGATTCGTGTCACTTCTTGTATTTCTATGAGTTAATTGCTAGGATTCAAGTTTCCATTTGTTATATTGCGTATTGCTAGTATTAATCAAGATTTGATTTGTTGAGGTGATTTGAGAAATTACTTCTTTTCTTTTTTGTGAATAAAAAAAGATTCTTTCTTCCGAAAGTGATTCCATGAACTCACAATTTGTTGAAGGTCTTCTTTCTTTCTCTATTTGTAAAAGTTTTATTGTATTTTCATATCTCGTCACTTCTTGTATTTCTCCAGTTTGCTATTATTGAAGATTCGATTTGTTACAAGTGAAGTTAATACGTACAATCTGTATATATAGTCTTGTAAAAATATTGTATTAGGTACTGTTTTGTTTTTGTTTTTTGTTTTTGTTTTTTTGTTTTTTGTGACGTGGGAACCCGCGGTCGCTATTTTTCGATGCGTTAGTACCATTTTGTTGATAATATTATTAGTCAATGTATAACTTGGAAGAAAAAAAAAAAAAGGCCCTTGATTCGCACATGGGCGCTGCCCATATGTTAGCATAGACTTTCCTCAATCAAATCATTCATAATTTATTTTAAATCAATTTAATCATTGAACTTAAATTACAATATATATTTTTTATAAATAATATTATTTATATTTTATTTATAGTTAAAATAATAATTTATCATTTTTATATAAAATTTAATTAATCAAATAAACTATAATTTATCAATCAAATACAATATTTATTTTAATTATTATTTTTATTACATTTTTAATACATTATATTATTTATCTATGTATTATTTATGATCATATCGTTAAAATCAAAACATAATCGTTTTTTTATCCAATACATTTATGATAAAAGTTTGAATAACTAATAAGCTTCATGCAAATTGATTTAATTGATTTGAATAACTAATAAGCTTCATGCAAATTGCAATTAATAAGGTTTTGGCCGTGTTCATTTTAATAATCAGTGGATTTTTAAGCATTAAAGTTTTTGAGGGTTTAAAGATCTACATTTTACTATCATGTAATCAGTAATAACGTACTAATTTTACATCAAGTGTTTTATTTGCACTGCATGAAGCAATAAATATAAATAATGTATGGTGTGTACCTATTTTGATCAAGAACTTACTAGGAACTAATACGTAAATAGAATATGATTAAAAATGAATCTAGAATATGATGTTTGACTTGATATTTTTTTATTGTGATTAATTTGATTTGATTTCCGGATATCGTCAACGTTGGAATCAAGTTTCCACTTGTTAAGTTGGATTTAATTGATTTGATTAATTACTAAGCTTCATGCAATTTAATTAGGTGTTTCATTATAATAATCAATGGCTTTTTCAGCATTAAATTTTTTGAGGGATTTGAGGATCTACATTTTTTTAATTATAAATGATTCAAATAAAAAATTAATCTTATAAAATTGATATATAAACCGTCATGCAAAAGTTTTTGTTATTTTAATATAATGTTTAATTTTGTCTTGCAAACACACACATATATATAGATATGATTAAAAATTTTGTATTGATTTTAATATATATTAAACATTCATATATACACATTCATATTTATATTGATTTTTTGAGTGATTTAAGGATCTAAATTTTAATATCATGTAATAACGTACTAATTTTACATCACATGTTTTACATTAATTGCATGAAAATGCGTAAATAGAATATGATTAAAAATCAATCTAGAATACGGCGTTTGACTTGATATTTTTTATTTAGATTGATTTGATTTGATTTCTGGATACCGACGAAGTCAGATTCAAGTTTCCATTTGTTAAGTTGGATTGATTTGATTATTAATAAGCTTCATGCAATGAATAAAGGTATTTCATTGTAATAATCAATGGCTTTTTAAGCGTTAAATTTTGGAGGGATTTGAGGATCACATTTTAGTATCGTGTTATAACGTACTGATTTTACATCACATGTTTTACACCGCATGAAAATAAATAGAACTAATGTGTGTTTATGTACTTATTTTTCAAGTGCTTACAGATAAATAATGTGTTTGGCTCTGTTTGGTTTGAGTGATAGGATATATAATACATAAAAAAGTAATATATTCTAATAAAAAATAAATAAAAAATGATAGTTAATATAGTATTTGATTTGATTGATATAGTTTATTTGATTTGATTGATTAAATTTTATATAAAAATAATAAATTATAATTTTGTTCTTTTAATAATAAATAAAATATATGAATAATATTATTTATAAGAGATAATATAATAATTTAAATCCAATGATTTGATTAATAAAAAATAAATAATTAATAATTTGATTAATGTAAAATAATAAAAACTAAATCTAGCTAGCATTTGATGTTTGACTTGATGTTTTTTATTTGGATTAATTTCATTCGATTTCCGAATACCGACAAAGTTGGGTCTGTTGGTCTTCCAATTTTAATAATCTCCATGTTTACAGTACAAAACAACAGTATTTATATTATGAAATAATATTTTTGATATAAAAATTATATTTTTTTTAATCATCGTATAAAAATTTGATCACTAAATCATTATAGTCAAAACAATATAGCCCACATTTCTAAAAAAAATATAACAAGTACTTCATTGTTAGCACATGAGAGAAATAAATACGAGGACCAAATAATCAATTCAAAATAAATGCATGCAACTGCTTATTAATTTAAAGCAATAGTTTATTCTAACACCTTTTCCTTGTGCATCATAAATTATAGATTCACTAAATTTTCTATGATTGCGTGTAAAAATTTTAGGAGACGTGACGCATAGAGAAGGACAAAATTTTTGTATTGTTTTTAAATATTTATTTATTATTATTATTTTTTTGACAGGTATTATTATTACTGTTATTATTTTTGTGACAGGTATTATCAGGGGCTCCACTTATGGACAAGGGGGTAGCTGCCCCCTTGATTTTTTTTAAAATATAAATTAGTAATATATTTATAGTTTAAAAATTGTAATTTATGAAAATAAATTAAGAATCAAACACGGAAATATGAAAGAGTGTCAAAAAATTTAAATTAATCTTCATCTTTTAATGTGTGGAGAGTGACCCAAAAATTTGTGGCTCATAATCTGTAAAAAAATTGTAGCTCAATCAATATGTTTTTAAATCTAAACACAAATGAGTTTTAAGTTTTTAAACCTAAAATTAAATTTTTGAAGCAAGAATTGTTAGCTAACAAGCTTATGAGTTTGACTTTTAATTTACGAGTCGCAATAACTGTAGTGATGAAAAAATTTTTTGTTGGAAAGATTATTACGAATATTAATTAATTATACTGAAGATATATATATATATATTAGTTTGTCAAGTGAAGTTATTATTAATTATTTTGAAAAAATGTCAAGTTGTAGGGGTAAATTGTAAGTAAAATTTGAAATCTAAAAATATTATTTAAATGAGAGTACTGTATTTAACTTTTGTTATATGATTATTATATATATGTATATATGATCTTTTATTATGTTTGACTGCCCTTCTCTTGATAAAATTTCTAAATCCGCCCCTGGGTATTATTATTATTATTATTATTATTATTATTATTATTAGTATTATATGGGGCATCAACCTTCTAGCTTGTATCCAGGGCATCAACCTTCTAGATGAGGCCAGCACCTTCACTTGGAGACCTGCATGTTGCAGGTGTCCATGTACCAATTTTTTTTTAAAATTAATTATGTAATTAATAAATGTTTTTATAAAATCATTATTTATTTATTATTAATATGATACTTTTGTTTATCAGAAAGGCAAAGTTTTAATTTTAGTTTTCGAATTTTATGACCAGCTAAAAAAATATTAGGAAGACAAAAATTAAAAAAAAAATTAACGGTTAAAAAAATTAAAATGATTAAATAAATTTGTTTGTGATCAATTATATTTATATATAGAAATATTGGTTAACTTAAATAAACATATTTTGATTACATTTATTTTATACTACATTTTTAAATATAAATTTTATTTTAAATTATAAATTTGATTAACGCAATTGCTGGTTTTATTTTAATTCGTTTATATTTTTAGAAGTCCTTTAATTCTATGGACATAATTGAAGCATTGTATTGATAAACACAAGTAAATAAATTGCGAAGGTCATCAAAAAATAAACAAAATGGCGCCACCCTATGTAGCTCTGTTTCCTGTTATTGGATGGACAGTTCGATCCCATTACTCCGCTGAGCAGCCACCGTCGCGGCTCGTGGTTGCAAGGTCATTGTGTCAGATCGGTAATAAAGTGAGTTTCATGATTTGGTCGATTCAGAATCAAGACTTTAAGGAGGTTTTAATTTTTTTTTATTTTAAAAATATAGTATTACTTCAAATATATGTAGAACAATATTTATTTAATAAAAAAAACTCAAATTAATTTGTCAGATTAATCTATTGACATACAACTTTCATCAAATATTTGAAACAAAACAAAAATATCGATTGTGCGTTATGTTTCATTCTAGATTTTGGTTTCAGATCTGTCTCTTGCGTTTTAGACAAGAGATCATAACTGCAAAATATACGATTTCACGGATCAATTTTATTAGACGATATTTTAGTTGATTCATCTATTAAAAAATTATTTTTATATCAAAATTATTATTTTTTAATCGGAAGTGTGAACAAGGTTAAACTCGTTTTACAGATAAAAGATTCGTGAGACCGTATCACAAAAGTCAAGCCAAAAATTTCTCTCCAACCGTTTTCATAAATTCAATACCATAATTAGGGAAGACAATGCAAAATTGGTGTCTTCCGTGTAAATGTTGGAATGCCATAATTAGGAAAAGAAAATGCAAAATTGGTGTCTTCTTGGGTAAACGTTGGAGACGTGTTTACGTAAGATTTTTTTGCTTTGACCGACATAGTGTTTATAAATTGTAATTATTAAAGAAACAATAATAATGCTAACTTTCTCTGTCATTCCATTTTTTTTTTCATGATTCCAAATGAATCGAAAGACAAGTCATTTTTCGCTTCCTTTCTTGAATATATATTATTAGAATATTATCCAACGTCGGTAGAATACAATTCCTGGGAACCATTAATATAGACAAGAACAACCTTCACCTTTTGAGCTAGCTTTTGAGGTGAGTTAGGTCCAAGTCTCATTTCTAGCATAGTATCAGAGCTCAGACCCTCCGTGTGTGTTGGACCACCCATAATTGGGCTGTCTATAATTAGGCCACCCGTTAATATCTCCATGCTCCAAATGTTTATTCCTGGACGTGTGAGGAGTGTGTTAAAAACATTTGTGAGTGTGAGAGAGTGCAAAGAGGAGATAATTCCGATACCCTCCGGCCAAAAATGGAAAGAGTAGCACGACACGTGAACAAATCACATGGCAATCCTTGAGCAACTCATTCACCCTCATCTTCATATTTCTTGGAAGAGGGAATAATGGTAATTCTTTAAAGGGTTGACCCCGAAGGGAACCCCATTCCACATGAGTTAGAGGCCCATTGGCTCAGGCGAGGGTTAAATCGAGGGATGTGCACGAGTAGGCAGAGACCTGAGGGAGGGAACAACATGGTCCAACCTTCAGAGCATACCCCCAAATATTTCAATGAGGAATATGCTCCACACGAGGATCGAACCCGCAACGCTGGAGAATTTCTTCCCACGTCACCTCAGGCCTTACCAACTCGCCTATGCCCCTGTGGGCGAGAATAATGGTAATTGGTATAAACAATAGTGGTACCCGTGCTAAAAAGAGGCCAAAAAGGTCCTCCGACTCCGGCCCATTTTCTCGGGTCTAATAATTTAGGGAAAAAGAAACTCTATCATATGGTAGTGTGAATTATTGCTTAATTTAATTCTTGAGATTTTTCTAATATTTTGGGAAAATTGCAAGTTTAGTACAGTAAGTTGGTCTGGTTTTGACTTTAGTCCTATAACTTTTCAAAGTTTGATTTTAGTTCAATATTTGGATTTTTGTTTGGGTTTTGGTCATTTTTACATCGAAAATCACTAAATCAGTCGAAGATTACTTATTTGACATTGATACTCTCATATATGACTCATTTGACAAGAATTAACCATATGTTATATTAAAATCTATCACGCAAAAATAAAAGAGAAAAAAAAAAACGACTCCCAATATTTACAAATCTGAAAAAAAAAAACCTTGTCGTTTTGTTTATATTTTATTTGGTATTTTTTAAATATGTGTAATATAAACTTAATTCTAATCACACGAGTCTTATAGGAGAACATCGAAACCAAACAAGTAATATTCGATTGATTTAGCTAGTGACTTTCGATGAAAAAAGAACCAAAACCAAAATAAAAATCCAAGTTATTAGACTAAACCAAGCTTTGAAAAATTATATGACTAAAACCAAAATCAGATCAACTGACAATACTAAAAATGCAATTTTCCACGATATTTTTATTAAATTTTTCATTGAATAGTTTGTTGAATTCTTAGGTTACAAATGCTTCCTAAGTGTGCATCTCCAGATAAAAATAAAAAAGGGGGAAAAACAGATTGAAGAAATAATTGGAAATCAAGACGCTTTAGCCTTTAAGTCTCTAACCACAATAATAGCAACACCAGTGGGAGCTCTAAAAGCTCCTATTGGCTTAGTTGGCCACCATGAAAGGTTCTCCGCAATAATTCGAAATCAAGTTTATAACCATCATGTTCGATCCGATTTGATCGAGCACATATAAGCATACCACGATATCGATCCGTGAAATAATTTATGAATTAATGTAGAAGAATTTAATGGTGCAATCTTAAAAGGAAACATGACATATATAAATTAGACGTATTTTAGTTTGTTTTCAATATGACTATAAATTATATGTTTTATTTCCATCGAAGCATTATGTAATTGAAATTTTAATAATTAATGTTGTTGATCACATCGCATTCCATGATGAAATTAAACGTTTGTGTTTCTTCTATTTGAATCTATGAATTTCAATAATAAAAGTTTTAAAAAATTATATTAATTATTTTTTTGAAATATAAGTAATGAATATTAAAAATACATCATATATAAATTACGTGTATATATATATAAAGTATAATTTCACAGAAAGACAATTTTTTTTTTAAGAACAGGAAGACAATTAAGATAGTGTTTAAGAGAGTTTTTAGCAAAAAATTTTCAGCTTTTCTTTCACAAAATTTTGATAGTTTTTGGAAGATTTTTTAAAATCACTTCTCAGTTTCAAAATTTTGTTAAACAAAATCTGAAAAGTTCATCTTAAAAATTCTTCCAAACACTACCTTTGAAAATTTGCAAAATAATAGCTGAAAAATACTTTCTAAAAATTCTTTCAAAAAGATCACTTAAATACTAGTTTAGAACTTTGAATTGATCGGTCCGTAAATATTTGTTTGTGATTTTTTTTAATGTGGAAAATTGAATAACTTTTTTTCTGTTGTTTGACGTGACAAGCGAAGGTCACCGAAAAGATGTGGTTAGGCTTTTTTTTCCCTTTTTCTTTTTTTTTTTTTCAACGGTGGATTTCCTGATAAAGAGTCCTTTTTTAGGGGTCCTTCGATAATATCTTATTAGGATACTCATGAGCAACTCGCGAGTAGCTCGGTCAAAACTCGACTCGAGCTCGAGTAGCTCGAGCATACAATCGAACTCAAGTTGAGTTTTGAAACTATGTGATCGAGTAGCTCGCGAGCTATTCGATAAGCCATATATATATATATATATATATATATATATATATATAAATAATATAAATATAATATATATAGATTAATTTATTTATAATATTTAATTAATTTTATTTATTATATTTATATATATATTTATTTTATAATATATATAATATAATATTTTATTTATTTATTTATTTTTAATTTATATATATATATATATAATATAAAATCTCGAGCTCGAGTACTCGAACTACAACCGAGCTCGAGCTCATATTTTACAACTCGATCGAGCTCGAGCTCGAGCTCGAGTAGTAAAAATGAGCTCGAGCTCGAGTAGAGCTCGGTTCGATAACACCCCTACCCCACTGTAGTTATGTGACCTTAAATTGGTCACACACACAAATTATGTGGGACCCACATTAATCATGTGGGTTCAACATGATTTTTGCCCAATCATGGCTTGACACCCTACGGAGGATAGTACCCCTCTTTAAGATCGAATTATCTCTTAAACCCATATGATTGATATGAGTTCCACATAATTTATGTGTGGCCAATTTATGGCTACACAAATACGGTGTGGTAATATCCCACTATAGTATCGAAGGACCCCTTTTTTAGACACCGACCAAACCTGTCTGAAGCATTGCAAATCAAATAATTCAGTCCACATGTCCTATAAAGTTGTCTTAATCGTTATAAATTCATGTCTGATTTTACACACACAAGAAAAATTTCGATTCATAAAAAAATAAAAATAAAAATAAAAAATCGTAAACAAATGAAATAATTCGGCCCCCGTCTTCTAGAAGAGTATGGTCACTGGGCACATGCGATAATTAAACGTGGACCAAGTAATCAATTCATATTAGTGTTCCGATGTATACGTTACGTGCTTGTACAGTCTTTTCTAATTGTTTTAAGATGTATATTAAAATAGAGGTAATTTCATAATTATCAAATTAAAATAATGAGAGATCAAACAACAATTAAAATTATCTGGATCAAATGATAAATATCAAAACAAATAGCGATGATTGTGCAATTAAAATAAAATCCTTAGGGTGTGATTGGTAGAAATGAATGAGGTAGGAATGAAATGAACTTTCTCATCTCATTCCCTACAATCATGCTTGGTTTGATTTTGGAATGTGGATGTTTATTCCCATTGAAATGACAATTCCCATAGTCATGGGAATAGTCATTCCATACATTTTGGATTGTAATGATCATTTTTATTCCTATTTTTTCTCCATTTATGAACTATTTTCCTTATTTAGCTTAATAAAATATTCCTAAAATAATAATCATAAAAATAAAATGTTATCGAATTAGGACACTATCACTTATAAATATAAAATTATGACAATTGAATGATTATGAAAATATTAATAACCAAATAAATAAAATTAACAATATCACGTATATTATAAAAATGTATAATATATTAAAATAATTGTTAAATAATAACTATAATAATATTTATTAAAAGACACTTATTTTAATAAATAAAATACTAATAATAATAATTACTAAATTAAGATTAATATTTATGTTAGTTTTAATATAAAGATAATTTTATAATGATTAATGGACTATTAACAGTTATAATTTTTTTATTGTTTTTAAATAATAATTATAATAATTATTTTTTAATCGATAATAAATATTTTTGAGTAGATACTATTTTGAATTTTAGTGAAAAATGACTTTATAATTAAAAATAATTCTATTCCAATCCTGTTTTATTTTTTCGATATCAATCATTTGAATGGAATAAAATTTTCATTCTATTTCTGTTCTTATTCCATTTCAAAGTTGATTATATTCCAACTCTATTTCATTCAAGTATACCAGTCATGCCCTTACAATCTATACCAACCTACCATTTTGTCTTTATTCATCCCATGTTAATCAATTCAACCACTTGTTATTCATGAAGCAATAACATCCACAATTCATTGATCAGATATCCGATTCCTCGTATAAACATTTTCTTGGATTAGTTGGTTATACAGGTTTTATCATGGCGATTTATCTGACTAGTGTGATTTGCAGACTACTACATTAGTCTGATGTTTAGTCAGTGCGGACCGAAAAATAACGACTGCGGGTTCCTACATCCTAAAAATAATAATAAAATTAAAACATAGCCACAATGTGCCAAGTTTGTTCAAGTTGGTAGAGTAGATAAGTACTTGACCAATGATCAGGTGTTCGATTCTCTCTAACAATATTTTTTTGGACTAGCATGTTGTACAGGGTTTTTCCAGTGCGGTTTACCTGACATTATGATTTGCAGACTATTACATTAGTTTGAAGGTTTACACAGTACGCATCGAAAGATATCAACCGTAGATTCTCCCCTCATAAAATAACAACAACAACAATAATAATAATAGCGTATTAGCATACCCACACTGATTAAAACTTTCATATATATGAATATATTAGTTGGAAAGGAAAAAAGAGAATGCCAACCTTATATGTACTTTTTATGCAATGATCCAAAGTATACCGTAGCTTTTTTCCCTATTGGAACAAGTGGGGTTAAATCGGAGATTTTTGAGAGAAACAACGTGTTTAATCTTTTTTCTTTTTTCAAAAAAATAATGTTCCATCGTGCGTTTATATACTTTCATGAGTATGATATAATATAGATGAATAATGTATAAAGGTTGTGTTTATTGTCGAAATATGATTTGTGTAAAGATAGTTACTTTGGCGAATATTAAAACTTGGATACGACATCTACGATTGAATTAAAAATCTGCACCAAATCCTTAATTTTTCAATATTTTAAAATTCAATCAAGTGTTTATCTATATTTTAAAATTTTAAAATAGTTCATTACTCTTAATAAAATGGTAGACAAATATTTCAACAGTTTAATCATGCATTGCGTACGTGCAAAAGGAAAATAATAAATAATAATTTGTTTAGTTTAATTGATTAAGATTGCGATTAAAATTTTGATTAATTATTAAATCACAATTTTCCCTTTTAGTATGATTGAAGAGAATTGAAGGAAGGGTATATTAAGAGTTTTTCATTTTCCTTCCATTATATAGAATATATTGTTATACGTACTGGAGTTAAAGACCAAACATCATATACAAATTTTTTTATTAACGAGTTCTTGAATGTAACAAAAATTTATTTTTACAAGCACCAGATTAATTGAGATTAATATCCTTGTCTCGTGTTTAATAAGCTCAAGTAGACGTAGCAAAAGATAAATAATATATTGTTTGATATTTTTGAACTTGAATAATCATTGTGATTATTATTTTATTATATTATGAATCAATCATGATTGTCAAAAATATGATTGTAAAATATCATTTATATTATACTTATCATATGCTCATCATCATGTGCATTAAAAACAATGTATAATAAAACCCACTGGTATTATCACGGATTGATTTATTCTATCATTTTTCGTTGTACATAATAAATAAATGGGGAAAATCTTTTTATTGACTTGTTCATTTTGGATTTTGATTCACTAAGTTTTTAGTGTTTGGTTTTAGTATATTAAATTTAATTTTTTATTATTTTTGTTAAATTGCTGACGTGACATCAAAAAAACGCTAATATTGCATAGCAAACCGATGAAATGTTATTGGAAAATACTATTTGTCAAACTGCTACGTCTAAAATGATAAGTTAATGGGAAAAAAACAATTCTCCTAAATAAATTATAGATTTACAAAATTTTCTATGCTTGATGCATGTATTAGCTAGCAGAAGTGACTTAGAATAAGACAAGATTTTTGTATTTTAAAAATTTAATTATTTATTATATTATTATTTATTGAGATGCAATAAAGAGTTGTATCATTACCACCAATTATAATTTTGATATAACGAAAATCACTTTGTCTTACAATTGGCAGCAACTACATCTTTTGTATCGTCGTCGTAATATGGGGCATCGAGTATTTGCCAATTTGGTTGCACTGTCTCGATATAACACAAAGTGATTGGTAAGTAACACTTTCGAACCGAACTCCGCCCGTCGAATAAGACCATATCTCCAATTTCTTCCCATTGAATCTGCACATTAAAAACTACAGGCACATAAGCCAACTTAAGAGGCTTTTAAATTATACTTGTGTTAGTTGATAGTAATTAAGTCGGAGACTTTAGTTTCGTCCATCGACGGATTTTCGAGTTGTTGTTAGTCCCAAAAGTACATAATCCGACTTAAGTTTCGCCGATCGACGGATTCTCGAGTTGTTGTTTGTCCCAAAAGTACATAACAACTAAACTCACCATGGTTGAAATCACACACGTTAGGATTTCAACATTTTATAAAAGTGAAAATCGTTTCTGGCCATAATAACCAAGAACTTCGATCGTTTGCCCCAATCGTAAAGGGAAGGGTCCATATTCGTCCACATCTTTTCCCATTATTATAATATCCACAAAAAAATGTTGACCTCACAAAAAAAAATAAAAAATCAAAGGTCAAATTTCCCCAAAAGTGGTTCAAAATACCACGTCACATGGACAATCATTGCAGATCAAATAATTCAGTTCACAGTCCTACAAAGATTTTATATCTAAATCCTTATGATTTCACGTTTTATTTGACCAACACAGAAGTTCAAACAGTAACAAAACAAATAATTCAACCCACATGTTCTAGAACAAATACGGTCGCTGTGACCCAAATCAATTCATAACAAATGCAAATCTGAAGCAATAATGTATTCACACCGACAGAAACTTTCGTATATACGGAAATGGAAATATATATTTTTAGACTTTATAGAAATATATAATGTATTCACACCGTTCTGTTTACCATATTACTAATATATGTATAACTCATCTCATCTCACGTTCTTCTCATCATATTATTTATCTATATATTAACAAATTATTTTATATCAATCAAATCATTAATTATTTATCTCACATCAATCAAATCATTGAATTCAAATTACTATATTATCCCTTATAAATAATATAATTTTTATTTTATTTATTGTTAAATAGACAAAATAATCATTTAATATTTTTATATAAAATTTAATCAATCAAATCAAATAAATCATAATCTATCAATCAAATCCAATACTATTTTAACTATCATTTTTTATTTATTTTTAATTACATTATACTACTTATCTATATATTACTTATACCATATCTCAAACCAAACATTTAACTCAACTCTTTCGGTCCTTGGACTTTAAATAAGGACTGAAAAACGGTTTGGTTCTAGAAGCTTGGAGATCAAAAACATTTATAGCTTTTGCTTCTAATGATATTTTAAAATAAAAACAACATCACACTTCAATATTTATCTATACGTAGAAATCCATTTTGTTTAATAAAAAAAAAAATAAAACACTTAAAAATTTGAACCTATAAAACATCTTTCTTAAAAAATAATAAATTATGTATCAAAACTGGTTCAAATTATTTTTTATTTATTTATTTATTTATCATATTTAGGAACAGAAAGTGAAAAGGAATTAAAACATTTTATAGTAAATATAAAGAAGAAAATTAAAATAATAGCATATCTACAACATAAGTATATACTATTGTATTTTTATTTTAAAATATTTGAACAGAAATTATTTTTTATAAAAATAAATAATTAACACAAAGAAAGCTTAGATAGAAATATCGAAATTGATTAAAGTTTTTTTAAAAAAATTTATTATATAAATAATTTTTAAATAAAGAAATTAAAATGATGGATTATTTTTTATCAAATTTTTTTAAAATTATAAGTTTAATTTTTTTAGGTTACTAATTAAGCTTTTTTATAAATATATAAATATAATATTATTTAATATTCAGAATGTCAAATAACAGAACTAAAACTTTCAAACATATGGAAATTACGATGTTATCATTTAATTATATTTAATTCAAGTAAGAAACATTATTTTATAAATAAAATATTGGTTATTATTTGTATTTATTTTTTATATTCAATTACAAAACATTTTAAAAAATAAAATAAAAATGAAGTTTTAGTTTTTTTTTCAGTGTATTTTATTTTATTTTTAAAAATTTATCATCAAAAATTTATTTCATATTTATTTACTTGATTGATGTTTTTATTTATTTTTTATGGTTATTGTTCACATGGATTTATTGTTTTTAATCTACCAATTAATTTCATTTTTTTGTTTTAATCTTGACTCGAAAGGGAATATATCGAAAATAGCTTCAAAAATATTGATCATGATAGAATTTCGTCGTTACCATGAATAATTCGTGCTTGATTAAATCAAATAAGTAACAATAATTGATGTTTAGTACCGTTATATATCCCTAATCGTTTTCTTGAAATTTGAGTTTGTCGTGAGTTCATTATACTATTTAATGTAATAACAATTTCTGCCCTAGATTAAGTTGGTTTATTTTAATTAGGTGAGTAATTCATAAAAAAAAATCACTTCTTTGGTTTAGTGTAGATTAAATTAAATAATTTATATCTTAGTAATTAGACAATAGTCCATGTGAGATCGACTTAAACTCAATCCAAATATAAATTAGTCCCTACAAAGATATTTAACCACCAAAATTGTTGCGCGGTTACTTGTATGCAATTTGAAAAGGAGACAGAAAATGGAAACCTCACATGTATTCTTTTTTGTATTGATCTGTAATATATTGTAGTTTTTCATATATTGTAGTTATTTTTTTTTTAGAGAGTCATATATTGTAGTTTTTCTCTCTCGAGGTGGGATGGAAATAGATCGAAATATCAGAGAAAAGAATCTTGATTTTTTTCTAACTTTTTTTTTTAAAATGACATAACATGCCTATATTTTTTAAAGATGACTCATCACGTTGATGCATCATCCAACTCACGACCAATTTATTATTTTATTACATTTTCCTTTTGCACAATGAATAAATTATAGATTTACTATTTTTCTATGCTTGGCGTGTAAAATGACCAGCAAACGTGACGTAGAATAGGACAAGCTGTTTGTATTTTTTTATTTTAATAAAAACTGAATAAAATATTTATTGAATTATTTTATTATTAATTTATTATACAAGGGGGGCATGGGGAATCTTCCATTCGGTTCACTATGTTTGGATAATAGGCCAAAAAAAAAAAAAAAAAAAATTAACGCAAAAATGGCGCAGCCCCATGTAGCTCTGTTTCCCTGTACTGGCATGGGCAGCTTGATCCCATTCCTTCGCCTCGCCGCCAACCTCGCCGCTCGCGGCTGCAACGTCACCGTAATCACCCTCCACCCCACCGTCTCCGCCGCGGAATCCGACCAGATCTCCAACTTCTTCTCATTGCATCCGCACATCAAACGCCTCCAGTTCCAGCCGCTCTCTCCCGAGAATTCCAAGTTCCTCATCGGAGACCCTTTTTTCTTGCAGGTTCAAGCCATCAGCAACTCAGTTCATCTCCTGGATCCGATCCTCGCCGCTTTATCACCGCCGCTCTCTGCTATCATTTCCGATCTCCAGGTTGCGGGCAGCATGTGTCGCTTTGCTTCCCAGAAATCCATCTCTGCTTACGTTCTGGCCACTACTTCCGCAATGTATTTCTCTCTCATGGCTATCTTTCCCAAGCTAACCCTCCAAAAGGGTGGCGGAAAATTTCAAGCAAACACCCATCTTGAGCTGCCCGGTTTAGGAGCAGTACCCGTCTCGAGTATTCCGGTTCCAATGCTTAATTCAAACACTTTCTTGTCAGAACTTTTAGATGCAAATATTCCTTGTCTCAGTAAAGTGAAAGCCATATTGATCAACTCGTGTGCCGACCTCGAATCAGAAACAATCGAGGCATTAAACAGTGGGAGAGCGATCCCTGATTTAGCACCAGTTCTTGCAATCGGCCCTTTACAATCTTTCGAGGACGATAAGGCACCTAATCTTCCTTGGCTCGACGAACAAGCTCCCGAATCAGTGCTCTTCGTTAGCTTCGGGAGCAGAACAGCGCTCCCCATAGGCCAGATTCTTGAACTACGCGATGGACTGGAGAAGAGCGGGTGCAAATTCTTGTGGGTGCTGAAAACGAACAGAGTGGACAAAGATGATAAAGAAGATGTAGAAACGATACTGGGTGAATCTTTTCTTGAAAGAACCAAGGAACAAGGTTTGGTGGTGAAGGGATGGGTGAATCAAGATCAGATTCTAGCACATCCCGCCATCGGAGGATTCCTCAGCCACTGCGGATGGAACTCTGTCACAGAAGCTGCGAGATTGGGTGTGCCTATTCTAGCTTGGCCTCTATTTGGGGACCAAAAGCTTAACGCGAAGGTGGTGGAAAAGGCAGGCATTGGCCTGTGGGCGGATTGGGGTTGGTGCGGGGATGTGTTGGTGGCCGGAGACGACATAGCGAAGAAGATCAGCGAGCTGACAACGAACGAGAAAATACGTGTCAGAGCTAAAGAGGTTAAAGAAAAAATTGGGCAGGCAAGAGAAAGTGGTGGGGATTTGGATGTGCTGCTTGGCGGCCTAATCGACCAACTTAAGCCAACAGAGAAATGAGGGTTGTTTTCCGTGTCCCTATTAAATAAGTTGAACCGGTCAAATTTATTTCTCCGGTTAATTGCTAGGATTCATCCCATTCAAGACTTTGGTAGTGTTTTGGAATGACTCTATTGTAATGATTATGAAGATTATATGCTCGTCTCGAACTATTTAAATCTAATCTCACACTGTCTCATCTTATATGTCCAGTTAACGGGATTATTCTATGCTATATTTGAAGTACTTCTCTTTCTATGATGTGGTCAAATATCAACTATTGGATCATTAAGACATGTGTCAATTATTCTATGCTATATTTGAAGTACTTCAAATATAGCATAGAATAATCCCGTTAACTGGACATATAAGATGAGACAGTGTGAGATTAGATTTTCATTCTATGATGTGGTCAAATATCAACCATTGGATCATTAAGACATGTGTCAATTATTCTATGCTATATCTGGAGTACTTCTCCCCCTATGATGTGGTCAAATATCAATCATTGGATCATTAAGACATATGTCAATTTTCATAAAAATATATGAGTCTCACGTGATCTAATGGTATTGAAATATGGTGAGAGACATTTCCGGTGTAGCATAGACTAACTCCAGTTAACAATATTATTAGTATATATATATATATATATATATATATATATATATATATATTGAGCAACTACATGATCATCGTTTGAGGTGATATTCATTTATTAAATGTACAAACATGACACGTTAACCGATTTCATGTAGTTGCTAACTTTCCCATGATATCAATCTCTATATTTATGTGCAGTTTATCGAGAGTGATGAGTTTTAAACATTGATCAAAAGTTGTCTGGGCCGAAATTATATTGTCACGTGTGTGACACACATGTTGGGCTTAGACACATGATATGTTTATGTACATTACCCAAACAACCGTGGAAGTTTTCTCATCGAGTGTCTTCGCATTCCAAATGCAGAGTGATTTTTGTAAAACGAAAATATTAATTATGATAAGAGTTTAATTAAGAAATAAAATTAATCATGTTAACGTATATTGAGAATCACACATTGAATTACACATTTCACATAAAATTATTGAACTATCCTAATTCCTAAATGTAGTTTTGAAAGAAATTTTTTTTTCAAGACAAAGTGAAAGGTAATTTTGTAATTTCAAAGCGAATTAATGTGTAACCAACATATAATTCAATGTGTACAAGTAGCATTTCATATTTCTTATTCCTATCAAACATTCTGATCGTGTTTTTTTAAAAAAAAAAATCAAAATTTAAATATAACAGTATGAATTAAATATAATATAATCTATTAATTATTTACACATAAACAAGACATCTATCTAAAATTTCTTAATTCATATAGTTTAATAACTTGACATAAAAGTAAAATTGGTCTTTAAGTTTCCAATGAGACGTACGAGTTGGTAAAATTTGTGAGGAATTTTGTTATATTTTTAATTTTTATTTGTGTAACAATGAATTTTTTAAGGGTGAATTGCCATAAAATACCTAAATCAAATGTTGAGTTATTCCTCAGTCACTCTGTCAGCATTTTTATGTTCATGCTCCCTGACACAATTATTTATGTCTTTGAGCTCCCTAAAGCAGACCAAATACCATAATACCCTCTTTTATTTTTCTAATCCCCAAAATACCCCTTTTATGAGTTTCTTTTTCTTCCGACTTGCTCTATTTACGAGAAAAAAGAGGTTGGTGCATGATGATGATAAATAAATTGAGAAATTCTTGTAGACTACAATCATTATACATTTTAACCCATTTAATTTAAGGTTGTTTTTCTGTTCTTTCTTTCACACGGTAGATTTAAGGTTTTTTGTTTTTTTTCTTTCTTTCACACAGTAGAAAACATTTGGTTTAATTTTTTTTATGAAATATAATTTTTTTTGTCAAATTTTTTTATTATTTAATAATATCTATAACATATTCATAATTATGATCCAGTTACACCCAATTTGTTATTATTTGTTTGTTGTAGTAGAATGAAAACATGAAATACTTAAATGAGTAGACTAGAAGTATAAAAATTTATTTTCTACTCGATTTAAGCAATTGGAGGTCAAAAATTTTCATTGATGCTATAGAGAATTTCCATGTGATAATGAATTGTATTTATAATTTGCGTAGATGAATTATTTCGTTAAATTGATTAAATGTTTAATTGTGAGATATATTTTCCAATATATATATATATATATATATATATATATATATATATGAAGTTCCCGCAAAAAAATAGTACACTATAAAATAAAATATTTATTATTGATGCATTCATCCATCGCATTAAATATTCAAAAATAATTAAAAAAATAAACACATAATAAAATGTGAAGTATTATTTATTTATTTTTAAAAAATAAAATTAAAATTGGACTCTTTTCATTTAATTTCAATTATGATTTTGAGTTTTGTGTTACTTTTGTAAATTTAGTTTTTTATACTTTCTATTGTATTAAATAAAATATACAATTTTAATATAATATTAATTTTTTAAACCTTTTTAAATGAGTTTTTGGTATATTGATTGTTCGTAATTTGTTATTATTATTATTATTATTATTATTATTATTATTATTATTATTACTACTTTTTATTATTATTATTGTTATACTTTAATCAATTTTGAATTTTTGAGAATATTTATTGATTGAAAAGTTTAATAGAAAAATGATATATGGTTTTTTTAAGATTTTTTTTATATTTAATTTATTAATAACAATTACACCCAACCAAAATAAATAAGTTAATTTAATTTCAAAAGACTTATCTTCTCATTTGAAATTATTTGAAATGGCAGAAATTTTTTTGATATAATAATTTTTATAATATTTAATATTTAAAATTTAAATATATTCATTATATTATGATAGGATCAGTCACGGTGTGTAGAGGGGGTGAAATTCGGAGTTCATATCCAAACGTTATGCTCGAAATACCAGAGCTGCTCAAAATCGGTTTAACACAAAATCAGTTGAGTGCATATGAGTAGTTTAGTGCTATATCTCTTGATCCGTTGATTTTTGGGCAAAGTGATAAACATAAAAGTTGTAGCCCTTTCTCTTATCTTTCCATAGAATCAAGAATAACTCAATTCGGAGTTCATATGCGAAAGTTATGCTTAATATACCAGTCTATTCTAGAAATTCTGCTTTGCATAATTTATGTTTCAAACCAGTAATTTCAACGCAGTTTAGCATCTCCATAGGATCCGATTCAGTCTTCAACTTGTGAAAATGATTTGTAGATCATTGTCTTGCCTTTCCAACTCATGGTGAATAGTTCCATTCGGATAATTGAGTTGCACAATATAGCCAATATACCAGAACTGCTCGATGTAAACTGCTTCTGTATTTCTGCTAAACTGATGCAATTCAGTTTGGTATTGCGACGTCAGTTTGATCTAGATAACATCCGTGTTTACTCAACTGACGTGAAATACAATATGTTCCAAATTGAGTTTACTTTGTATTATTTTTGGCGGATAATAAATTTCATCTCTGATCCATGAGATATCATCAAAATAGTAGAGCTCGCCAGAGATTCAGTTTTGCTAACTTTGAGTTTTGGCTTCCATTTTTAGTTTAGCAACTTCACACTAGATTAAATATGTTAGAAACACAATAACAAGTTTTGTTATCATCAAAATCAAGATTTCTTGTGTTACAAAAACCCAACATATTATATCAAAATTTTATATAAATTATTAAAACGTGCACTAATAATTATTAATTTTAATTGTTAACTATACAAATTAATAATCTGTGCATCTCATATATAAAATATTAGTTAGTTATAATGGTGAAACATCGATTTATATGTGAATTGAATCAACAATAGACACGTTCAATTCAAAATATTTTGGTACTATTTTACGAAATCAAAGTACAAAAACATCTAATTTGGGTAATATTTAAAGTATATTGAGCACTAAAATAAGTAAATTGAATATTCGAATGGATGAGATCATTTAATGTCAATGTTCAATACAAAATTTTTGGGTATTTTTTTATGAAATTGAAGCATTAAAATACCTAAATTTGGGTACCAATTAGAATAAATTGAGCACTAAATCTCATAAATTGGATATTAAAATTTATAAGAATATTTGATACCAATATTCAGCCCAATAAGTATGCGGATTGTTATTTGAAAATTAAATAAAAATTTAAGCATTTTTTTGTGCAATCAAAGTGCAAACGGTTTAATTTGGATGATCTAAAATGAAGTGGCCTTATTCAAAAGAATAACATAAGTAAATATTATATACTTAAATACACATTAATGATACCCAAATAAAAATCGTTAATGATTATTACCTCTTATTCATTAAGTATACACATTTTTTTAAATTAAGTATACATATGTGTTTGTATTAAGACACGACGATTCCCTTTAATATTCATATTCAAATTTTTAGGTTATGTACCAAATTTAAAAAAACTAACACTGCATTTGCTTTATTATCCTGAAATTAGCATATCTTGTATCCATTACGATGTTGTTAGTGTCTTTAATCGGTAAATTAAAATTATGGTAAGAAGTTGTTTCATATATGTTATTCATTAATAATATATATGAATTTGAATTAAGACGATGACAATTTTTCTCCAAATTTATACTCAAATTTTCAGGTTATGTACCCAATTTATAACAGATAATACTAATTTCGCATTAAATTATCTTGAAATTGACATATTTTGTGTCAATAATGGTGTTAGTATCGTTTAATTGGTTGATGAAAATTATGATAAGAAATTGATTTCCTAAATCTTAATTATTAATTGTACATGAGTTTAGATCAAAACGACGATGGCCTTTTATAGACATTCATGAACCCTACCAAGAAGTTGATCACATATTTGTTAATCTTAATATATGTTATGTGTCAAATCTCATTAATAATTCTATTTAAAATAACTAATTACGTTCACATTCGATGGAGACAACAATCTTCGCATCGAATACTCAAATTCGATAACAATGTGCTATATTAACTCCTGTATGTATCATATTTGTACTTGGATGTACCTGGTTTACTTACATATGTACCTTCTTTAACTATTTTATTATGGGAAAATTGCTTTTTTGGTCCTGTATGTTTGTCACTTTGCGATTTTGGTCCTTTATATTTTCAGATTGCAGTTTTAGTCCGCTATCTTTATTTTTTTGGCAATTTTAGTCCTTTTTCCGATGTGGCGCTGACGTGGCACCAATTCAATGCTGACGTGGAGCTGACGTGTACAGTGCCACGTCAGCATTTTCGAAGAAAAAGGACCAAAATTGCCAAAAATCGAAACATACAGGACTAAAACTGAAATGTGAAAACATAAAGGACCAAAATCGCAAAGTGACAAACATACAGGACTAAATTTGCAATTTTCCCTTTTATTATTTAGGTATCAATTGACATTAGTGTAGTTTTTTGTGTAAATACTCAAATTGGAGAAATATGTGTTATATTAACCTCGTTATGTACCTTATTTTAATACTATTATACCTTATTTACTTGGAAATGTACCATCTTAAAGTGAGTAATTAAATCTTTAGATTATACTTGACAATTGATATAAGTGAAACTTTTTTGAATAGTTATTATATGGTTTTAGTATCTCAAATATATATATATATATATATATATCTATACACACCACTAATGGGTAGGAATTGAGATATTGGTGATCTCTAGTTGAAGTCATAGCATATAAACATTCCATAGACATTCATGAATCATTTACCAAGAATTTGATCACATGGTTGCTAATTTTAATATATATTCTTGTGTGAAAATCTCATTTATAATTCAATATTTAAAATAACTAATCACATTTACGTTTGGTGGATACAACAATTTTTCCATCGAATACTCAAATTCAATCAATGTGCTCTATTAACTCCTATATGTACCATATTTGTACTTGGATGTACCTGGTTTACTTACATATGTACCTTGTTTAACTATTTTATTATTTACTTATCAATTGACATTAGTGTAGTTTTTTTGTGTAAATACTCAAATTGGAGAAATATGTGTTATATTCACCTTGTTATGTACCTTATTTCAATACTATTGTACCTTATTTACTTGGATCTGTACTTGATAGAATGGATATATTGATAGAATATTTACAGTAAGAAAATCACGAAAAATGTCAATTTCACCATGAAATTTACCCAACTAATTTAAGTGATTACATAAAAGGGTAATTATCTTTGTTGAATCTATAGATGATGTGCTCGATTGACTCTTATACGTACCCAATTGTAAATTTAATGTACCATATTTTATTTGAATGTGCATCAAGATGTGTACACTTCCTAGGTTGGGCAAAAAATTCCCAGCACTCATATTTGATACGTATGCATGTACTTTATTGTCCTCAATATGTACCTTATTTTAACATGTTTGTATTGGATATACTTCAAGTTGTACTTGATTTCAAGTAATTGATTATTTATTTCTCATTATATCAATTTGACATTAGTATATTTTGTGTGACTGACTACTCATATTTGATACATATGTGCTCTAATGTTTCCAATGTGTATCCTATTGTAACATTTGTATATTTGATGTACTTAAGTATATACGTGATTTCAAGTATTTAATTTAATTGATAAAATGAGTAATAAGGGAGATTTACAAAAAATATTTTTTAACAATTTTATTTTGATATCAAATATAAGAGTTTTACAAAAATATAATATTTTCGGATTTTTAAACTTCAATCTTAAACATTATTTATATAAAAACACTTTAAAAATATAAATACATTACATTTATTTCATATATAATATTTGTTTATTATATTAAACACGCAATGCGTGTGCCTCAAGTACTACTCAAATTAATGCATAAGACTTGGAAAAAAAATAATTTTTTATCATAATTTTTATCTATTAAAAACAAAAATTGTCAACTTAATTATTGACACAAAATAGCTTATTTTTGGTACAGAATAATTTGAATTCGGTATAAATAGTACTTAAATAAGTACAAAACATAGCAAACTGGACATATAAACTTCGGAGAACAATGCGATCTTTTTTTGAAATATTTTATCAAATTAATGCGTAAGAATTAAAAAAAATAACTTCTTACCATTATATTTTGTATCATTCAAGAACAAAACACTATGAACTTAATATTTGATACAAAATAACACATTTTCGTCATCATTCATATAAAACAATATTTATATTTTGAATCGATCCCTGAAATCAAATTAAATGGAATCAATCATTCATTCCAATACCCACATTTTTTATGTTATTTAACGCTCAATTTATTTTAATTAATTCCCAGATTAGTTACCAGTTTGTAGTACTTCGATTTCATGAAACATTAATATTCAATAATTTTGAATTTAACATTGACATTAAATGATCTCATCCATTAGAATGCTCAATTTAATTGTTTTAGTGTTCAATTTTATTTAATTAATAATTAAATTGCATACTTTTGTACCTTGATTTCACAAAACTGTACCAACATTTTTTAATTGAATCTGTCTAAATTGTCTAATATTGATTCATTTTTCAAAAAAGTTTTTTTTTTTTTTTAAAAAAAAAACAAACCTCCGCATAATTCGTATAACACACACAGAATTTAATAATTATTGATTGAAATCACAACTGATTTAATTTTGAAATGTGTATTAAGGGCATTGAAATCAATTGTTATTCATTGATCCGAATTATCTCATATGGTCTGTAATTGCATCAAAAGATCCAATAAATATATGTTATTGATTATTGTACATTTTGAATAGCAGAAGAGAAGATCTTATGAATTTTAAGAATTTTCAAAGAATTATAGAAAAAATATTTCACAATTGATTTACTAAAATGAGGTTTTTAATTTGTACAATTCATAAGAGATTCAGAATTAACTGACAACATTACAAATATTTGAATTGGTTTATAACATAATGAAACTTATGCACACTAATGTCCATATGTCATTGTAGACACTTTAATCATTCAAATGTTATCTCTTATAAACATCAATACAAACAATTGATAGGCATACAATTTGACACCCCATTATAACTAATTCATTAGATTATTTTTAATTGATAAATAATTTTCCCTAGCATTAAATTCAATAATTCGTGACATTTGAAAATCTACCACATAATTAAAAAACTTACTTCTTTAAATAAATAATTAATCTTAACAAATTATAAATCCAAATCATTATCACTATGAAATTCTCCGTAGGTATTAATCAAATTTTTTTGACGTTCAATTACTTAAATAGAGAATCGAAACTTAATTAATTTTTTTACTTTAAGCCTACTTATTCAAATATTTCAAATATTCATTTTATTTTAATTTCTAACAAATTGGGCATAACTTGAACACGATTATGGATATATTTAAGGATATTATTAAACACTATTTTTAAAGAAAAAAATATATTTTCATAAAACAAAATCAAACTAAATGGTTTCAACAATGTGAAAAAAGAAAAAAAAATAACGAGATAAAAATGTACAATAATAGTATCTACGAAAATCATGCGAGTTCGATTAAAAAAAAAAAGAGGGTAATATTGGTTTAGGTAAATGCAGTGAAGAAGAATAAAGATAAAATAATGGAAAAGAAAAGGGTATTATGGGGTTTAATAAAACAAAAGAGGGTATTATGGTAGTTTGACAAAGGACTGATTCTTAATTTGACTTTTGGTTTAGGAACTGTATAGGATGTATGTCACTATTAATATTTATAGATGTTGTATGTCCATCATACAAAGATTGAAAATTTGACAAATATTGAGTTATTCATAATATCTATTCGGATATAGTGAGGCCAGTTTGGTTACAAAAAAATTTTGCTTTTAAAAATGATTTTTTAAGTTGGCTTTAAAAAATAATTTTTTAAGTAAAAGTTATAATAATTTTGTATTTGAATAAATAGATTGAAAGCATTTTTTTAATTAAGTTTTTTTTTAAAAAAAAACATTTGCGAAGTTATAAATATGAGCTTTTAAAAAAGCACTTTATTTTGGCTTAATATATGTGCTTTTAAAAGCACTGCAGATCTACCCAAATACATTTGAACAATAAAAACATTTTTCTCTTCTAGCTTCTTAATCCAAAGACACTCTAAATCAAATCTCAAATATTTACAACATTGATCTAGATAATATTGCATAATTTATTTTCTTTTAAAAATGAGATGTCTATCTTCTTTATCTTAATGAAATGTGATGATCACAAATATAAATTATGACAAAAACGCTTGGGAGACCATCTCACTAATTAACGAGATGGATCTCAACCCGGCTCAAATCATGAAAAAATATTATTTTTTATATTCAAGTATCAATTTTTCATGGTAAATATGAGCACGGTTGATCCGTATCACGGATATAGATCCATAAAACGGTCTCACAAGATATCTACTCATTAATTATACACTCATATTTTATGATTGGAGCATCGGAATTTAGGGGTGTTCAAACTTTGGTTAAAAAAAAAACGAAAATCCAAAACCGAATAATCAAACACATAATCGAGCCAAAAATTGAATTTTGTTAATTCAATAAAATCGAAGTTTATATAGTTCAATTACGGATTATATATGTTAAAATTAAATTGATTGAAAAAACCGAAATTTTATTAGATACACAATTTTATTTTATAAATTTTTTCGCTTGAATTATCGTGCAAATTAAGACTTCCATTTCCACCACTCATCGCGTACAACCATGTTGTATGACATTCGTAATGACTTCTTTTATGGATCATATAAGTTCTATTGTTGCATTTTCTACATATAACAAAAATATATGTAAAATTTAGGACTTTGATGTCAGATGAATTACATGGTCATGGTAGCGACTTTTTTTTTTTTTTTTTTTATGTCTATAACTTCTGTTGTTGCATTTTAATTTCTTGATACATAACAAGAGTTTTAGGCCAACAAAAGAATACACAAGAATGACGCAACCCCATGTAGCCCTGTTTCCCTGAGTTGGCATGGGCAGTTTGATCCCATTCCTTCGCATAGCCGCTACCCTCGCCGCTAGCGGCTGTGCGGTCACCGTAATCACCCTCCATGATAGGATTTGATTACGCACACTTCGAGTCTGTGCCTAACTCCCAAGAACAAAACTCTGTTGATAATATTTCTGAATGAATCCCAAATATTCTTTTTACAATCTTTAAATAATGAGCGATAAAAGCAGGAGAAAACATTCTGAACAGAATCGTAACTAACTACAATTGATATAAAATATGCTTTCTCTATCCTATGACGTAATCCTTCATCCATGTAGGTTGGTTGCGTCTTCTAGGCTCTGGCCGCTGGTTACCCTCTCCTTCCTCTTCCTCGTGCACTTGGGTGGTATTGAAAATTTCTGAGTCTTCCATTATTTGGACTGGACTTTTATCAATTATCCTTTTGTTGGCCCATTCTTCAAGTTGTTGGCCCACCAATTGTGAGTCCATCTCCAGTTTTACGGGCTTATCACTCCCCTCATCTTCAAAATCAACCTTGTCCTCAAGGTTGAACTGATTGTAAAGAGAGCAGAACTCATGAAAGTTTTCCCAAGTGACATCTTCTGGATATTGGTCAGACCACTGCACTAACACTTGCTTCACTTTCTAATTATTAAGAGTGATAATCCGAGTAGCTAAAATGCTCAGAGGCAAAGATAGTGGTTGGTTGTTAACACTGAACTCAGGCAGTGGTTCAATGTGGTTGGGAACATCTTCTTGATAGAGTTTGACTTGTGATACGTGAAATGTGGGGTGAATGCGGCTTGTAGGTGGTAACTGCAGCTTGTAAGCTACCTGTCCCACTCGAGCCATGACAGGAAAAGGTCCAAAATATCTTTTGCAGAGTTTTGGGTGCAATCTGCGAGCTACAGTAGTTTGTCGATAAGGGGCAAGCTTAACCAAGATCAGATCCCCAACTTGAAATTGTTTTTCCTTGCGGGAAGTGTCTGCTTGTAGCTTCATTTGCTGTCGTGCAACACTCAAATGTTGTTTTAATTTCCTCAACACTTCATCATGTGCCAACAACTCCGAATTGATTGATTTTGATGGAGTTGGAAATCTGAGATCAAGGACTACAACTTTTATATTCATCACGTTAAGGGGCAAGCTTAACCAAGATCAGATCCCCAACTTGAAATTGTTTTTTCTTGCGGGAAGTGTCTGCTTGTAGCTTCATTTGCTGTCGTGCAACACTCAAATGTTGTTTTAATTTCCTCAACACTTCATCACGTGCCAACAACTCCGATTTGACTATGGCCAATGAAGTACTCCCCCAAACATAAACTGGAATGGTTGGTGGTAATCGGCCATAGACGGCTTGGAATGGAGTCATTCCAATATCAGAATGGTAACTGGTATTATAGTGATATTCTGCCCAACATAAAAAGTTTGCCCAGATAGTGGGTTTTTCCATAGTGAACGCCCTCAAGTATTGTTCCAAACACCGATTTAGCACCTTCGTCTGACCATCGGTTTGTGGGTGGTACGATGAACTCATTATTAATTTGGTGCCCATCAATTCAAACACTTTTTGCCAGAATTGACTGGTGAAGAGGGGGTCGCGGTCCGAAATGATGGACCGGGGTACGCCATGAAGACGTATAACCATTGAACAAAATAAATCCGCAACCTGACTTGCTGTGTGGGATGTTGGCAAGAGACCAAAATGAGCATACTTCATAAACCTATCAATGACCACCAAAATGACTGTATACCCCTTCGATCGCGGCAATCCTGTTATAAAATCCAGGGCTATGTCTTCCCATATTTGTTCGGGAGTCTCAGTTGGTTGTAACAGACCATATGGTTTCTCAGTGGAGTATTTGGTAGTTTGACAAACATAACATTTAGCCACAAATTCTTGTACTGACTTTCTCATCCCTTCCCAATAGAAGTTTGCTGATAGGCGCAAAAATGTGCGTTTTACACCAGCATGGCCTCTCATGGGGGAACTATGGAATTCTTGCATCACCAACTCCTTTGAAGAAGAATCAGGAGCTAAATAATACCGCCCGCGAAACAAGAGCAACCCATTCCTCACTGTGAACTTCGAGTCAGATACTTGTGGATGGTCACTCATACGCTGGTGCAACTCCAATAATTTGGAGTTTGTCCGATTCTCCTGATATAAAACATCCAGGAAGACAAACTGAGGTTTAGACATGGTTGTAAAGAGGACTGGTTCCACCCTTTTGTTCTCTTCTTCATGCACCCTCGACAAAGAATCGGTAGCCGAGTTTTCCCGCCCTGACTTGTATTCAATCAAAAATTGATACCCAATTAATTTTCTCAGATATTGGTGTTGTTCTGGTGTTTGGATGACTTGTGTCAGTATTTCCTTCAAGCTTTTGTGATTGGTTCGAATAATGAATTGTTGCCCAAGCAAGTACTGTCGCCACTTGGCTACTGCCTCGATAACTGCGTATAATTCTCGCACGTAGGTGGATGAGTCTTGCATTCTGGAACATAATTTTTTGCTGAAATATGATATCGGTTGTTCATCTTGCATTAATACCCCACCCACTCCCACCTTTGAAGCATCTGTTTCCACAACAAATGTTTTAGAAAAATCTGGCAACCTCAATGTAGGGGCAACTGTCAGTGCTTTCTTTAGTTCCTCGAAAGAGTTTTTAGCTTCCTCCGTCCAATGGAACGAATCCTTTTTGAGCAACTCGGTGAGAGGAGCTGCGATAGTGGCATACCCAAGGACAAAACGATGGTAGTACCCTGTAATTCCCAGGAAACCCCTTAATTGCTTAAGTTTCTTGGGTAATGGCCACTGGATCATGGCTTCAATCTTTTTTGGATCTGCCAACACCGCGCCACCTGTAACCAAATGCCCCAAATACTCCACAGTGGTTTGAAAGAAACTGCATTTGCTCCATTTCGCAAAATACCTTGGATTTAATAAACACTCCAATACCAGCTGTAAATGTTCAACATGATCCAACTCTGTTTGGCTATAGACAAGTATGTCATCAAAGAAAATAATGACAAATTTTCGCAAATACGGTTTAAAGGCACGATTCATTGCCGCTTGAAAAGTGAAGGGCACATTGGATAACCCAAACGGCATCACGATGAATTCATAATGGACCTCATGTGTTTGGAAAGCTGTTTTATGGATATCTTTTTCGTTCATCCGAATCTGGTGATACCCGGCACGTAAGTCAAGTTTGGAAAATACTCGGGCCGCTGCCAATTCATCAAGAAGCTCATCAATGGTGGGAATGGGAAACTTGTCACGAATGGTGATGGCGTTGATGGCACGGTAATCAACACAAAACCGCCACGAACCATCCTTTTTTTTAACCAACAACACCGGCGATGAATAAGGACTGGTACTCGGCCGAATAAAATCAAAGAATCAAAGTCCAGCAGTTCTTGGACTATTTTTTCCATGGCATCCTTCTGAAAATAAGGATAGCGGTAGGGCCTCACATTGATGGGTGTGGTGCCCGGTATTAAATGTATTCGGTGATCTACTGTCCGGTGAGGTGGAAGTACAGTGGGTGCAGAAAAAACTTGCTGATATCTCCGCAACAACAATTGCCCCTGTTCAGGGATTTGCTGGAACAACTCCTGTACATCCTCTTCCCATATCCCCTCCTTGCTTTGAAGTTCCCATGCATTTTGAGATATAGTATAGCAAGCTGTAATAGAGGAACTCCCTAACAGTATACACATTTGATTATAAGTTATTCATCTGGCTCAGGTAACTTGTTTCCCCTCAAACAGATACGTTCCCCTTTTAATGAGAATTCCATCGTCAACTCTTCATGATCATGAAGACAAGGCCCAAGAGTTCTTGTGAGACCTCGGTTCTAAACAACTTATCTCGGATTAAACAACAATTAAACATACAAAATCCAAGACTAAAGTAAAAGAAATTTTTTTTTTTCAGAAGAGGTGCGCCCGGGCGGCTAAAAACTGCAGCCCGGGCGCCTCCCAAAACAGCAACCTGCTGTTTGGCCCGAAGGGGTGTGCGCCCGGGCGGCTAAAAAATGTAGCCCGAGCGCCCCCTGATGCAGAACTAGGAAACAGTAGAAAAACTAGGAGGCTCGACTCCAACACTTCCAAAACGAAATCATGCATTACAACGCAACTCAAAACGTTAATACACATGCATAATCCAATATAAAGTAGTTCTAAAGTTATACAATCTCAAACTAATAGAACATGCTTCATTCTAAGATTACAAACCGAATAACAACATAACAAGTTCGAGTTCTAATATGCTTAAATCTTAACTAGATAAACATGCTGATTCGACTTCTAAAACCGAGTCCCACTACTAACTCTCCCTCTTGAAGTTAACCGGGTCTTCCCTGACTCGATCCTGCCCCACCTGTTGCCAAGTACACATACAAAACAAAGCAACAGCCGGATAAACCGGTGAGAATGATATTCCCAGTAAAAAACAACATAACAAGTAATAAATCAGTAAACATGCTTCCAAGGCAACACGTAATCAATTTCAACGTAATGAATGCATGACTTTAAACGGGATATCAAATCTGATAAACGAGGGATTGATGCTGTGCTTTTGGGATCCCGAGGATGAGATCACGTGACGACTCACCGACTCTCCCAATCGAAGTGGTGCCACGTATCTCACTCCTCTAGACTTTGAGCAACTATAATGAATATGCTAGCACTAGGCGAAACGACTACGACCTAGGCCACTCAATCATAGTTCCCAAACGTCCAAACAAAAAGGGCGGTTCTGCCCGCTGAAATCAACGTACGCTCAAGATGAATGCATAGCAGAAACATAAAACATAAGCCACATAGTCAAAAGCAAAATCAATCAACAAGACACAAGTTCCTCATGCTAGAACAAGTGTACATGCAATATGTGATTTGAAAGGGAAACTCGAGAACCAACTGTCCCGAGTATGCTATCCCGCTACGATGACTACTTTTACCTTTCAATGCAATAGCTCCAACTCTGGAAAAGCTACAACAAAACATTGTATCAAAGACTAACCAATCTAAACAACAACTATTGTTCAAGGTAAAACTCTTTACCGATCTTCGTCCAAACTCTAGACGATCAAATGCTGCTAACACAGGACTCGACAACTCCAACGAATCTGTACGAAGATAAGAGATGATCAACTACAACGATCACTCACAAGCCAATGCTTCAACAATTCAAAAACGATTCGAAAATCCAAAACTCAAACCGACGGCATAACGACTATAAACTGAACAAACCGGAAATGCAGACAGCAGTTCAATACCGATATAACCTCATATCAATGCCCTAAACAACAATAACAAAGCAAACCCATCAATCTCAAAATCCACATTTTCGAAAATGGCTTCCAAAAATCATAACAAATCCGAACGTCGCTCTAATTCAAAACCGACAGATAATAAACGATCAGAACTCTGTCAAGAACAACATACTCGAATCTCAAACGATTCTAACAACATCCAAAAACTAGAATGCATCTGATCGTAGAAAAACTTACGATAGAACGAAGCTCTCGCAGCCGTGATCATTAAACTGCCTTCAAAAATAAATTCCAACGGCCGGATCGAGCTCAGACTGAAATCAGAAAGCTTGGAGGCTCAATGGATCGGCTTCAATGGAAGAGACGTTCTTGGGGAAGGAGGAGAAGACTTGTCAAACCAATTATAAGTGTAGATAATATATAAAATCCAATATTTGCATTTTAGTCCCTGAAATTTCCAAAATTTGCAAAAAAGACCCTGATCAAAATCAAGTCGGCTCTTGAACTCTGTAATCTCCGATTAACTCAAATAAACTCATTTAAGATAAAAAACGGGGCGTTACAATTCTCCCCCACTAAGAAGAGATTTCGTCCTCGAAATCAACGAGAACCACAACTCATAAGATAGAATAAATAACTAAAGACAGTAAGAAGAACTCACGTCATCCGAATATCTCCGGAAATTGCTGTCTCATATCAGATTCTGTCTCCCAAGTCGCTTCCTCGACGCCGTGACGGCTTCACTGCACTTTCACCAACGGAATCAACTTGGTTCTGAGTTGCTTCTCATTCCGATTAAGGATCTGAATCGCTCGCTCAAAGTGGCTCAGAGTCTCGTCTAACTCGGCTTCGTCAGGATAAAGGATATGAGAAGGATCTGGATGATACTTTCGCAACATAGAGACGTGAAAAACTTCGTGAATACCAGATAAAGACGGAGGAAGTGCAAGTCTGTAGGCAAGATCGCCTATCTTCTCGAGAATCTCGTACGGCCCGATGAATCTCGGAGATAACTTCCCTCTCTTACCGAATCTTACAGTGCCTCTGAAAGGTGAAATCTTTAGAAAAACTCGGTCTCCCTGATCAAAACTCAGAGGTCTACGCCTGACATTCGCATACTTCGCCTGTCTATCCTGAGCTGACTTAATTCTAGACTGAATGACCTTAACCTGCTCTGCCATATCTCTAAGCATCTCCGGTCCCAAATCTGGTGACTCGGACAAATCATCCCAAAACAACGGAGATCGGCACTTCTTACCATACAAAGCCTCAAAAGGCGCCATACCGATACTCGCTTGGAAGCTGTTGTTGTAATAAAACTTGACAAGAGGCAAAGATTGTTGCCAACTAGTGCCAAAGTCTAGCACTACCGCTCGCAGCATATCCTCTAACGTCTGGATAGTTCGCTCTGACTGTCCATCGGTCTGAGAATGATAAGCTGTACTCAGATGCAATCGAGTACCAAGTGCCTCTTGCAGATTATGCCAGAAGTGCGAAGTGAATCTAGGGTCTCTATCTGTTGATAATATTTCTGAATGAATCCCAAATATTCTTTTTACAATCTTTAAATAATGAGCGATAAAAGCAGGAGAAAACATTCTGAACAGAATCGTAACTAACTACAATTGATATAAAAGATGCTTTCTCTATCCTATGACGTAATCCTTCATCCATGTAGGTTGGTTGCGTCTTCTAGGCTCTGGCCGCTGGTTACCTTCTCCTTCATCTTCCTCGTGCACTTGGGTGGTATTGGGAATTTCTGAGTCTTCCATTATTTGGACTGGACTTTTATCAATTATCCTTTTGTTGGCCCATTCTTCAAGTTGTTGGCCCACCAATTGTGAGTCCATCTCCAGTCTTACGGGCTTATCACTCCACCCCACCGTCTCCGCCGCGGAATTAGACCAAATCTCCAACTTCTTCGCATTGCATCCACACATCAAGCGCCTCCAGTTCCAACCGCTTTCTTTAGAGAAATCCAACTTCCGCAACAACGTACATCCTTTATTTGCTCAGGTTGAAGCCATCAGCAACTCACTTCACCTCCTGGATCCCATCCTCGCTGCTTTATCGCCGCCACTCTCTGCTATGATATCTGATCTACAGGTTGCGGGCAGCATGTCTCGCTTTGCTTCTAATAAATCATCCATCTCCACTTATGTTTTGGCCACTACTTCTGCAGTATATTTCTCTCTTATGCTTCTCCTTCAAAAAGGTGGCGTAATATTTCAAGAAAACAGCCATCTCGAGATACCCGGTTTTGGATCAGTACCCATCTCCAGTATTCCTCCTCAACTTTTAGATTCAAACCACTTCCTTTCTGCCCTTTTAGATGCAAATATTCCTTGTCTCAGTCATGCGAAAGCCATATTGATCAACTCGTGTGGCGAGCTCGAATCAGAGACGATCGAGGCCGGACTGGGGTGGTTGGCATGGGGAGGTGTTGGTGGCCGGAGACGACGTAGCGAAAAAAATTAGTGAGCTGATGACGGACGTACAGTTTCGTGTCATAGCTAAGGAGGTGAAAGAAAAATTTGCACGTGACAGAGAAAATGGTGGGGGTCTGGACGTGATGCTTCAAGGACTAAGCGAAGTACTTGAGGCGACAGAGAAATATGATTGAGGTTTGTTTGATTGTTTGGTGTCTCCCAGTTTGCATGAGTTTAATTCATGATGTTGTTGTATCTCCAAAATTCGTTTTGAATAAGTTGATATTTTGAAGTCTTCTTGTGATTTCCCTTTTGTTCCGGATTTTCTCGGATCCAAAATCTTATTTTGTGGTTGTTATGAAGAAGAATATCTTGAATTAACTGGACATATCGCTTGTGTCATGGTGTATACACATATTATATTTTGTGTGTATATAATATAATTTTTAATTTAAAAGTATTTGATTGAATAATTATTTTGAATATTGATCAAGAGTTGATTGGGCCGAAATAATTCATTTTAATTTATTGAACTCGATCGTATCAGTATCAGATATTTAGTTGGTTCGACATAGAACTTGAATAATTTGTAAGAGAGTTATAGTGTGGGGTTGTGATGGTAAAGAAAAAATCAATTTAATTAAAAAAAAATAGGTGAACGGGTCGAACCGATTCCCCGATTCAAGGTTGGTTCGACCGATTTTTGACCGGGTTGACCAATTCCGAGCAATTTTGACTTCAAAGGAAAAACAATTTTTGATATTATTCCGAACGGGATCCGGGGCCGTTTGCTATCGAACCGAACGATCCGATTCAGTTTAAAAACATTGGTTTATAGTTTTTATACAGTGGATGCTACCAGAAATGAGTTAAAAAATTAACGAAATGTTTATATCAAGTTTATCGTATCAAAAAATATAAAATTTATCTAAATTTTCTGTAATCAATGATTTTTGTACGATAATAATACCGAAATTTTAGATACGATAACAATATGATATTTAGAACTTTCGCTATATACTGAAATACTGAAACAATATATACTATAAATTAAAAAACTATAACTTTTTTAAATAATAAAGTTATAAATTAAAAGAATATATAAGGTTTTTTTTGGGTATAAATTTATATAAACCGATTGTATCGAACAAAAAATATAAAATTTATCGAAATTTTCTGTAATCAATGATTTTTGTACGATAATGATACCGAAATTTTAGATACGATAACAATATGATATTTAGAATTTTCGCTATATACTGAAATACTGAAACAATATATACTATAAATTAAAAAAGCTATAACGTTTTTAAATAATAAAGTTATAAATTAAAAGAATATATAAGGTTTTTTGGGTATAAATTGATATAAACCGATTGTATCGAACAAAAAATATAAAATTTATCGAAATTTTTTGTAATCAATGATTTTTGTACGATAATGATACCGAAATTTTAGATACGATAACAATATGATATTTAGAACTTTCGCTATATACTGAAATACTGAAACAATATATACTATAAATTAAAAAAGCTATAACGTTTTTAAATAATAAAGTTATAAATTAAAAGAATATATAAGGTTTTTTTTTGGGTATAAATTGATATAAACCGATTGTATCGAACAAAAAATATAAAATTTATCGAAATTTTCTGTAATCAATGATTTTTGTACGATAATGATACCGAAATTTTAGATACGATAACAATATGATATTTAGAACTTTCGCTATATACTGAAATACTGAAACAATATATACTATAAATTAAAAAAGCTATAACGTTTTTAAATAATAAATTTATAAATTAAAAGAATATATAAGGTTTTTTTGGGTATAAATTGATATAAACCGATTGTATCGAACAAAAAATATAAAATTTATCGAAATTTTCTGTAATCAATGATTTTTGTACGATAATGATACCGAAATTTTAGATACGATAACAATATGATATTTAGAACTTTCGCTATATACTGAAATACTGAATCAATATATACTATAAATTAAAAAAGCTATAACGTTTTTAAATAATAAAGTTATAAATTAAAAGAATATATAAGGTTATTTTTGGGTATAAATTGATATAAACCGATTGTATCGAAATTTCGGTATATCACAAATTTCAATATAATCAGTATACAATTTATAGGCACTGAAAATTTCGGTATACCGAAAGATACAGTACGATATAGTTGTAATTTTTGACACGATATTTGATTTTTGATAAGATACACCAACTCCAAATGTTACGCCTGTTACTTATTTAAGAATGACGATGAGTCACATTCGAATAAGTTTTTATGCTTCTACCAACATATCCACCGTGTGATCTATACAGGCACTGTCTTGACATAGATCTAACGGTGTACATTTATCAATAAATGTGGGTTTACTTATTTTTTAGTGGACCCCACATATATTAATAAATAAATACCTTTAGATCTATCATGGGGTAATGCCTGTGAATATAGTTTAAAATGAACCGTGTGAACCACACAAATATGGACTTAGATCCCTACCGTGGGGCTTCCACAGTCCCACAGCACCATATAGTGTGTTAGTAATTTTGATAACAAAATTAATTTATTACAATTATTTAAGATTTGGTTTTATTAATATTTTTTACGTTTCCACATGTGATAATTTAAATGATTTATTATTCCAATTTTAAATTTAGTATATGAAGATTAGTAAAAAAATTATATTAATAAGTTGACAAAATATTACAATTGATAAATTAATGATTAGCTTGACATTTAAAATTAATTAACGGGCAAATTTTTTTAATATTAAATTATTTTTAAATCTTTTTATATGAAATAATATATATTTATATTAATATATATATATACTTTAGTTATATTAAGTTAAATTAATGATTTTAAATTTAAATAATATTATATTAATGATAATATTTTTATTATTTAACAATTTCTTATTAGTTTGACTTAAAAAATATAAATGAAAACAAAAAAAATTATTTGAAGGATAAATTTTTTAGATATTAAATTCCGATTAAATTTATCACCAAAATTATTTTTATCATTTTTTTCCACAAGTACACGTTTTTTAGCTTTTAATTTCATCAAATTACTATTATTTTACCGCAGCAAAAAAAAATAATAATAATACTTTTTATCCGTAATTTTATTATTATCAGTTATTATTCTAAGAAATAAAAATTATGTATCAATGTACATAATAATACTAAATAATAAAGTAAAATAAATTTTAAATTTAGAAAAACAAATCATTATTAAAATTATCAAACGTGGGATAAAAAAAGTTAGCAAAAGAAAATCTTAAATAATTACCATAAATTAATTTTGTTACCAAAATTAATCCCATAGCAAACGGTTATGTAGAGCCGTCAATTTGGGTTAGGCCCATCACATAATTTAAGTGGGTTGGGTTGAAATTTTTTCAACCCAACAAAATGTGGGCCTAGATGGGCCAACCCGCATTGGCCCGCGACCCGGGCCAGGGTTGGCCAGCGAGCCTAGAGAATTAATAATTTATTTTTATTTTTATTGTTATATATGTATTTTTTAATAAAAGTTGTGAATTTTTTTTGTATTAATTACTTTATATAAAATTTACACATCTGAAATCAATAATTAAAATTTTTATTAATATGTTTATATTAATATTTATTTATGAAATGATTTTTATAATTAATTATAATATTTTTTATTTATTTTTATTTGTTGTGATACAACCCGCGGGCCGGCTTGCCTAACCCGCAACTCATCTTGGGTTGGGTTGGGTTGAAGATTTTGAGCCTCCAGGATGGTGGGTCGGCCCACCATCGATCCGCCAAAAGGTGGATTTTTTGTTGAGCCGGTCCGTCCCGCCATGGGTTGGCCCGTTTGACAGCTCTTACACGTGGTAGTCTCCATTGCACGGGTTCCAATTTCCATGAAGAGTTTCATATCAAATAAATGATGGATGCTACACACATTACCCTTTATGGTGTCGGTTCGGATAAGATTTCAGGCTTCTTTTCCTCATTATTTATTGTATCTACCTTATACTCGTCGGTTCAACTTTCATCCCATCCTTCTAATTTCCCACACCATGAAGTGGTTGGATGCACATCGACAAGTAAAATCTAAAACGTAACGAGAATTCAACTACTACCAAAAGACACGTTTAAAAAAAAATAAACTACCACCAAAAGACACAAGTATGGCACCACCGCATGTAGCTCTGTTTCCCTGTTCCGGGATCGGCCATTTGATCCCGTTCCTCCGTCTAGCCGCCACCGTCGCCGCTCGTGGCTGCACGGTCACATTAATCACCCTCCACCCCACCGTCTCCGCCGCTGAATCGGACCAAATCTCCAAGTTCTTCGCGTTGCATCCACACATCAAACGCCTCGAGTTTCAGCCCCTTTCTTTCAAGAAATCCAAGTTCTTCAACGAAGATCCTTTCTTTATGCAGGTTGAAGCCATCGGCAACTCAGTTCATCTTTTGGATCCCATTCTCTCGACTTTATCGCCGCCACTCTCTGCTATAATATCCGATCTCTCGGTTGCGAGCAGCATCTCTAGCTTTGCTTCTGATAAATCCATCTCCACTTATGTTTTGGTCACTACTTCTGCAAGATTTTTCTCTCTTATGCTTCTCCTTCCCAAGCTAGCAGCGCTTAGTGGAATTCAAGAAAACGGCCATCTTGAGCTTCCCGGTTTAGGGCCAGTACCCATCTCAAGTATTCCGCCTCCGATGCTTGATTCAAACCACTTTTTCTCAGCCGTCATAAATTCAAACATCCCTTGTCTCAGTAATGTGAAAGGCATACTGATGAACACCTTTACCGAGCTCGAATCGGCCTCCATTGAGGCGTTAAACAGTGGAAGAATCGTACCAGATTTAGCACCAGTTCTCGCACTTGGCCCTTTCGACTCTTTCGAGTTCGAAAAGGCACCTAATCTTCCATGGCTCGACGAACAAGCGCCCGAATCAGTACTCTTCATTAGCTTTGGAAGCAGGTCAGCCTTGTCCAGAGATCAAATACTAGAACTACGCGATGGAATAGAGAAGAGTGGGTTCAAATTCTTGTGGGTACTGAAAGCCAACAAAGTGGACAAAGATGACAAGGAAGATGCGCAAACGATACTGGGTGAATCTTTTCTTGAAAGAACCAAGAAACAAGGAATGGTGATAAAGGGATGGGTGAACCAAGATCAGATTTTAGCACATCCGGCCATCGGAGGATTCATCAGCCACTGTGGATGGAATTCAGTAACAGAAGCTGCAAGATTGGGTGTGCCTGTATTAGCCTGGCCACAGCATGGAGACCAAAGGGTTAATGCAGCGGTGGTGGAATCGGCAGGATTAGGATTGTGGGCGGCGGATTGGGGTTGGGGCGGGGAGAAACTTGTGGTCGGAGATGATATAGCAGCAAAGATCGGCGAGCTGATGCTGGGGAAAGATTTGAGAGCTCGAGCAAAGGAAGCTAAAGAAATAGCTCGGAAAGCTCGAGAAATTGGTGGGACTTCCGATGGGTTCCTTCGCCTCCTAGCCGAGGAATTGAAGCTCCAAGAAATATGAGTTTCATATTTCTTGCTAGTTTTACAAGTTGTGTACCATGTTATAAATAAAGTTTTTAAACCACGTTAATGTTTCTATAAAAAAAATATTACTCCGACAAAAAAATCCTGGATGTCCATAATTGGTTTATTCATGATTTTCGGGCGGAAAGAATACGTAAATGAAGGAAATGAATTCTAAAAGCATCATCAGCAAATCAGAATTTTGACTCCATTTTTCCAAATTCTGTCACAAAATTGGAATTTACCTTCATCAACCTTCAAGGAATCTCAAGCCACTGATCCCAACTCCCAACTTATCCAACTTCTTCTCCAAACCAATGTTAAAACAGTTAAATCTCACTTCAAAGTAAAGGGAATTTTATCAAACACCTTTGATTGGTTCCTTCGTACAATTGCAAGTCCAGGTAATAGCCCAGCTTTAGAAACTTTACCAGAAGTTTTACCATTTGGATCTTTTACAATCTTACAAATCCCAGAAAACTTAACACATTTCTTGTTAATCAACATATCAAACATATAAACTGGGAAAAATGCAACATCTATGACCATTGATATATCTAATAATGCATAATGGCTAAAGATAAAAACAATTATATCATGAGATTTTATATTGAATTTATCGTGAGATTTTAATAAATGAAAATTTTGTATTGAATTTTTTATATTTTAAGAATTGTTATACAAATATCGTTGTTCCTGTAGTATGTGACACATTTAAGAATTTCCCGTGAACTACCAAGAAACTATACTATCCCATTCAGGTAATTAATTTACCATTGTTGGTAGCAGGAAAAGAAATTTTGATGCTAAGAAGCTAGCCCATTCCAGTAGTTGATATGTATGTCACAGCATTTATAGGTTGTTCGGAAATATTTAAGGTATATATATATATATATATATATATATATATATATATATATATATATATATATATAAATTTGTTTAAAAAAAAGAACTGAAGATATGGACCCTGATTTTAAATGAGTTACTTTATTATATATATATTTTTATAAATGAGTTACTTTTATCTTCTTCTTTCTTTTAGTGAAACATGTTAAATGTTAAATGAGTCAGGTATTTATAAATATAAATAATTTTCTTAAAGCTGACATCAATTACGGTTCTATGGTGTAGTGGTTAGCACTCTGGACTTTGAATCCAGCGACCTGGGTTCGACTCCCGGTAGGACCTTTCTTTTGCTTTTGGCTCGTTTTCGTCTCTGGGCTTTTTGTCGGGGCCAAGGGCTTATTAAGACCTTCAAAGCCCAACATTTCCAGTACCATTCAACCCATTTACACTTGTAAATAAATATTGTTTTGTAACTTAAGGGACTCCAAATTTTGTTAATTATATACTTTGTCGCGCTTATTAAGCAAATTGCATGTAGAGATCCGTAAGGGCTTATAGTTTAATTGGTTGAAACGTACCGCTCATATATACAAAGTAGTCGAAGTACTCATCATCCTCAGATCTCAATCTAGCGACGGCATGTGGAACCAATATGGTATTTATTCGACCTGACTAGGGAATAGAATCAACAATCGAATAATGCACCCCATTAGAATTTTAATTAATTTTTTTTTTCATTTTAGGCATATTATTACACAATAAAAATATTTTTTTTACTTTTACTTATTTTTATATAATTTAACATCGTAAAATTTGTGAAAATAGCACTTGGCCATTTGAATTTTTAAATTTTTTATATTTTCAACCATCTTGTATAATATATCCAAAAATAAAATAAAATAAAATCAATATGAAACATATATTTTTTCCAGATTTCTAGAAATACTTTAAAATGAAAGATATTGTTCTAGGACAAGCAAGTATTATATTTTGTTATTAGAAAAAAAATTATTAGAAGATACATGGAAAACTTATTAACTCGAATAATATGGGGAGAACTACATTTTTCATGTTATTTGCATTTTGATTCTCATTTTTGGTCATGTTATTGTTAACGGTGAATTACCATTAGTAAGTGTAATAGAGGTCATTTTGATCATTGCTTAAGTCCGAGGTTTATCTAGTGTACATCGAAAAATAGCGGTTACGGATTCTCTTGTCTTAAAAAAAAATAAAGCTCATTTTGATGACTTATTAAAAATAATAATAATAATATGTAGTGTAAAAAAAAATTTAAGTACAAATAACACTCCCTTTGATTATACGGCATTCGTGTAGATTAGATATATAATTTTATGTGTTTAAAAATTAGATGAAATTTGATGTGATTTTATTTATATAACTAATTTTTTATAATATAAAATTAAGGGGAAACTATACTCTTTGAGTTTGGACAAAGTAAAATTATCTTTAATTATAATTTTGTAAAACTTATTTACATAGTATACTTTTCGAATTTTATAAATATCAAATAATATTATTTTTAATTATTAAATCAAATTCTTAAATAATATTTTAAAATTTTACCAAGCACCAAAATGAATTCTAAATCATTTGAAATGATTCCAAATCCAATTCTAGACCACCCGAAGGACAATCCAATGGACCATATCTCTTTGAAAATCAATTGAATTGATATACAAAGATGTTCTAGTCCATTGATGTTGGCATCATCATCATCATCATCATCATTGAAACTGCCATATATATTTTTTTTATTCAGTCAAATATAGTGCAAGGGTTGGAATTAATAGGTTTTGTTTATAAGATCGCCTGTTGATTTATAGGGGCGGGGCAGAGTCACTTAAATAATCACCTAATTATAGATATTTCTTCATTTAATTTAAAATATGGTTCTTTCTTGTAGTCTTTAGATGTAAATTTAATTAATGAATGAATATTATATCATTCTAGAAATGTAAGATTCGGCAATGTTATAGCCACTTGTAATTTGTTATTAAATGCATTTTGGTTTCCGTAAGTAATTATTTGGTAAGAATTTTGGCCGCTAGCGATTTATTTTATTCTAGAACAATGCTCTTAGTCATCGAGCTTTATTTGGTTTTGTAGTACTTTTCATAATTTCGTACAAGACGATGAACCAATCAACAAGATGATTCTTACATTTCAACTATTCAAACCCTTGGCTGTTGTTACTTGTTACATGCACTTTATATCACTTTTTTTTTTTTTTTTTTGAAACATCACCTTTTATTATATCGTATGTCTTACTTTTCTTAAAACGCATTATTTCCCAAAATAGAATATCTAAAACTTCAATTAATCAAAAAAATATAGTCATGTTTGTTCACATTCGTAAATCCAAAAAAAATAAACAAAGCAAAAATTAAAAACTACTACTCGTTAAACTATTTGCTAGTGAAACACGGAATATCCACAAATTTGAAATTAAATTAAAGCAGCTAAGAACATCAGCTTGTTATATTATAAGCCAAGAGACGTTTCATCCTAAAAAAACTATTAGCGCATCTCCAACCCTCTTTTATGATGGAAGATTTCTCTAAAATAGAGGAAAGGAGATGCTCCAACTTTCCTTATTTGCATCCTCCATTTTGGAGAAAGGATAGAGAAAGCAAAATAGATGATGATAAAATTACGAAAATATCATCCTAAAAAATTGTATAATAGTCTTTTGTAATTTTTTTATTTTTCGGTTCATATAATTAAAAATTGTAATTAATTTTATTGTTATATTTTATTTAATCTCCTTTTAATTTATAATGAATTATAATTTTACTATTTATAATAAACATCAAATGAAAATAATGAACAATCATGATAAAAAATACACAACACAAAATAAATGCATTATTTTAAAAAAATCGAGTCGAATACATATTTAATTGTGTTATATTTTATAATACAATACATAATTATTTAAAATATTATACAATTTATAAAAGATGATTATTCACATTCTTAATAATAAAATTTACAAGTTTATTTCAAAAAAATATTTCAACGTGGATATTCCACAATTTAGCGGGATACTTGAAACCGGCACAAAATGGAGAACAATCTAATGATATGATGAGTGAAGACTTCACTGAATTCCTAGCCATTGCAAAAGCTTCAGCAAAACATCAAAGAAGCTGAAAAAGAATAGCAGATGCTCTAAATTTTTAGTGTTTGAAAATTTCATGAAGGACATATTCGTTGCACTTCCACATGCAGGAGAGACAAGGAGGAAACATAACTCAGAGCTATGTGGCGGACCCAGGATTTTTAGTTTATCCGATCAAAAATTCTAAGCTCCCGCATCCTTTAATATTTTGAATTGAACTATCGGGCTACCACCAAATTAAACCAATATTATTCAACATTTTTATATACAAAATTTTAACAAATTTCGGGCCGACCCAGGCTAAAGCCCGGGTGGACTTGAACTTGGGTCCGCCCTTTGTGGCTAAGTTGTGCATCAGTGATGATGAATCCGATCGAAGTCGGGATCGTCCCGGTGCACTTATTGATAATCATGTGGTTTTTTTAAGAATTTATCCAATAAGCACAGGTTTTGTGGAACAATCTGTTGCAACAAAAATATGTTAAGAAGCTTTAAAATCAGATATCTTGCTGAAATGAAAGTAAAAGAACAAGATATACTAGCAGAGAGATTCAAAATTAGCCAAGCAACTATATTTACTCAAAATTTTAGATCAACAAGAGGGATTTTCTCTATTTTGGCTCACCAAATGCAGGCCTCATTTTTTTTTTCTTTTTCTATTACATACCTAACATCTAAAAAGAACTGTACATGAAACAAAACTTCTGCCTGCCAAGAAAAGTACTGTAAAAACCTAGCAAACTTTTCTATGGCCCATTAGCTCATTAACTTCCTCCCAAAGCCCAACATTGCCGGCACCACTCGGACCAATAACACTCGGGCTGCAAGCAGCCACGGTCCAATAACCGGCCCTAATCTCCTCCCTCAACTCTTCACTTTCCCACGCACAATACCCATCAAAGAACCTAAAATCCCCATCTTCACCCAAATCCCTCTTCGTTTCGATCGCACAATCCACGCTTTCCATCGTCCCATAATACAATCCCTTCATTACTTCGTCCAAAACCCCACTCGGCCTCTGTTTGCCACCAACCAAGAACAGACCTTCAAACAAAGGGCCCCCAAAGTGAAGAGGCCCGTCGGAAAACGAGCCGGACATATTCGAGGCCCATGATTTCATCTCCTTGATGGACATGAACGATGGCCTGTTGAGTATGAGGCCCGTCAGGCCCGTTGGGCCGGCGGATAGCACCAAGATGACGGTTCTTTTGTATATGTGGTTTGTGTCGAGCTTCTCTGTGGCAATCAGTAAGCAGCCTTTCTCCAGCTCGGATATGGGGTGTGCCCATTTTTTCTCAACCGGGTCGGGTCGATCCGTCGGAGTGAACGGATCCGCCAACGGAGAAGCGCTTGTCGGAGCCGTTAGGGTCCGTTCGCTGGCGACTAATCTTGCTCTAAACGCACGCCAGTCTGATTTGAGAAGTGACCCTTCTTCAGCTTGGATCGATGTTGATTTTAGATTTGATTGGGAGCCTGAAATCAAGTAAAAACTATGGGTAAATCTCTCTGAACTTTGGTGGTATGATCTGCAGTAAATCCAAGTATATCATCCAGAAACCCGGGTAAAATGACCCTTTCGCACAGCAATTGCAAAAACCAGTTTCAGTAGATCTTTGCAGCTTCCCCTTTTAAGGGAAAACCCTTTGTGTCAAAAAGCTTGAAAATGGTTTTGATTCAAAAGAAAGGGGATGGATCTGAGAGCAAAATTGAAAGAACACGAAGCCCAGTAATACTTACATGATACGGAGAGTTGAACTCTGAGTCTCCTGGAATGAATCTGATTGGGTTTAGGGTTTGTAATCGCGGGAATCGCTACCTTGATCGGGTGAAGAACTTCCATTGAAATTAGTGAAGGATTTGGAGTAGGTGAAGTGGATGATAATGATAATGATAATAATAATAATAATAAAAATACAAATGTGATGAAGAGAATGGAGAATCTGAGCTAATTTATAAATGGGGTGAAATGAGATATTGTCTCCATCTTGGGCCCCATCGAAATTAACGAGTGAATTTACAATATTTTTATTTTTTAAATTATATTAAGTCAATATAATATATTATTATTATCATTATTACCCTATATTTTAAGAAGCATCCAGAAATAAAATTTCAAAAAGAAAATTAAAAAATATAGACATCATTATTTTGCCAATTTATTTAAGATTCAGAATATGGTGAGAGACAATTTGTATTTTTTTCTCTTTCTTAAACACACTTTTTTTGGAAAATAATTGCAAAATTAAAAATATATGTATCTCGCGGACTATTATTTGAGGTTATTTATTTAATTTTATTTGAGGTAATTTATTTAATATTATTAGCTCTTGGAATCAAGTCTATGTTTTCTCCTATTCATACCATGTATATCTATTATTAATATCCAGATAACCACGACGCTTTGACATGGACGCGAATGAATGTTAGAAAGATATATTTAGACTTCAACGAGACATCAAATAATTTGATATACGAAAGATTGTGGTGCTTATTTGGACAAGTATCATTTTTCAATTTTTTAATCAGAGAACTACTTTTTCCCCTTAGTTGCCGAATCTTGGAATTTTTTTGCCTTTGTTTAAGGATCACATGTTATTCTCGAAGCTATTATTTATCCGATAATTATATGTTATGATTCTAGAATGCTTGGTTTTAATAATAATTTGTTGGGTTTTCTAGAAGGAATTAGTGGTTCGTGTAATATTTTTTTAACCACGTACGAATCGTTTTTTTGTTTGATTCTAGAATGTTTTGGGTTCCATTTGGCGTAATTTTTAGCCACTCGTGCTTCCTTTGTTTCTGTGCTTGTTTTGTTTCTGCAAGCTGCCCCTTGTTTTCTGAAAGCATTTAATTTCAAGGCTATTTTACTTTCTTTGGTAGATGGAGACATGCACCTAAATAGTCGTGGGGTACGATTAATTGCATCGAGATGGGTTCGAATATTATTATTGTTAAATGAATGAACCAACGATCCGATTTTAAAAAAGTTAAAACAAAAATCATGGTGGATACATGTTACCTTTTACAGTAGTACAATGTCTTTTTTTTTTCCTCTTTTTTTTTTCAAGGACATATTGATGTTTTGACTTGATTGGTTTGTGTGGATCATTATCGAGCTGTTCCATATCGCGAGAATATATAACAGGTCAGAAGTAGGTTAGCTACCAGTATATTTACTTATATATGTTGATGTGATAATATCTATGTATATATATAGTTTCGGAATCGATCTATGGTGTATGAAATTATGGGTGGGTTTTTGGTATACCATATAAAAAATATTGGTATGAAAAAAATTCATATCGATATCGATATTGAAATTTTGAAATTTTTGTATAAAAAAAATTCATACTCATAAGTCATACCGTATAGATACCGAAAAAAAATTTGATATACCAAAAAATATCTATATAATTAAAAAATTTCGATATGATATCCAAAAAAATCGGTATTTTTGTTCGGTATCTCAGCCCTATGTATGATCATGATCAAACACTTGTTGTTTTTCAAAAGTTATAACTATCAATGACGATGTGATATCAATATTAATAGTATAGTAATATTACTATTATAATAATTGTAATACTTTTACAGCAATATAAAATATGAGTAATTTTGTTTTGGTACTATTGTTAAAATGTCAAATTGGTACATGAACTATTGAAAATGGTTTAATTGATATATAATCAAATTAAAAAAAATTAAGTTTATTTTCAATCTAAATTGATATTAAGTTCAATTAATATTAATAAAATTTGATCACGTACATAATTTATTTTCATGATTATTATTTATTTATTAATTTAAAAAATTATATTTATTTAAAATTTTATCATGATAAATAATTGTCAAATCAAATTATACAAAAACAAATATTGTAATATATATGAAAATATAATAAAGAAAAAATATGTCACCTGAGCCCGTTGATATTGGTTTTAAACTGTTGAAACACATGTAATCGGTAGCTTCGATCCGACCCCATAGGTATTACACCATGAGTAACACTCCTGCGCAACGGTCTCATTCGTGAGACGGGTCAACCCTATCCATATTTATAATAATAAGTAATACTTTTGACATAAAATGTAATACTTTTTAATGGATAACCCATAAAAGAGATCCGTCACACGAATATGACCCGTGCAACGGTTGCATACAAGTGTTTGCCTTACACCATGGGGTAGATGGCAATCACTGGTTGGTTCAAATCATGTGGGTCTCACTGAATTATATGAGGCTCACATGATTTGAACAAATAAAATACATCCACCTGTCCCATTGGGTAATACTCATAGGATAGGTTGAAATTTGCCACATGTAATCATCATTTTAGTTTTTCAAAAATTTGATACTGTCATGTTGGGAATTAAAAAAATGTTTAACATTAAACATTTATACTTTGAAAAAACAAATCTCATAAAAAAAACCCGCCCTCATTATCTCAATTTACGTGATTCTAATGACGTACAGTTTTTTCATTTGATTTGAAAATTTGTAAGTTTTTTTTTACTCGTATTTGAATTTAAATATAAATAAATATTAATTTTATTATATTTTTTATTGATATTAAATATATTTTAATCGTATATATGATTTATTTATTTAGTGTATTTTTATGAATATATAAGTTATATATCAATTTGTTTTTAAATAAGGATAATTATTTACTATAAATATAAAAAATACCATTTTATTATATATTTATTAATATTTTTAAAATATATCGTATGTGAATAAATAATTTATCAACGAGTAAAATATCAATATATTATAAAATAGTAAAATACTTGTTTTTTTTAATATTTGAAATTAATATAAATTTATTTTTATATTTTTAATGAATAAAAATTATTTTGAAAAATAAAACATGTACTTAGTTGAATTTATCAAAAATAATTGGACTTAAAATTTTTTTACTAAAGGATAAAATTAAATTTTTAGTCCGAATCTTGGAATTTTTTTGCCTTTGTTTAAGGATCACATGTTATTCTCGAAGCTATTATTTATCCGATAATTATATGTTATGATTCTAGAATGCTTGGTTTAATAATAATTTGTTGGGTTTTCTAGAAGGAATTAGTGGACTGGTTCGTGTTTTAACCACGTACGATTTTTTTTGTTTGATTCTAGAATGTTTGGGTTCCATTTGGCGTAATTTTTAGCCACTCGCTTGTTTTGTTTCTGCAAGCTGCCCCTTGTTTTCTGAAAGCATTTAATTTCAAGGCAATTTTACATTCTTTGGTAGATGTAGACATGCACCTAAATAGTGGTGGGGTACGATTGCATCGAGATGGGTTCGAATATTGTTAAATGAATGAACCAAAGATCCGATTTTAAAAAAGTTAAAACAAAAATCATGGTGGATACATGTTACCTTTTACAGTAGTAAAATGTCTTTTTTTTTTTCAAGGACAAATTGATGTTTTGACTTGATTGGTTTGTGTGGATCATTATCGAGCTGTTCCATATCGCGAGAATATATAACAGGTCAGAAGTAGGTTAGCTACGAGTATATTTACTTATGTAACATGTTGATGTGATAATATCTATGTATATATATAGTTTCGGAATCGATCTATGGTGTATGAAATTAGGGGTGGGTTTTTGGTATACCATATAAAAAATATTGGTATGGAAAAAATTCATACCGATATCGATATTGAAATTTTGAAATTTTTGTATATAAAAAAAACCATACGCATACCGTATAGATACTGAAAAAAAATTTGATATATCAAAAAAATATCTATATAATAAAAAAATTTCGGTACGGTATCCAAAAAAGTCGGTATTTTAGTTCGATATTCCAACCCTATGTATGATCATTACAATTATTTATTACTATATTTTATTTAAGGGTTAATTGGGCTTAAATCCCTCTGCCCAATGTTTCAATTGGATTCAGTCCCCGTGTATTTATTTTTTGTCTGCACTACCTGCTGCATGTATTTTATTTTATTAACTCCCTAAACTGGTTTTTTACTATTATACCCCTGCTTCATTAATTATTTTTGTTCCCACCCAAATCGAGAACAAAAATTGCATCTGAGAACTTCACGGGGACTTGAAGGAGATCAGAGCCGGGACATAAATTGCATGTGGGAAAATTCACGGGGACTTGAACGGAGATCAGAGCTGAGACAGAGCTAGGAAAACTCACAGCGGCTCGAATTCACGGGGACTTGAACGGAGATCAGCTGAGACAAAGCTAGGAAAACTCACGGCGGAGCTGGGAGAACTCGAGTTTATTCGAGCAACCGATCTCACAGGGAAAACAGGCCGACGAAGCAAGTGTAAGCTCATCTTTACTTTGGGTTTTCAAACCGACTACTACAAATATTTTTTTGTTTAGCGGTTCGATTTCTAGGTTTTATGTTGTGTAATGTATATTTCTGTGTTTTTGGGCAAAATTGCTCTTTCGTGGTTCGAAAAAATTTTCATGAATTTTTTCGACTATGAAACTATTGGAAATTGTTTAGTTGAAATTAGTGTTAGGTTTTGGTTTACAAAGTTTTAGTTTTGTTATTTGTACGACTGTGACAATTAAGAAAAATATTTGTGGTATTTGTATATGTGTGAGAGTTTCTTCTATTTTGTTTTCAAATGCATTTTTTTGGTGAGTTGAATTATGTTAGGATCTGGTTTGAATTTTGTATTATTTTCAAAATTGTAATTGTATTGATATATTGGTTGGGGTTTCGATCATCTGTATGAATTTGAAATAATGAATTTTTAATTTTTTGTTTTAGTTTTGATAAGAACTATTCTGAATTGTTTGTTTATCTAAGATAATTGGTGAATTTGTATGTTTTTTGTATCAGAATGTCACGAAAAAGGAGAAACAATGATGACCCTATTGCTGGTATTGTATCAAGAGGCAAAGAAGCATTTTCACGTTGTTCGCCACCATATATTTTAGATGTTATGGAAAAATTAGTCCCAAAACTAAGTGAAAGGCAAATGGGGAGGATAAAGGCTACACCACTTGGACCTTGGCTGAAGATGCCCAACCTGTCCATTGGAACTTGTAGAATTGATTCAATTCTTAAAAGATTCGAAGTAGAAACCTCAAAATTTCGATTTGGCTCAAGTCTGATGGTTCCATTCACTTCACCGGAGTTCTCTATCGTAATAGGGTTGCCTAGTGTTGGGCAGCCTGTTAATCTTGATTTGAAAATGGGATCGGGGTTTTTTTATCGTCATTTTGGATAAAAAAAAATGGTTACTATTAAGAGAAGAATGATAAAAGATAAGCTTTTGGAATTAGTTCATGACAATTCGGACATTGGTGTGGATGATTTTATTAGATTTTATATTTTATTAATTTTCAACACAATTATATTTCCTGTTAGTAACTATGTTACGCCAAGGTTTATTTTTCCGTATTTGGATGATTTGGATACTTTCTTTGACTATGGATGGGGAGATGCCGCCTTTAGATTCTTGCGTGAAGGAATTCATGAGCATCTTGGTTATTCAAAAATTAAGATAGGAAAGAAAGCATATGTTGATGGTTGCATTGTTGGGCTGATGGTGAGTTTGTTTGGTATGTAAAAATTGTGACACTTTTATATTAAATACTAATTATCATAAATTTTTGTCGTAGGCATGGGTTTATGAAAGAGTCCCATCACTTGGTAAACCTCGTGCGATACGTTGTTTTCCAAGGTTGTTTAAGTGGGGAGAAAGTGAACTTCCACTTAGCGTTAAAGTGGCTGAATCCTTGTTAAATTCGATAAGTTGTAACAAGGTAATATATATATATATATATATATATATATATATATATATATATATATATATATATATATTTATGTATGGACACTTTTGTTTATATTTGATTGTGAATCTAACTAGATCCTGTTTTTTGTGATTAGATTGTGTCGATTGTAGCATTTGAAGAGGAAAAAAAACTGATTGGGGAGATGCAAATTGGTGGTGAGGTAATTGATTATAATTAAAATATGTCCTGTATTGAGAGCTTGTGAAATAATAAACTTATTGTGAATAAATTATTTTTTAAGGTAAATTATAATTCGAAGGATGCAGATTTGTTGTGTTATGTTAAAAGTTTAGAGGTTGAGATAAAATCTTTGAAGCAAAAAATTACTGGCTTTCAAGGTGGTGTTCCTTTGAGTAAAGACGATGGTGATGGTGATTGTGGTGTGAATAAAGAAAATAGTGGTTATTCTGGTAGAGATAGGGATGTAAATGCAGATCTTGGTGGCGAGAGTTTGAATGTAAAGGTGGAGTATGATGGAGATCCATTGTTGGACAGTTTGACAAAGTTATTTGTCAAGGAAGTTGTAGGTGATAGTGATGAATCTAGTGTATTGCTGGATCTGAAGAATTGAATATTGGAAATTCTAGTAGCACCCCACAACCAAAGAGAATGCGTTTGTCGCACTGCCAGGAAGTTTCTCAGGAGCATGTTGAATTGGTATTGTGAATAACAACCACATACTTGTTTTAATGGTAATTTTATATACTCGTATGATTTAGTATTAAATTCGTGCAGTCAGACACAAGTTTAGATGTTGTTGGAATTGCTTCATGTGCGGTGGAGAAAACTTTGAGCCAGTACAGTGGCAGACTTGATTACTCTGGGCATAAAGAGCTTTGTACCGATGAAAGGAATGTTATAGAATCATTTCTCAAAGGGGATACACTTGGGTAAATGTTTTTTTTATAAAAATAACTTGAATTTAAGTTATTTTAGTTCATCCTATATGTTTTTTCATAATTATTTTATTGTAGTGGTATAATTTGGCAACATAGTGATGTATTCCTCGATGGAGCTCAATTATTGCAGTGCTTATTTGGGAAAGAATTACGTGAAGATATGGTTCTCGCGTACTTCACTATTTTAAGCACCAAAGGAAGATTATATGGTCATGAAATTTTTTGCATGCCTCCATATGTGCAGGAAAGTGTTGTTATTTTCTCTCTGTGTACTTCAATATTTAAGTAACCTAGAGTCTCATAACATAATAATATTATCTCTGACAAAACACAGATTCGTGTGCTTGAGAAACTTGAGACCTGGAAGGAAAAAAAGGTGAAAGATCTTGAATTTGGTGCATTCATGTCGAAGCTTTGTGGAAGTACTAGAGAGAAACTATCAAATCTCACACATCAAACTCTTGAATGCTGCAAATACATCCTTTTCCCTATATGTTATAGGAATCACTGGTTTCTACTGGTTTTTATTCCTTCTCAAAAGAATTTCATCGTGAAAGACTCATTGTCCTCCCCTTTCGCCAAAGGTGCTGCCAAAGTTTATGTAAGTCATAAATCAACTTATGTGTTTATAAAATAAGTGTTAATGTCAATATTAATTGATGAATTTAATGTTTTATAGGCAAAGTTTGTGGCTGGGTATCTTTGGAACGTGCTACATCGTGACTATGGAAAAGGTGATGTCTTATTCCAAAAGAGTCGTGCACAAGAAGGTGACTTAAACTGCGGTGTGTTCACATGTTTGTGGGGTGAATGCTTTGCACGAGATGATCCTTCATTTTGGAATCAAGAAGAGGATCGTTCGATTGAAGCCTATAGAGCACATATTGTTGCTATGATACTGTCAGATGATAAAGCAATCTTGCCAAAAGATTGAATTTCGTTGACAACTTTTTGGGAAAAAGAAAGGTGTTTTGTGTTGGAGGTTTTTGAACACAAATGTATTTTGGCTTTGCTTGTTTTGGGAACACTGTATTTTGGATATAAAGTGTAAATCAAGCATTATTCCACCGTAGTTGATGCATAACTATGAAATAGCAGTTAGGAATTATATAATATTTTATCTTTTTCATGAGTTATTCGCACATCCACAAGACACTAAAATTCATATATCAAGTACAATTTAATGTAAATCAAGTATTATTCCACCGTAATTGAGATCTCTCATAACAAAATCGAGCACTACCAGAAAATTTTACGAGAACACACGTTTTTGTACTTAATAGTTATAAATGTTTCTGTGACTATGTAATCATATTGATGCATAACTATGAAATAGCAGTTAGGAATTATATAATATTTTATCTTTTTCATGAGTTATTCGCACATCCACAAGACACTAAAATTCATATATCAAGTACAATTTAATGTAAATCAAGTATTATTCCACCGTAATTGAGATCTCTCATAACAAAATCGAGCACTACCAGAAAATTTTACGAGAACACACGTTTTTGTACTTAATAGTTATAAATGTTTCTGTGACTATGTAATCATATTGATGCATAACTATGAAATAGCAGTTAGGAATTATATAATATTTTATCTTTTTCATGAGTTATTCGCACATCCACAAGACACTAAAATTCATATATCGAGTACAATTTAATGTAAATCAAGTATTATTCCACCGTAATTAAGATCTCACATAACAAAATCGAGCACTACCAGAAAATTTTACGTTAACACACGTTTTTGTACTTAATATTTATAAATGTTTCTGTGACTATGTAATCATATTGATGCATAACTATGAAATAGCAGTTAGGAATTATATCATATTTTATCTTTTTTATGAATTATTCGCACATCCACAAGACACTAAAATTCATATATCAAGTACAATTTAATGTAAATCAAGTATTATTCCACCGTAATTAAGAGATATGATAACAAAATCGAGCACTACTCGAAATTTTATACGGTCTTTGGCAATTTAATATTTAGTTAATGATTCTGATGACTTATCAGATTAAGATGAGTCATGTATAAGAAATAAAAATATATTCATGTAAGACATTATTATGAAATCAAATAATAATACAATTGATGGATCAAATAGTTTAGTTATGCATGATCAATACTCAAGTAGAGACCAATATAGTTGAACACAATGAAAGATCACATCAACATATGTCATACTTAACCCAAAAATAACTTTATTATCAATACTTGTTATCCATAACATAACTATAAAATAGAAGTTAGGATTATATCATATTTTATCTTTTTCATGAGTTATTCGCACATCCACAAGACACTAAAATTCATATATCAAGTACAATTTAATGTAAATCAAGTATTATTCCACTGTAATTGAGATCTCTCGTAACAAAATCGAGCACTACCAGAAAAATTATACGATCTTTGGCAATTTAATATTTAGTTAATTTTTATGGTGACTTATATCATATTTAATCATTTTGCATGAGTTGCTCGCACATCCCCAAGATATTTTAATTCATATATTAAGTACAATTGAATGTAAATTAAGTATTATGCCTCCGTAATTCAGCGCTATGATAACAAAATCAAGCACTACTTGAAAATTACGGTACCATGTCAATATGAATCTATGGAAATATCTATTTTGTCCTTTTGTTTGAATTATTTTTAAAAATTGGGGTTTTATCCTAGTACATGCCCTAAGAAGAAAATCGGCAAAACTCAACTCTAAAAAATAAGATATAGGTGGAGAAGGAAACAAGCATTCTGTGGCAAGCTTTACTTTCAAAAGGTACTTTTTTTTACATTAACCCATAACAAATCGATTTGATATATCTTAGATCTGGTATATTATCTTGAAGCTAATGGAGTTCATTTGGGTTTTTATTTTTGGAATTTTGTTATTTTCGTCCGGAAGCAATTTGTGAAGATAATGTAGTTGATAAGGTATAAATCATGCTTCAATCGAGAAGCTTGTTTGTAAGATAAAGTAGTTGATTTCTTATAAATGCTGATATTTGGGTGTTTATCTTTATTATTTCCCAAAAACCATATTCAAAGATAATGGAGTTGAAGGAGGCACCCGAATGCCAATGTGGGGGAGGCAAGATGTCACTTCGGAAAGCAGGACCACGCTCGACTCGTCCAGGGGTTTATTACTATATATGTCCTCAAGATCTTCATCATCCAAACCGCTTTATTTGGTATGACAATTACAGCGGACAAACACAACCACCTAATTCAGAATTTAGCAGTGGTTCTCGGTCGAAAATAAGATATATTCTACAGTAAACGAGCAATCCTCAGCTTCTTCTGATCGCGGGTCAGCACCGACTATACCGCATATGACGCAAGACCACTGTGATGCCGGTGGAAAACATTATGAAAGCATGGTATTTGTGTGTTGCTGTTTTGGATGTGGTTGTTTTATCTTTGCAATGTTCCTTTTTTTCTTGTTATTAATTATCATAATGACTCATTGATTAGTTGTGTATGACTCTTGTCAATCTGTGGGTCATTTAGATGGGTAGTCTTGACTTCTGATGCATATGTGGATTAGTATTGTAATTGAAAATCGTTACGATGTATCGCTTTTATGAATTTGATGTGAACTCTTGTAAACTTCAAGTTTATTGTGTAACTATAATATCATGACCCACTTAATTATTGTTAGTACCAAATTTTATCAATCAAGTTCCATATATAATCGTATTTGTTTTCTAATTGATTGATTTCGTACCACCATCCTAAATTTTTTTGACATGACCCATTTGAAAAATGATAAACCACCATAAACCAACAAAAAAATGATCCAACGAATTCTCATAAAAACACCATTGCACCATGGAAAAGTAGACGACTATATATTGACCAAAAGTACCACAATCCAAGTTCACGCTTGAATACGAACAACAACATAATGCGTCTCAAAGTAACAACATAGACTGCTACATAATTATTCCGACACACAATTTAACCAACATAATGTAAACAACTCAAAACGCAGCACGACCAGATCTTGTACGCCTCCTACAATGGCCTTCAACACTTGTTTCATGCTCGAGTTGTAGCAACCTCTTACGACTAACAAAATAAAAGAAAAATAGTTAGTTTTCAATTAACTTCATTAAACAAACAAATATTTTAATGAATGATAAGAAACAAAATAGACAAAACAATACAAAATCATCAACTGTTCATTCAAAGGCTTCTTTGCAGGTACGTCTGTTATGCCCTTGCTTTTTACACCTTCCACACTTTGTCAGACGATGTTCAACTTGAGAAGGGATCCTCATAGTTCGTCTACGACCTGGTTGACTACGCACGATAGGAGCACAAATTGATTCACCTTCATCATTATAACCTTCATACATATCAAATGTTGGTATAGGATTGATGACACATTTATAACTTTCACGATAAGCTCCGATCGTAAAATATTTGTCACAAAAATCATAAACCGACAACGACTTTGATTCTATGCAAGCACATGCATGCTTGCAAGGAAGTTTATAGATTTGCCAACCTCGACATGAACACGTCCATGAACTCAAATCAACTGCCAAAGTTTTATCCCCATCTATAACCTCAAATTTCAATCCACATGACCTATGGACCTTCAAGCTGCGGGACTGAGAATAAGCAAGTGAAACATCCTTTTCTTTTCTAGGGGTTAAATCTTTATCCATCACCAAAGATTTTTCTCTTCTTTCGTGCATCATTGTCATAATTTGGATGCGTATATTGTCTACCATTGCCACAATTGGTAGGTGGCGCGCAGGTTTCACCCAACTATTCCAACTTTCAGCAATATTGTTGTTAATCACACCCCATCGGTTACCCGTAAATAGAGCATTTGCCCAATTATCAGGTGAAGAATTTACAAGAAACTCTTGTGCAATTGGCATTGGCTCGGTTATAGATTTTATAAGCTCAAAAAACTCATGTCGTGATGAGGCATATGCCGCTTTTTTCAATACAGATGACCATTTCTTCTTATTATGGAGTGGGTACCTCCGCAATACCTGCAAGAAATATGCATAATATTTAAATTGTGAACCAAACAGTCAATATAACATAACAGTAAATAAATATTTATTTATGTCATACTAACCTGTTTCACAAAATTGTCTACTAAATGTCTTAAGCAATATGCATGATGACTACCAGGGAACACAGATTGAATAGCCTTAATCAAACCAGGATGCCTGTCAGAGAAGAAAGTAAAGCTATGAAAGAACGTTACGTTTTTTGAAGCTAGAACATCTTTCAATCGATTACAAAACCAGTGCCAGTTACAGTCATTCTCTGCATCCACAACTGCATATGCCAAGGTGAAAAGATCATCATTTGCGTCCTTTGCAACAGCTACTAGAATATTTCCTTTGTACTTGTTCTTGATGTGGGTTCCATCTAAAAATATTAATGGCCTACAGCCACAAACGAAACCAACAAGGCAAGTGTGAAAACATATGAACAGCCGATCAAATCTATTTGTCATCGTGTCAATCTCATATTCAGCATAGCTTCCAGGATTGGTTTCTTTAACGGCGTGACAATACCATCGCAACTTATCATATGACCCCTTCTCAGTTCCATGAATTTCATTCATTGCCATTTCTTTGCCCGTCCAAACTTTGTGGTATTTAATTTCCACTCCAAAATCTCTTTGTATGTCCTTAATCATTGTAATTGGACGATATGATGGCTCTCCCCTCAACTTATCTTTCACCAAGTTACTTACCCAAGAGGAATCAGCTTTAGGATGTCCTCTGGTTCTTAAATTGTCATCACCACAACTATGAGTTAAATTACAATTTCTAATACCAAATGCATTATCTGATTGATGTTTAGATGCATATATTCTCCATGAACAATTTGCATCAGTACACACAACAATGATCTTCTGACTATCATTTTTCACATAGGAAAATGAACGTCTGATAGCAATGGCATAGTTTTTAACACAATTTCGGAAATTAGCTGCATCTTTAAATGTTTGACCAACGCCACGTATGCACTGACGCCACGAATCAATAGAATTACTCATACTGCAAACTTCGAGATGGGAGCCACTTGTCGAATGTGTCTCATCTTCAGTTTGAACCCTTACCACGCCAATACAAATATAACTCAGACAATATAACTATGCATGGTCCATTTATTCAGATTTTCACAAATAAATTAAGTAATTATACAACAAAAATGAAACTCAAATACGTGACTATAAAAAAATTAATAATAAAACAATGCAAAATTAGTACCTGCCAACGTTTGTGCTACGGTGACTTTGATCAGTCTTTCTTTCTGCTCTCATTTCAATGATATTCAACTTCATACACATATGAAGATTTATCATGTTACGCACATCATCATTGTCAATCAAAGTGACTTCCATCTTCTTGTGAGGGGCTGTGAAAAGCAACGTCGTCGTTTCAGGGTTAATATTCGGACATTTTTGTCCGAGATTCTGGAACAACTCCATCAGCGTAGCACCATTAGGAATTGAAATTAGATAAATGCCTTTAAGGTACTGACAACTACCAATAAAGGAAAAATTAGAATTTCCTCCAGAACAGGACTCCATGTTGGTTGTGCCTATCAAGAATAAAACACAAAATTCAGAACTATGTAATTTACAAGAAGATTTACAATGAACACAAATTTATTAAAAATATATATACAAATTATTTACTTAAAAGATTTGTACATCATTTTTAGATGGATCACTACAGATTAATTCACAACTACCAAAATCAATTATATCAATAAAATTTTAAGATGAAATATAAGAGACATTAACACATATAAAAACCATATCCAGATCCATCTATTAAACTTAAGAAAATAAACAATCTAAAAACCCATACCAAATTTGTCTTAATGTTTCCAGCTTAGAGCTGAAGATTTAAATAAATAATTTTGAAAATTTATACATCAATCAATTTTCAGAAATCTACACAGTAACTCATCTTTGATTAATACTGCATAACATTTTCCAAGAATCGTTCATATAAATCCAACATCTGAAGAATAAGCGAACCTTTGCTCGATTGGTTATGCTTGTTCCTCGTCGTCGGTCGCTTCCAAACTTCGGTCAATTGGTGCCGCTAGTTGATGGATTTCTTCAGCCGTGGGGTTTCAAGCAACTGAGAGAACCCATTCTCGTTGGAATGGAAGTGAATGATATTCCCGAGACATTGAATTTTATTTTATTATATTATATCTTATTTTAATTAAATTTAAAGTGTAAAATCAATAAATAATTAAAATAGGGAGTAAAAGATAAAATTTTGTGGTGTTAGGGAGTGCAGACAAAAGTTTAAAAGCAAAGGGACTGAATTTAAAATTGTATATGTGTTTGGGGATTTTTCTTCAAAAACCCCATTTAATAATATCGATAAAAATTTCATTGGCTGTGATTGCAATCATAGTCTTTTTTTAACAAATAATAATCATAATAATATATTAATTATCTATTACTATTAATAAAGCAAGAGAGGGTTATACTAATTATTTTTGGTATTTTTAAGTGTTCTGAAAAAATTGCTCTTTTTTTAAAATTATAATTACATGCATTGCTAATTAAAATAAAAATAAAAACATTAAATACACATACCTAAATTAGTCCTAAAATTTCACATATCTACTTCTAAATTCACACACACACACGTGCATACCCATTAACATACTCACTAACTAACTTTCAATTTTTTTATATAGTTCATAGTATTTGCTCTTTAAAATAGAGTGCATGATTGTCTAAAAAATGTCACCATATTAAGATTTTAAAAACAATATATATTTAAATTTAAAAAATAATAATTTTATACACACACAACGCGTGTGCTTAGTGGCTAGTTTATTGAATAGTCCAACCCAAAATTACTACCATAACCCAAAACGACAAGGCGAATACACGATGACAATTTCTATCGTTTTTCGTGTGAGTAAAATTTTATTTACTTTTGAAAAATATTATTCTCAGTTGACGATCATTACACGTGGATTTTCACGTTTTTGATAATTTAATTATTATTTAAATATAATATTATCATGGTGAAAAAATATGAGAGTTTTGATATAAAGTATAGAAAAATTATAAAAAAATATTATGTATATAATTTAATAAAAATTGATAAATAATCAAATTTGAAAAATGAGATAGAGATAAAAGAAGATAAAAATGTCAGATAAAAGTGGATAGAATTTAGTAATTTAAGATTTAACATAAAAAAATGTATTAAATTTAGAAGTAAAATGTGAATAATTTTTGGTGTGATTTGAAATACAAAAAACAGTTAATATAAATGTTGGAACTATTAAAACATAGCACATTCTCTATATTATATTTTCTGTTTCTCTAAATTATTCTACGTTTAAAAACTAGATGAATGAGAGTGGCCTCAGTCCTCTCGGATGCATACAAACCCGGTCAGGCTCGATGATTTGTCACATCAACAATATCTTATTAATTATATTCATGTGTAGAGATATTGACCATCGGATGCCTGATTTGGGTAAAACACATAATGTACGATCTTATTAACCACGTATGAACGCCTGATAATAAAAAAAAAAAACATATGAACACCAGATAAGTACATTCGTGTGAACATGAAATAGCTTAACCATGCGAGAGCGATCGTACTCACACATGTCATCACGTTATCACTCTGTTTCACTTATTTAGGCTATTTTTTATTTTTCATTCGTCTCAAATATATATATTTTAGTTTCATGTTTAATGTTTTCTCTCGTATTTTTTTTTAAAATAATCCACCTCTATTAAATTGATATCATAAACTAGTAAATTATTGTATTCTATGAAAATTTTCATTAAATAATGATAAAACGAGAAATTGTTTTCTAAAATTTAGTTTTCCAAATATTTTTTTAATACGTGTGAACACACACTTGCCCATATCAATAAAACAGAAAGATTACATATTAAGGTATTGTTTGGTACATGAGATGAAAGTGGGATGAGACACAAATTTTTACTCATCTCATGTTTCTCTCATTTTTTTGTTAACTCAATGATATCTCATGACCCGATATGAGATTAGATGTAGGTTTGATGACAAATACCTCTCCACCCATGGTATTAGTGGATGATGAGTGTCATATAAGTGACATTTTGTGAAATTGACAATGACAATTAAGAGAATAAACACAATAATTCTACAAAATAAAAAACATACAAAACAACATATTATTTATAACTATGTTTTGCTTATCCATATCTCATCATGTTTTTATTCATCTATCGTACATTTCATCCATGATACCAAACGGTATCTTATAGTATAAGACCAAACACTTCACTGTATCGAAATGTTGTAGCTAGTAATGTAAACTTCAATATCTTAAATCGTGCAACATCTTCGGAGCTACGATTCAACATGCAGTTCTTCTAGAAACGATAAATATTACACCATGATACATAGTATTTGACATACAAGGTAGACCCCGAGGTATGGCGAGCCGCCTAAGGCCCTACCTGGAGTGGAGCTTTCATATATTTTTATGAAATTAACATTTAATACCTATATAATTTTAGTTAATAAAAAATGATGTAACAAAATAAAAGAATTTATAATTTTTTTGTTGGAAAAATTGTTGTTCCAGTTGATTTAAATCACCGTGTATAAATTCTCATAGTTCATAAAATTTTTTCAACTTTAATCTCATTTCTCCTGTGGCATCGTAGGCAAGACAATTTGATCTGAGCATGAAAATTTCTATCAAACCTCTATTACTTATTAAATAGATGTATCATGAAGTTTTTATTGCTTATCATTTAATTAAATCATGTTGATTATTCAGATTGCAAGTTATGAAATTAAACAATCATACAAAAGGAAACATTTTGTCCAGTTTTTTTACAAATTGATTGTTGCATCATTATTTCATTAATTTATATCACAATAATTTATTATTTCTATCATATACACATTTATTTTTGTTCGTTTTTTAGTTCATTACTCCGTATGATTTTATATGGTTCATGAATTTAGTTAAATAATTTCATTCTTGTACGATCATTCATCATCAAATGCCAACAAATGTTGACTTTGCTACAAAAAATGGGAGAAGAGAAGAGTGTATTTTTAAAAAATATTGATTGTTGAATAAGTTATTTTAATAAATTATTAAAACATTATATTCTACTTATCTAATTACATAATATTATGATTTACTTTGATCATGAAATTATACATATCTATATATTTGACGGTTCAAATTAATAAAAAAATTCATATTTTAAATTTCGCTCGGAAACTCATTTTTCTCATGATATGAACACCCTTTTTACATATCTATGCATACATACATAAAATTTCAGCCTCTAATTATTCATAAGATTCCATCCCAATTGGAAACCATAAAAAAAAAAAGGAACAAAAAAGAAAAAGAAAAAAGGGAAGTGCATAATTTTCTTCAGATTTATCATTATTACACGCAAATCCACGACGAGATTCACACGTGGCATCACGTGATTGGTGGTCGAATGTGAACAGACATCTATAAGAAGAATAATAATAAGTGCTTTGCTGCAATTCAAATCCATATTGAATTTTTCTTCTTCTCCAGAAATCATCAACCACAAAATATATTATCGGCCCACAAAGTTTTTTATTTTTGGTTTACTATTTTATTCTTATTTTAAAAAAATATACATCGTACATATTGTCACAATCATATACGTTGATCAAAAATCAAAATAAGAGTAATCGAAAAATGACGTTTTTATTTCCCGCAAAATTTTATGGACTTTAAGTTGCATGGTTATTATCATAAATATATATATATATAGTAAATTGCTACGTCCATCAATTGGTATTATAGACAAGAAATAAGAATCAAGTCATATGTTCGATTCATACAATTAGCTAATAAATTTTAATTTGTTTTTGGGTGTGGAGCTTCTTGGCTTAGGTAGTTAGGTTGAGATTTTATTATTACTTTAATATTATATTGTTTATTAAAGTTAAAATACATTTAATACGGTGAATTTTTTTTATGATTCTTAAAATATCTTATAACCATTCAAGTATTTTTTTGCGATCCGTTTCAGTTATATTAGATTATTTTTTTATTGTCCCAAACATGAAATCTTGTTTATTTAAGTTTAGAACATCATAAAACTATTTTTTGAATGAATAAAATAAAGATAAAAATGAAATTTGTATGTAAATTTAATTTTTGAAAAAATAATTTTCTTCGTATACGTATAAAAACAAAAAACAAAACAAAAAACTGTAAAATTGGGATGAATGATGTATTTTATCTCCTATCATGTTAATTTTTCAGAAAACTTTAATTTTTCTACTATATTCGAGTATATACCATTAGGGGAATGTTCCATTAATTAACCGTTGATTAGTATTTTTTTTTAATTTTTAAAAATGTACATTTGTGTTGCGCTGCACATAATTAGTTGGAAAGTTCAAATGATAGTGATCGAGGCAACATGCAAATATCACCTCAACATATTTGCATCGCTTCGGTTGACTTCTATATGCAAAAACAAATTAATAATATACATAAGAAAACAAATTAATAATTTTCTAAAGCTAATGTTCCGATTTTATTCACGAGTCTAGAAAGTTTATTTAGAGATATTTGCTAATTTATTTTAACATGAAATTTTTATGAGATAATCTCATAACTCAATTTTATAATATATAGAAATATTTGACAGAGATATTTGACTAATTTATTTAAACATGAAATTTTTATGAAATAATCTCATAACTCAATTTTATAATATATAGAAATATTTGACTCGATCCGACCAAATACTTAAAAAATATTATTTTTATGTTAAAAATTATCGATTCTCACTACATATACAAACTGAGTCGACATGTTTTATAAACATAAATCTGACGTACTCTTATCCATTAAGTTTATTTTTTTAAAAAAATAATAATATTGGATATTCCTCGGGGGTTATAATATTGGATATTCCTCGGGGGTTACCAGCTCTCGAGAGGGTTATAATATTGGATATTCCTCGGGGGTTACAAGCTCTCGAGAACTTATGAGTTCAATCAATTTCTCGGTTTAGTACATGCCGCCCGCATAATACTACTCTGCAGGTGATATGTAACCCATGATTGGTCAAAATTAATAGATTTTACGTGGGGCCCACTGATTTTAACCAATCATGAGCCGCCACGTCACCCGCAGGGCACTACCCTACGAGTAGCACCTACTCAACCCAATTTCTCTCTTACTTTTTCTACATTAGAAATTACAAAAAAATGGCAACCAAAAAAAATAGGTGTTATCTTATCTTACAGATAAACTTGAGCGAATCGTTCTTTTTAAAGAACAAAACGTGTATCATTTATTTAGCTAAAGAAAAACCTTGGGCGATATTTTTTGCATAAACGTACCAAACTTAATAATAATTTTGTTAATATAAAAGTAATTATATATTCCAAATGTCAACTAATATTTGTTTCTGGAGAGGCCAATGACAATCCTAATTTCTATCTACCCTTCTCTAAACAAATTAATTTTCAAAATACCGTACTATTCATACCCCACAAAACTATTTATATTTATATATATATATATATATATTATATTTTTGTCTGTATATATAGAAGTATGTATGTATGTATGTATGTATATACATACATATTGAAACCAAAATGTACATGATTTTCATTACTAACAGTCAAATAGAACATTCCCCTAAGGTACAAGTCGTTTGTTAGTTGATTTATAGCCCGTTTGGATTACATAGATTTTTTTTAAACTCTAATTTTTTGCTTTTGAAAAAATTTTAAATTTGACTTAAAAAGTGTTTTTTTAAACACTTAAATGACCATCCAAACATCTTATAATAAAAAAAACATTTTTTTTAAAAAAAAAATGTTTTTTTGGTCTGATTTTTTATATCAAACGAGGCCTAACTAAAAATATAAATAGAAAAAGAGTGAAGTTCCAACGCTAAGAGTACTCTTATGGAATTCTGAAATCAAATCAAAACCAGAAACATAATCTGTTTTTTTTAATAAAAAAAAGAAAGAAAAAAATATCATCTGTTGGATTGTTAATAGCTTGTATAATTACAATAGCATCTAACTTTACAAACACATGCAAAATATTTAATTTATACATTCGGCATGGTCGATTTGCTTTTTATTTTTTTAAAATGATAAAACTCGTAATAACATCATCCATTACAAGCCTGAACAACCAATAAAGAAATTCGACATTCATCCAAACAAATGATGAAAGGAAAGAAAACGCAAAACGAGTAATATTATGAGCTACTTTATTAGCTGAATTATGAACATGTATTATCTTTGAGATCACATGTCTCTTCAGCCGCTCACTGATTTCTGCTGGAAGAAAGCCGATGTATCCAAGATCCTATTGGCTATTGTTCACACTGACTGTCTGCACTGTCAAAAGAGAATATATTGTAACTTGGACTCTTTTTATATATTAGTTTAACTCCTTCCCAGATTGCCAAAATTTTGCCATGCACTGAGATAGGCTGGTTTACCTGCTTACCAAAAGCCAGGACCAAATCGGCATTGGGTATCTCGAACTACACCATCGATACTGCAAAGCTTTCGGTCCTCATTAACCGTCGCGTCAACGTTAAGATTTAGTATGCACGAACTCTTTCAAAATGTCCAATCGATTCAACTTATATATATAATTAAAGTAATATTTTTAATATAATATTTTTTTCATGATCGAATCGAATAAGATATCTCTCAAAATTGACTTGTTTCGTAGAAGTTTTGTGATAATAAAATTTCAAAAAGATTATTAAAACACTTAATCGAAGATCTTAGTATTTAAAAATTACGATAATTTCTTTTTTATCTTGAAAATCCATCTTGATTTAAAATAAATTGAACGTTAACATAAATTAACCATTAATTTTTTAAAAAAAATTACTATATATATGGGGTAAAATCTATAATGTTAACACAAAGTTATTGATTTTAATTAGTTATCTATCTATCAATATATACTGTCAATTAAAATAGACTATTATACTAACTAAATTTTAATTGATTCCGTAAAGTTTTATTTAAAGTCATAACCATACTCTAACTGTATATTTTGAATATTTTAATACTATATTTATCTATATTTTTTAAATTTTTGTGTATATATTAAAATTGTAATATGACTATATTCCTCCTAATAAAAATATAAAAAACCATCAATTTGAAAATAAAAAAATTTATCATGTTAAGATATTTATCAATTGTACGTAGCACACAACAAGTTAATTATTTTTAAATGAATTTTAAAAATATTTATTATAAATTTTAAAGTATTTATCCATTGTTGGAAAAGTTATTGAATGAATTATAATTGAAATTGGCTTGAAAGACTTATTTGAATTGTGTTGAAACAAATTTGAAATTTGGTTCATAAATTGGAGGGAAAACTTGTTTTGGTTTGTCCCACATTGAAACATGTTCAATGTATTGTTCACCTTATATAATCCAACTTTGGATTATGGGATTATGGGATTGGGCCCTTAGGGCACCGGATGTTTTGTAAAGGGGCAAGACGCTAATCAATGCAACACGCGCGCGCGCGGCTGGCCGGCGTGGCGAGGAGAGACAAGGTCTTATGATCAATTATTTTTTTTGAATAAAATTTGGTTAAAGGAAAAAATAAATAAAATTTATTTTTTTAGTGCGCCGAAACAGTAGGTTGGCCAAAAGTTGGGCGCTCGATCGGTGGAAATTTACCGACCGAGCGCAGCATCATTTGAGCGAAACAGAAAGTTGATAAAATGTGGGGCGCTCGATCGGTTAAAAATTGACGACCGAGCGCGCCCTCTACAGTCCGAAAAGTTGCATCTGTTTTTGGGCTTTTTCTGTCATGGGTTGCATCCTTAGGCAATGAGACGTATTATTTGAAGCATAACGTATAACAATATAGAAAAATATCTGAAACGCAGACAAACCATCTGAGAAAGTAAAACATCAGAGTTTTTGCTTTCGCTGCGATTTCCTCTCTCTCTCTCAAAAGAAAGTTGTTTGCATATTTTAGTTCGCTGAAGTTCGAGATATTTTCTGTGCTGATATATCTCATTCGCAAAGTCGTTGTATCTTAGAGACGATTGTTGCCAACGTTGAGCACTTTTAACGGGCAATTTCGTCTTGCGGATAGAGAGACTCTCTCGCCTCGACTTATTCTTTGTTGCTGCTGTTGATTGTTAAGTTCTTCAGAATTCGGAATACTATCTTAATAACAATCGCAAGATGAAATTTTGTATTTTTTGGATTCTGAAGTTTTCTACCGTTTCATTCACTCCGCTCGCTTCCGCCCCTGCACATGAAGAAAAGTCGCCAAAGTTTTGTGGTGCCGACTTCAAACGTTGGCAGCAGAAAATGCTCTTCTACCTTACCACATTGAATCTGTCTAGATTCCTGAAGGAGGATCCCCCTGTCGTCGTTAATGGTGATTCTAACACCCAAAGGATGACAACTGTTGATGCATGAAACTACAGTGATTTTCTGTGCAAAAACTACATATTGAATGGTCTTGATGACACTCTCTATAGTGTCTATTACTCTGTGAAGACTGCCAAGGAACTCTGGGATTCCTTGGAAAAGAAATACAAAACTGAAGACGTTGGTATCAAGAAGTTCGTGGTTGGCAAATTTCGAGACTTCAAGATGGTAGACTCAAAAACTGTGATGAGTCAAGTGCAAGAGATACAAATCATCTTGCATAACTTATTGACCGAAGGAATGGAAATCAATGAACCATTTCAAGTCGCGTATATCATTAAGAAGTTGTCTCCACTGTGGAAAGACTTCAAAACCTACCTTAAGCACAAACGTAAGGAGTTAAAACTTGAAGATCTAATTGTTAGACTTCGCATCTAGGAGGACAACAGGAATACTGAGGCCAAGTCAAATAAAAAAAATGATGGAAACCGAGGCCAAAACAAATCTGGCGGAATCTAGCACGAGTCACAAGAGGAAGCGCCCCCATGATGGAAAGCAAAAGGGGAAAGCGAAGAAATTTCAAGGAAGTTGCTACAACTGTGGCAAACCGAATCATATGGCAAGGGATTGCCGACTTCCAAAGAAAACCAACGCAAATCAGAAACCAAAGCAAGTAAACATGGTTGAACAAAGGTATGTACCTTTAGAAATTTCTGATATTGATTTAAGTGTCGTTATTTGTGAGACCAACATGGTAGATGATCCAAGAGGATGGTGGATCGATACCGGCTCTACGAGCCACGTTTGTGCCGATAAAGATATGTATTCCACCTATGCCATCGTTGGGGATCGAAAGTTGTTCATAGGAAACTCCGTAACGTCTAAAGTTGTTGGAGTGGGAAACATGGTGTTGAAAATCACCTCGGGCAAAGAGGTAACACTAAAAAATGTGCTGCATGTTCCAGAGATTAGAAAGAACTTGGTTTCTGGTTCACTCTTGAGCAAGGCTGGATTTAGAATGGTATTTGAATCTGATAAATTTGTATTAACCAAATCTAGTGTATTTGTTGGTAAAGGGTACCAAGATAGTGGTCTCTTTAAATTGAATGTAATGAATGTTTCCCACCTTAAGGCGAAGAATAAAATTGTTGGTTCTGCTTACTTTTCTGAAAGTTATGATTTATGGCATGAATGTCTAGGACATTTAACTTCAACACGTTGCAACGACTTGCAAATTTAAATATAATACCTACGTTTAAAAGAAATCCACAAAACAAGTGTGAGATTTGTGTTGAAGCGAAAATGGTTAAAACTCTATTTCATAATGTCACGAGAAGTACTGCACCACTTGAATTAATACATACTGATGTATGTGATTTAAAAATGGTACAAACACGAGGTGGAAATAACTATTTTATAACATTTATTGATGATTGCACCAGATTTTGTTATGTATATTTATTGAAAAGCAAAGATGAGGCAATCTAAGCTTTCAAGAAATATAAGACTGAGATTGAAAATCAACAAAGTTCAAAGATTAACATGATTCGAAGTGATCGAGGTGGAGTGTATGTGGCTCCTTTTGAAGAATTTTGCTCAACTTCGGGCATCATTCATCAAACGACATCCCCTTACTCACCTCAATCCAATGACGTTGCTGAACGCTAGAATCGAATCTTAAAGGAAATGATGAACGCGTTGTTAATAAATTCAGACTTACCTCAAAACATGTGGGGTGAAGCGATGCTCTCAGCAAACAACATTCTAAATAAGATTCCAATCAAAGGAAAAGATGAAACACCATATGAACAGTGAAAATGTCGTAAATCTTCTTACCAATACCTCAAAGTGTGGGAGTGTTTGGATAAAGTAGAAGTACCTAAGCCAAAACAAATAAAAATTGGGCCTAAAATGGTTGACTGCATATTTATTGGTTATGCATACAATAGTAGTGCATATCGATTCTTAGTGCATAAGTCAACAATTCCTGATGTAAATGAAGGCACAATCATGGAATCAAGGAATGTTGTATTCACATTAAAGGTACTATAAATGTATATGTAATTGTTTGCCTTTATGTAGATGACATGTTAATCATGGGTAGCAACCATGAATTTATTGTGAAAACCAAGAAAATGTTGAGACAACATTTTGACATGAAGGATTTGGGATTGTGTGATATTATTCTAGGGATTAAAGTCTCTATAATTCCTGCTGGAATTATTTTATCACAAACCCATTATGTAGAAAAGGTTCTTGAACAATTTAATGCCACAAATCGTCCTTCGGCTAGAACACCTATGGAATTGGGTACACATTTAGCCAAAAATAGAGGAGAACCTGTTTCACAAGTGGAATATGCAAGGGTGATAGGAAGTTTAATGTATTTAACTAACTGTACCCGTCCTGATCTTGCATATACCGTAAATAAGCTCAGTCGATTTACAAGTAATCCAAGTGAGGATCATTGGAAAACACTAATGAGAGTGCTTGGATATTTGAAATACACTTCGAGTTATGGAATAGTGTATACAAAATATCCCGCGGTCCTATAAGGATATTGTGATGCAAATTGGATTTCTGACACGAAAGACTCCAAGTCTACGAGTGGATATGTGTTCACAATCGGTGGAGGAGCAGTGTCATGGAGATCCTCTAAACAAACGTGTATAGCTTGGTCGACTATGGAGTCCGAGTTCATTGCTCTAGATAAAGCCGGAGAAGAAGCCGAGTGGCTTCGAAACTTTTTAGAAGATATTCCATGTTGGAATAAACCGGTGTCTTCCATTACGATTCATTGTGACAGTCAGTCGGCAATAGGAAGAGCACAAAGTAGTATGTACAATGGTACATCTCGACATATTCGTCGGAGACACAATACCATAAGACAATTGATCTCGAATGGGGTTATTTCGGTTGACTATATGAAGTCAAAGAAAAACCTTGCGGATCCGTTTACAAAAAGTATAAATAGAGATCAAATGTACAAACTACTAGGAGGAATGAGTTTTAAATCCACAAATTAAAATATTTAAAGCGGTAACCCAACCTTGAGAATTGGAAATCCCAAAACCTTGGTTCAATGGGACAACTAAGTTATAAATATTAATTTGAGTGTTTGGAATTGTTACTTGCTCATTCCTGAAATATCCAAGTATAAGTGACCTATAAAATGTGGTGAGGTTAAGTTTTCTTTTAATGATTCCTATACCTATGAGGTGGAGTAACGCAGAATACTCTTGATAGGAGATCACCTATATAAGTGCAAAGTATTGACCGCTTTGATTGCAACACTTATGAATCTAAGATACGGTCCAGGGCCGAAATGGACACAACGTGAGAACAAAATATGTTAGAGTATTGTTATGTAAATACTATTGACTTGGTTTACACAAACGGTTGACTAGTTCAAGACATCGCGTCACTATACAACTAGTAAATCCGATAGTATTTTACTAAGGTAGGTTCAAAGCCAGAAGCTACCTATCCTGATGTGACAATAACTCAAAAAAGACTTTCTAGTGAGAATGCTAATGTACGTGAAATTCATTCATGTGGGTGATTGTTGGAAAATTTATTGAATGAATTATAATTGAAATGGGCTTGAAAGGCTTATTTGAATTGTGTTGAAATAAATTTGAAATTTGGTGAATAAATTGGAGGGAAAAATTGTTTTGGTTTGTCCCACATTGGAACATGTTCAATGTATTGTTCACCTTATATAATCCAACTTTGGATTATGGGATTGGGCCATTAGGGCACCGGATGTTTTGTAAAGGAGGCAAGACGCTAATCGATGCAACACACACGCGCGCGCGGCCGGCCGACGCGACGCGGGGAGGTCTTATGATCAATTATTATTTTTGAATAAAATTTGGTTAAATGAAAAAAAAAAAATTTATTTTTTTAGTGCGCTCGATCGGTAAGAAACTACCGACCGAGCGCGCAGCCCTCGTCTGCGAAACAGTAGGTTAGCCAAAAGTTGGGCGCTCGATCGGTGGAAATTTACCGACCGAGCGCAGCATCCTTTGAGCAAAACAGAAAGTTGGTAAAATTTGGGGCGCTCGATCAGTTAAAAATTACCGACCGAGCGCGCCCTCTACAGTCCGAAAAATTACATCTGTTTTTGGGCTTTTTTCTATCATGGGTTGCATCCTTAGGCCATGAGACGTATTGTTTGAAGTCTTAGACTATATATATGATCAGTTATAACGTATAACAATATAGAAAAACATCTGAAACGCAGACAAACCATCTGAGAAAATGAAACATCAGAGTTTTTGCTTTCGCTGCGATTTCCTCCCTCTCTCTCAAAAGAAAGTTGTTTGCATATTTTAGTTCGCTGAAGTTCGAGATATTTTCTGTGCTGATATATCTCGTTCGCAAATTCATTGTATCTTAGAGACGATTGCCGCCAACATTGAGCACTTTTAACAGGCAATTTCGTCTTGCGGATAGAGAGACTCTCTCGCCTTGACTTATTCTTTGTTGCTGTTGTTGATTGTCAAGTTCTTCAGAATTCAGAATACTATCTTAATAACATCTGTTTCTCTTTAATCACGTTTTTTATCTTAAAAATATTGTATTTATAAGATTTTAGTTTATCCTTTTCCATCATATTATGCATTAATCAAATTTTGGTATGGCTTGGACACACTGAAATTTGTTTCTAATTTGACCATTCTCTTTTGCAAATTTTTTCAATTGAGAATTCATTGTGCACTATTTGGAAAACTTCTATATTTAAAAATTTTTGAAGGAAAAAAGAAAACCACTACAGCACTATGTCTTACAACGGTTTCATCACGGCTGAAATCTCAGCAAAAAAAATAAATTTCAATGATACCAACAATATATGTCAAATTTAATTATATTTTTTCTCATCTTTACACGTATTAAATAAATAAATTAATGTTGATTTATTCATTTATTATACACATGCAACGCGTGTGCGTCGGTAACTAGTGTTTATAAAAGCTCAAAAAAAATTTATTCAAAAAAAAATCTCATTTTAAGTATTTCATTTCTTTTACATGCAATTTTCAAGTATTTAATTAACTAAAAGTTTGAAAACACTTAAAATAAGTTTTTGCAAACATTCCGCCCAAATTCGTGCCAATTTATCGCTAACAAAAAATTATTTTAAAAAAATCTATAAAAACATTATTATCGCTAACAAAAAGTTAGGACATGTATGGGAAATCCATCGAATTGAGATAAAAATATGCACGAAATTAATTCACCTACGTTGAAGGCCCGAACAAAAAAAAAAGAAAAGATTATCATCATATTTATGATTTAACATGTTTTATTCAGATGAATATTTTTCGTTTGAAGAATACTGTTCAAAACAGTATTACTCAAGAATATGATATTCCTAATAATCTTGATTTATTAAATAAATGGACTATTCCTAAGATAGAACCTAAAATGATCTATCAATTAGGAACCTTTGAAAAAATTGGTCTTAAACAAATTGTTAAAACTACTGAGTATTCAATTCCTCTTAATAATGAAGAGATGGTTATTCATTTGTTAAATGAAAAGGATATATTAATCTTTTCCAAAGAATATAAATTTCTTCATATAGGTCTAGTTCAAATTGCTTTTAGACCACTTACTTTCAAAGGTTTACCTGAAAGCTTTATTGCAGCTTTAAGAGATGGTAGAAATTTAAATTGGAAACAATCTTTAATTGAAATAATTGAATCCACTCTGGCTCATGGTCCAGTTTACTTTGATGTTTATCCCAATCTTTCTTTATCATTAACTGACATAAATATTTTAGATTCTTTGACATTAAATGTTAAGACTCGTGGTTATAATTATTCTGTTGGAACAGAAGTCATATGTATATGTTATCGTATATATTATAAACCTCTTTATACATTAAATCCAATGTGTAAAAGAATTGACAAAAAGAATAATGAAACTGTTCTTATTGAGACTAATTTCAATAAATCTAAAATAACTACCCGTAGATCTATTAAATGGGAAGAAATAGATTTTCCATCAAATTGGACTTTTGAAAATTCTATTCCTAGAAATCCTATTTTAAATATGGATTTACAACATGTAATACAGATTAATGAAGGATCTGTTAATATACAATTTCAAAATAAAAATTATTTGCCTATTACTAGATCTCAATCTGTTAGATCTTATATTTCTCCTTTAGATTATATAATTGATATTCCTCAATCTTCTAGAGCTTCTACTTCTCAAATTCGAGAAGAACTTAGATCTAATTCCTCTAAAGATAATAATATTGAATAGGTTATTATAAACACAAATAATATTGTTCATGGACATGTCCAGAACATTACAGAATCAGATACTATCTCAGAAATAAATTTTGTTTAGATGAATAGTACAACCAAAATAGATTTCAGTAAAGGATCTAGAGCAAGAGCTCAGATTAATAAAGAATTCTGTGATCATAAATGAGAATTTTTTAGAAAATGGTATTTTAAGAGTTTTTCCAAAAAAGAATTTGATTATATCATTACTACTTTTTATAAAGAATGTATAGAAAAGAATAAAATGATTTATTTTGTTCCTTGATTTATAAAAACCTTTCTTGTTGATTATATTTATGTTATAGAAAGAAATTATATACTTTCTTCTGGAAATATTTAGAGATCTGTGTATCCTCCACAGAATTCTTTTCAAATAGAAAATAATGAAAAGGTTTTAAATTTTAATGCTTTCTCAAAAATTTTTGAGGATAATATGTTACATGTTACTATTAATCATATTAATCAACTTTTTGAAAAGCAAAATTATACTAATCTTTATCTTATTCTTTTAAGAGAAGAATTGGCTTCTTTAAAAAAGAATATCGATAGTATTTTATTGGCTATACAATAGATCAAGCCTAATATACACATTGAAGATAAGAAAGATAGAAAAATAGTTTCTATTGCTTCTTCTTCTATTCAATCTCCTCCAGAGATTCAAGATTTTAAATTTAAATCTTCTGTTTTTGAATTTGAAAAAAATTTATCAGAAAACTTAAAAGTATGAATATTTCTGTTATTAATGACAATGCATCATTTAGTAATAATAATACTGATGATGATGATACATATAAAATTCAAAAGATGAAATGGGCTGATAGGCCAACTCAAAATCGTTATTACTATTCTCGTCCTACTCCTTTAGATGTTCTTATTGAAGAACAAGAGTACATTATATCAAATAGTTATAATGGGAAAAGTATTTATTAATGGAATGCTGATGGTTTAACTGATAAGCAGATTTATAATCTTGCTCATAGAATGCTTATGTATAGTACTGTGTGTAAAAGTACTGGTAATACTGATAAAAATATAGCAAAAATGCTTATTTTCGGTTTTACAGGCCAACTTAAAGGTTGGTGGGATAATTATTTATCTCAATAATAAAAGAATTGTTGAAAAATATATTATTATTATGTTGAATATTGAATATTGAATGTTGAATATTGAGTTGTAAATGTGGAAAATTAGTGTGTGATGATGTAGATGATGATGTTTTAATTTTTGGACTAATCTCAAATGTGGATCTATAAATAGGTCTTCATTTGTGATGAAAAATACAATTGAAGTTGAGAGAAAAATATTATAAAGTGTAGAGTTTGATATATTTTGAGTTTTGGAATATTTACTTTTTACCGTAAATTTTTACTTTTTCACAACACGTTATCAGCACGATCGTTCGAAGGTTCTCTATATTTTCCGACGATCCAAAATACAAGAAGAAGTCAAAAATATTCAACAAGTAAGAATAATTATTTTATTGTTTATTGTGTATATATTTAATATATATTATCATTTTATGAAAAAAAATTAGTTTTTAAAAACTTGTTATAAATCCTGGGAGGATGTTAAGACGACATCCCACACTCCCGGTAAGGGATACGACAAGTATAAAAGCCTCTAAAGTTTTTAAACAATAACGTGATATGATATATGTATATATACTAACTATATCAATATATAATTTCATGTTATTATATAAGAGGTTGTCTAGGACACTGACCTTATAATAACGTGATATGATATATATTTTATTGCGTATATTTAATTATGATTATCATTATACGCATCACATGATTATCACGAATTTTTATTCAACACATAATCATTTTTTTCTTACCCTCAACAGTCACAAACGGTCATAAACGGCTAGTTTTTTTGCCTATAAATATGTTCACTCAAACTCATTTTCAATCACACCAAAATTCATTCTTCATCTCAAAACATTCTCCTCGGTTTTTTTCGAAAAAGAAGATGGAGTTTTTGGCTTTTCTAAGGATATTTTTCATAACGACTATGATCATCATGTTCACGAGTTTTGTACTCACCAGCGATTTTCCACCACCTATTTTTTCTCTATTTGTATACGCACTTGTAATCTTCGTTTATCCATTATTTTGTATTGTCATATTAATGAAAATTAACTAATAAAATGTATTGTTATTTTTCTAGTACCACCATGTCAAATTTGGCAAAGATTGAATTCGTTGCGCTCGATATCACTGGAAAGAATTATATGCCATGGACTCTCGATGTAGAAATGCATCTTGAGTCATTGGATCTAAGTGATACCATCAAAGAAATTAATATATCAACCTCACAAGATAAAGCAAAGACAATGATTTTCTTACGCCGACATCTTGATGAAGGGTTGAAATGTGAGTATCTTACAGAAAAAGACCCAATGATTTTATGGAAAGGGTTGAAAGAAAGATTTGAGCATATAAGGGAAGTGATACTTCCGACCGCCCGTGATGAATGGAATTCGTTGAGAATCCAAGACTTTAAAAAAGTCAGTGAATATAATTCTGCAATGTATCGAATAGTCTCACAATTAAAATTCTGTGGACTTGAAGTCACAGAGATGGAAATGCTTGAGAAAACATTTTCCACTTTTCACGCATCAAATATAACTCTACAGCAACAATATAGAGTACGTGGTTTTACGAGATATTCCGAACTCATTGCATGTCCTCTTGTGGCGGAAAAGAACAACGAATTGTTAATAAGAAATCATCAATCCCGACCCACTGGATCAACGGCATTTCCTAAAGCAAATGTCGTAATGAAAAATGAAAATCAAAATCAAAGGCATAGACCATATTTTGGTCGTGGACGAGGTCGAGGACGTGGGCGTGGACGTGGACGTGGACGTAAAAATGATCGCGGTCGTGGTCGCGGCCGTGGATATGAAAATAATAGAGATAGTTACTTCAATAACTCATCTCAAAAGAACGTCGCGAACCACCCACCAAAAAGGCAGCATGAAAACCCGAGTGAAAATGAAAATCAATCAAAAAGATCTGAGAGTGTTTGTTATAGATGTGGCACTCCAGGACATTGGTCACATATTTGTCGAACCCCTGAGCATCTATGTAAGCTTTATAAAGAATCGACAAAAGGGAAAGGAAAAGAGACCAATTTTGTTGAAAATAGTGACCATTTAATTGGCTCAACTAGTTTCAATGCTGCAGATTTTTTGAATGATTTCGAAGACATTGATTAAAAGATTGGTGGGACTATATTGTAACAAATTTGTATTTTTAATGCATTCTTGTATTATAAAGCATGTTATATTTTGCATTTGTATTGTACTTAATTTTTCTTTATTGCATTTTTTGTGAAGTTTGATATGGAAAATGCTATGAGCAAACATGGAAATAATATCATGGAAATTTGCATACCAGATAGTGGTACAACACACACTATTCTGCGAGATGAAAGATATTTCTTGGAAATAAAACCAACAAAAACAATGGTGAATACCATATCAGGTCCTGTAGACTTGATTGAAGGTTGTGGAAAAGCACATTTTTTGTTACCTAATGGTACAAAATTTCTGATAAATGATGCTTTATTCACCACAATCGAAAAGAAATTTGTTGAGTTTTAATGACATATACTCTCATGGGTATGATACTGAGACGATAACTGATGGAAATCAGAAATATATGTGTCTTACCACATATAAATCAGGAAAGAAATATGTGGTTGAAAAATTATCAATGCTCCCTACTGGATTGCATTATACACATATAAGGCCAATCGAATCAAATATGGTGGTTAATAGTTCTTCAATATTAACAAATTGGCATGATCGATTGGGACATCCTGGTTCAATAATGATGCGAAGAATTATTGAAAATACGCATGGTCATCCATTGAAAGACCAGAAGATCTTTCAGAATAATAAGTTTCAATGTAAAGCATGTTCTCTTGGAAAACTTATTATAAGATCATCACCAGCTAAAATCCAAACAGAATCACCCATATTTCTTGAACGCATTCAGGGTGATATTTGTGGGCCAATTCATCCACCATGTGGACCATTTCGATATTTTATGGTATTGATCGATGCTTCTAGCAGATGGTCACATGTATGCTTATTGTCAACTCGAAATGTGGCATTTGCAAGATTAATGGCTCAAATAATAAAATTGCGGAATCAATTTCCAGATTATACAATCAAGAAAATAAGACTTGATAATGCTGGAGAATTTACATCCCAGACTTTCAATGATTATTGTATGTCAATGGGAATCACTGTTGAACATCCTGTAGCTCATGTTCATACGCAAAATGGATTAGCTGAATCATTGATTAAACGTCTACAACTGATTGCTAGACCAATGATTATGAAAACAAAACTCCCTATTTCTATATGGGGACATGCAATTTTACATGCTGCGGCATTAATTCGCATCAGACCAAGTGCATATCATAAATTCTCCCCATTGCAACTTGCATTTGGTAAAGAACCAAATATCTCTCATCTGAGAATTTTTGGATGTATGGTGTATGTGCCTATTGCACCACCTCAACGATCAAAAATGGGTCCTCAAAGAAAAATCGGTATTTATATCGGTTATGACAGTCCATCAATCATTAGATATCTTGAGCCTCAGACAGGCGATGTGTTTACAGCACGCTTTGCTGATTGTCATTTTAATGAAGAAATCTTCCCAGTGTTAGGGGGAGAAAAGAAACACATCGAAAAAGAAATCACATGGTATGTACCATCATTGTTACATTTGGATCCAAGGACCAAACAATGTGAGAAAGATGTACAGCAAATTGTGCACATGCAAAGAATTGCAAATCAAATGCCAGATGCATTTGCAGACACAAAAGGGGTAACAAAATCATATATACATGCTGTAAATGCCCCTGCTCGAATTGAAATTCCAAAGAAACAAATTGAAGACACTCATGATGTCATAAAACGCTTGAAGCGTGGAAGACCAGTCGGTTCCAAGGATAAAAATCCTCGGAAAAGAAAAGGCATAGAGAAACACGACGATCATAAAATAGAAAATGGTGTTCCAGAAGAATCACCTGATGATGAAAATATTCTGTCAGAACCACAAACTGACGAGAATCGTGAAATCTCTATCAATTATATTAATACTGGAAAAATATGGAACCGAAAAGACATAGAAGATATTGATGAGATATTTTCTTATAATGTGGCTTGTGACATCGTAAATGAAAATGAGGATCATGAACCAAAATCTTTTGGTGAATGTAAAACTCGTCATGATTGGGTCAAATGGAAAGATGTCATCCAGGTTGAATTGGATTCGCTGAATAAACGTAATGTTTTTGGACCTATAGTCCTCACACCTGAAGGTGTAAAACCTGTTGGATACAAATGGGTTTTTATTCGAAAGCGAAATGAGAAAAATGAAATAGTCAGATATAAAGCTAGACTTGTTGCACAAGGTTTTTCTCAAAGGCCTGGAATTGATTATGAAGAAACGTATTCTCCTGTTATGGATGCAATTACGTTTCGATATTTGATTAGTTTGGCAGTGTCTGAAAATTTGGAAATGTGTCTTATGGATGTTGTTACAGCTTACTTATACGGATCACTTGATAGTGATATATACATGAAAATCCCTGAAGGATTTAAGATGCCTGAAGCACAAAGTTCAAAACCCAGAGAATTTTATTCTGTAAAATTGCAAAGATCATTATATGGGTTAAAGCAATCCGGCCGAATGTGGTATAATCGGCTAAATGAGCACTTGATGAAAAAGGGATATGTAAATGATCCAATATGCCCTTGTGTTTTCATCAAGAAAACAACATCCGGATGTGTAATTATTGCTGTATATGTTGATGATTTAAACATCATTGGAACGAATAAAGAAATTCAAGAAGTTATGATGTACTTGAAGGAAGAATTCGAAATGAAGGATCTTGGAAAAACCAAGTATTGTCTGGGTTTGCAAATCGAACAAAAAGAATGTGGAATTTTTGTTCACCAGACAAATTATACAGAAAAGATCCTTAAACGTTTTAATATGGATAAATCAAATCCATTAAGTACTCCAATGGTTGTAAGATCATTAAACATAGAAAAGGATCCATTCCGTCCATGTGGAGATGATGAAGTTATTCTTGGTCCAGAAGTACCATATCTAAGTGTCATTGGTGCCCTTATGTATCTTGCAAATTGCACTAGACCTGATATATCTTTTGCTGTAAATTTATTGGCAAGATTCAGTTCATATCCAACAAAGAGGCACTGGAACGGAATTAAACATATATTCCGTTATCTACGAGGAACGACAGATTTGGGACTTTTGTACTCAAAAGACACCAATCAAAGTATCATTGGTTATGCTGATGCTGGATACTTATCTGATCCACATAAGGCACGTTCCCAAACCGGATATGTATTTACTCGTGGAGGCACCGCAATTTCTTGGCGTTCACAGAAACAAACACTCGTAACAACTTCATCAAATCACGCCGAGATTATTGCATTACATGAAGCAAGTCGTGAATGTGTATGGTTAAAGTCAATGACCAAACATATTCAAATATCGTGTGGATTGACAGTAGAAAAGAAGCCTGTGACACTATATGAAGATAATGCTGCATGTATTGCTCAAATGAAAGAAGGATACATCAAAAGTGACAGAACCAAACATATCCCCCCAAAATTCTTTGCCTACACTCAAGAGCTTGAGAAGAATAAAGATATTGATATCTGTTACATTCAATCAAGTGAGAACTCATCAGATCTCTTCACAAAGGCTCTTCCCACGACGATATTCAGAAAGCATATATACAACATTGGGATGCGCAATCTACGGAATATGTGAAGAATCACTCATGTTAACATGAGGGGGAGTTTACGTGGCTGCACTCTTTTTCCCTTACTATGGTTTTTATCCCACTGGGTTTTTCCTAGTAAGGTTTTTAACGAGGCAGTATAAAACACGTAATGAATACAGTCATCATATCACGGTCATCATCACAAGGGGGAGTGTTGAAAAATATATTATTATTATGTTGAATATTGAATATTGAATGTTGAATATTGAGTTGTAAAATGTGGAAAATTAGTGTGTGATGATGTAGATGATGATGTTTTAATTTTTGGACTAATCTCAAATGTGGATCTATAAATAGGTCTTCATTTGTGATGAAAAATACAATTGAAGTTGAGAGAAAAATATTATAAAGTGTAGAGTTTGATATATTTTGCATTTTGGAATATTTACTTTTTACCGTAAATTTTTACTTTTTCACAACAAGAATGATATTTATAATTCTATTAAAATAGAGAATAATAACCAGACTGAAAATGTTGTTTATAGTCTTATAATGACTATATTGAACATTTTACTGGTCGTTTTACTGATAATAGTGAAAATATTAGAACTCTTTTGAGTAATATGAAATGTAAGACTCTTACTGATTTCAGATGGTATAAAGATACTTTTCTTTCTAGAATTTATGAATTATCGGATTGTAATAACAATCAATGGAAAGCCAAATTTATTGATGGTCTTCCTCATCTCTTTGCTGAAAGAGTTAGAAAAGTTCTTCGTAAAGATAATATCTCTATTCAGTATGATAATTATACTTACGGTAACTTAATAAGTACTTGTATTCAGGAAGGTTTATCTTTATGTAATGATTTAAAATTAAATAATCAGTTAAAAAGACAAAATATTTTTGAAAGAAAACAGCTTGGTCATTTTTGTGATCAATTTGGGATTGATATACCCAAGAAGAAGATTCAAAAATCTTTAGATAAACCTCATAGGAAGAGACATTTGTCTGAGAGACAAATATTGAAAAAACAAAAGAGAAAAGAATTTCGTAATACTCAGAAAGATGCAAAGAAGAAAAAATTTTGGAAAAAAGATAAGAACAAAAAGCCTTTAATTACCTGTCATTAATGTGGTAGACTTGGACATTATGCTAATCAATGTTGGGCTAAAGAGAAAATTAAATCTCTTGATATCTCTGATGATATTAAAAATACTTTATACGAAATTGTCATGAAAAATTACTCTGAAGATTCTTATACTTCTGATTTCAGTCAAGATACTGATGATATTATTAATCTTGATAATGATTCTTTAAACTCTTCAGAAGATTGTGATAATTGCATCCAAGGTCAGTCTTCTAATTGTTGCAATTATATTAGTGATAATGATGAATTTTATAAGTTAAAATCTCAATTTGATGACTTTTGTATTAATGTTTTACCTGATGATAAAATTATTGAATTTTTAAAATTAATTAAAGATCCTAATCTTCGTACCTCTATCGTTGATCATATTGATAATAAAGCTTCTATTAGTTATACTGATCTTTTGAAAAATGATCAAACTTATTCTTTAAAAGAAATAAAAAAGCTTTTAAAAGAAAAACACAGTGTTAATACTTCTGTGACTTTAGATAATTTAAAGACTGAAATTGATCAACTTAAACAGCAAGTTGTTATTTTACAACATGAGAATATTCATTTTATTATCTTATTTTAATATAAGTTACCAGAAGCTTATATTTGTAAAAATAAGACTTGTATTAAAACAAGTTTTTTCTTGATAAAAAACTTTTCCACTCAAATCATTCTTGGATTGCCTTTTCTTTATAAAATTTATCCTATTATTTCTATAAATCCTACAGGTATAACTGGTACTTATGATGGTAATAATATTCACTTTTAGTTTATAACTAAACCTTATTTAAAGATTTTGAATTCTATTCAAGATCATATTGACAGAAAAATATTTCATATTAATTCTTTAAAAGAAGAAATAGATTCTTTAACTATTGATGATACTTTGAAAAATCCTAAACTACAGGATAAAATCAAATTGCTTTCTAACCAATTCTCTTTAGAAATTTGTAATGATTTTCCCAATGCTTTTTGGAATCGTAAGAAACATATTGTTTCTCTTCCTTATGAAGACAGTTTTGATATTCCTACCAAGGTAAGACCTTGTCAGATGAATTTTGAATATTTAGAATTATGTAAGAAAGAGATTCAATCTCTTTTAGATAAAAAGTTGATAACTCCTTCACAATCTCCTTGGTCTTGTACTGCTTTTTATGTCAATAAAAATTCTGAGATTAAAAGAGGTGTTCCTCGTCTAGTAATAAATTATAAACCTTTAAATAAAGTTTTAAAATGGATTAGGCATCCTATTCCTAATAAAAAAGATCTTTTTGATAGATTATTACATTCTTTAATATTCTCTAAATTTGATTTAAAGTCAGGATTTTGGCAGATCCAAATTGATAATGATGATAGATATAAAACTGTTTTTAATGTTCTAATAGGACATTATGAATGGAATGTTATGCCTTTTGGTCTGAAGAATGCTCCTTTAGAATTTCAGCAGATTATGAATGATATTTTTATCCCTTATAGTGACTTTATTATTGTTTACATAGATGATATTCTTATATTCTCAAAGAATATTGAGACTCATTCTAAACATTTAAATATATTTAAAACTCTTATTATTCAAAATGGATTAGTTATTTCTAAACCCAAAATGGTTTTATTTGAAACCAATATTAAATTTTTAGGTCATAATATTGACAAAGGTAATATTATCCCTATTCAAAGAAGTATAGAATTTGGTAATAAATTTCCAGATATTATTACTGATAAGACTCAGTTACAAAGATTTTTAGGTAGTTTAAATTATATATCTGCTTATATTAAGAATTTAGCTAATGATACTGCTATTTTATATGATAGACTTAAGAAGAATCCTTCCCCTTGCACTGATAAACATACCAATTCTGTCAAGAGAATTAAATAAAAAATTAAACATATTCCTTGCTTAATGATTTCTAATCCTAGTTGGGAAATTTTTTTTGAAACAGATGCTTCGGATATAGGCTTTGGAGGTATTTTAAAACAAAATAAAACCCCAAAGTAAAGAAGAATATCTTGTTAGATTTCATTCAGAAAAGTGGAATTCTGCTTAGAAAAATTATTCTACAGTTGCAAAGAAATTCTTTATATTGTTAAATGTATTCTGAAATTTCAGGATGATCTTTACAATCAGAAATTTATTATTAAAACAGATTGCAAATCTGCAAAATATATGTTTAATAAAGATTTTAACATGATGTTTCTAAACAAATGTTTGCTAGATGGCAAGCTAATTTAGCTCCTTTTGATTTTGAAATTATTTATAAAAAAGAAGAAGAAAATTATCTTCCTGATTTCTTAACCCGTTAATATTTATCTAATAATGGCAGGAATGAATAGGGGTCGAGGTGAATTTTCCTCTTATAGAGGAAGAGGAGGAAGAGGAAAACCCCCAAATTATATTGGCAGTGCTCCAAGGCTGATAGCCCAATTTGGAAATCAACGCCTCATAGGTCAACATATTTCTAGTTCTTCTGATAGTAATACTATCCAAAAAAATGATCCTTTATATGATGAGTTTCAAGAATTCTTGAAACAAAAAGGCAAGAATAAGGTAATTCCCGATTCTGAAGAATCTTATGCAAACATTGCAAAAGAAAATGAAAATGATTCAGTATTATATATTGAGAATAAAAATAGAGAAATCATTCTTCTCATAGAAGAAAAAGATGAGCAATGGAAAAATACTACTTGGATTATCATGGATAGATATCTATCACATACATCATATGTTCATGGTGCTTACAAGCCAAGAGGATATTATGAAAACCTCTTAATCTCTACCAAAACGGTGGAAATTACCCATTTTCAGAGTAATACTCAGCAAACAAAAAGTTATAACTTTTCCAAATTTATTATTAAGAAAATTATTTCTATTGAAGAATGGGGAATTTTTCCATTAGCAGAAAAAGAATTCTATTCTACTCAAAAGCAAATTGCTTTTAAATATAATTATTGGGATTATATACAGAGTTTTTATACAACTCTATTTTATGAAAATTCAAAAAGAAAACATTCTTGGTTCTTGAAAATATGTGAAAATAATTCACATGATAATATTCCTAACTGGTTAATAAACTGGTGGCAATTCTTTGGGCCTTCATAAAAAATCCTTCCTGAAGACTTCAAAAATTACTTTGAAGATTGGATCAGATTCTCTCCAAAGGTTATACAGAACATGACTACAAATTGGGTCAACAATAATTTATCCTGCAATTTCTTTATTGAATTTGGCATCCCATGGATCTGAAATTGGCAACCAGAATTCAGATATGATGATCATGGAATCCCTTGCTTATGGAGGAAAAGTTTATCAAAATTCTGGGAAAAAATTGCTCAGAAATGATCTTGAAACTGGAAAACCACATGGCATGAGATATTACAAAAAATGGAAGAAAATATCTCTCAATACAAAAATGACTTTGCGCAACAGGAGAAGGGAAATCAATCTGATGTGATAAGTCCCTTCAAAATTATCACTCAGAAATATCAAGAAATCTACTCAAAAAAACAGATGATCGACTTATATGTTGAAGAAATGAAAAAAGATTTGTTTAAAAATATTGGTAGTACTGATTCAAAATCTGATCAGTCCATGACTTCAAATGACAGCCATAATCAGTTTATCAAATTAATGCATATGCAAGATGGACAAGATCCCGAAGATGATAATCTTGAAGAAAATCAAATTGATCAAACTTTTGAAAAACTAAAAGCATCGCTCAAGTCCAAGATTGGATAAGAAAAGAATCTTTTAGGTAATATATCTCTTTCATCTTTTATAAAGATTGTCAGAAGTCATATTACTTTTAAAAGATGTAATAATGCATCTTTACTTTTTATTATTTTAATAAAAGTTGTAGCGTGAAATCCGGGATTTGATGTCCGGCTCTTCCTATTTATAGGTGTGTTTTGTAAGTTTAGAGACACGCTTGAGTTTGCTCGCCTCTCTCTCTTCTTTATCTCTCTCTCTCTTGTAATAAAAGTCTTTCTGGTAATAAAAGTTTGAAGTTTCTGGTCGCAATCTTTGTAAGTAATTCTCTTTTATTTTGTTTATTTTGTTTATTTTTATTTTTGATTTAGCCTGTTAGGATTGGTTGAAAGTCTAGAGGGGGGGGGGGGGGGGGTGAATATACTTTCAAGAAGTTTTAACTAAGTAAAATGGAACTCGATCGATTTAAGAATGAGTTCAAGGCTTATCTTAGTGTCGAATGTAGTTTGGCAAACAGAATGTGTGCGGAAAGATGTCAAGCTACAGATTTAAAATACTTAGTGTAAATCAATTTAGGAGTAGGTATGAAGTATGAGGATGAATGGTAAACTGAAATGACACAAGAAATTGTTTATGAATGTTCGAAGATTTCAAACTCTCCTACGTCACCCCTTCTTCCACCTCGGAAGGATTCACTAGAAGACTTTGATTTATACAAGCCATTTGCACAAACCCAATCCGATTTAGGACTTAAACACTGCCTAAACAAGAAATCCTAGTATATCACCTTGGTTTCAGTCCTAGACTGATTTTACAGTAGAATAAATACAACTCAAAATATTTTAGCACAAAGATCGACCCTTCAATGGTCAGAATGATGCTTTTGAGTGTTTGTGCTTTCGAGTTTCTTGATCAAGTCTTGAGCGTAAGATGCTTCTTTGAAATTTTAGCAATAGCAGAGATATCAGTCCCTTTGAACTTTGATCAAGATCCCTATTTATAAGCTTTGGTTTGCAACGGTCATAATTTCAAAGTGTTCTTCAGATAGGATTCAAATTATTCCCGTTGGATTTGTCACTATCATCAACGATCTCTGACGCCGACATTCCCTTAGTATCGCGGCACTACATTCTACAGATATGTCAGAGTACGGACGATCTTATCCGAAAGTACTGTGAATTTATTTGCGCAATCAGTTGGGCAATGGTACACTGATAGATTCAGTTTAGCAGGGTAAACTGCTTTGTATCTCTGAGATAATCAGTTGAGTAAGGATGAACTGATGAATTCAGTTTAGCAAGGTAAACTGCTTTGTATCTCTGAGATAATCAGTTGAGTAAGGATGGACTGATGAATTCAGTTTAGCAAGGTAAACTGCTTTGTATCTCTGAGATAATAAGTTGAGTAAGGATGGACTGATGAATTCAGTTTAGCAAGGTAAACTGAATTGTGTTCCTTTAGCGTGACTGATAGATTCAGTTTAGTCGAGGTATCTGTAGGTCATCATGACGTCATCAACCTCTGTATATCAGTTTGGTTTTCTGTAGATGCTTAAGTAGTTTGGCTTTGTTTTGTAAATACCAAAACTAAATTTCCCAACAATTTCTCCCTTTTTGGTGTTTATCAAAACATTTCAGTTTGTCATATCATAAGCTGATATTCATTGTCATCATCATAAAGTGATATATATTTGTTTATCATCAAAAACTGATTTTCATTGTCATGCAAAGTTAATTAAGGTCGTAAGAACTCTTTCCCCCTTTTTGATAAACTGAGAAATACTAGAGTAGATAAGATAATGTTCTTGATGTGAGAGAAAAAGAACTATCGCCAATCGGAAGATGGTCTGTGAAATGCTGAACTACGAGCTTGTGGATGAGCCGCTGAATTAGAGCGTTGTAGAGCCTCAGATTCATGTTGAGAGATCCCTTGAAAATTGGACTGAACTGAATTGTGAAGTGTTTGAACAAAGCCATTCAAGTTGTCAACTTTTGTCTCCAAAGACTGATGAGAGTTTTGCAGATGAGACAATGAGCTAGTTGATTGATTTGAATCTGCTAGGAGATTATCCAGTAGTGCAAGCTTTTCCTGAAGTTTTCCAAACTCAGCATTCATCGATTGTCTCAAAAAGGAGATGTTGCTATCTGTAGTTTGTTGATTTTATTTAAGACTGGTGACAGTCTTGGACATGGCATAAACTGAGTTCTCAATTTGAGAAAGAGTTTGATACCAATCATCTTCAGTTGTGGATGTTGGAGATGGAAGTCCTTTGTCAGAGAATAAGACATGTTCTTTGAAAAAATCTTGATTCTGTCCTTTAGGGGGAGATGAAGGAGTAATTGTGAGCATTTCAACCTTTCCTTTACCCTTGTCCAGATGAGTTGATGATTCAGGAGCTGTTTGAACAATCATTGCTAGAGTTTGAGGTAAAGTCTCTGTCTCAACAGCTTTGGCAGGAGAAGATGAATCATTGATAATTTGTTCATTTGGGGAAGATTCATTCATCGGTTCTTGCAACTCCTTGTCCTCAAGATGAACTGGTGGAACCAAAGAATCATCAGTTGAAGTGAGTTTAGAGGGTGCTTCCTCCGCAACAGACTCTGTTTGAACATGTGTGTCATTAAGTTGAGATGGATTGTCCAAAGTCTGACTGACTTCCTTAGGTTCTATCATAACTGATTCGACGGGGTTTGATAACTCATCTACTTAAGACAGGTGTGGTTATGAGATTTCCATCTGATTTAAAGTGAATGACTTGTCTGTTTGATCATGAATTGGAGAAGATTGTGTGTCCATGATGATTCGTTTAGGTTCTTCAAGTTCTTTTTGAAGAAACACGGGAGATACAAATTCTTCTATAGTTGGCGCTGATAACATTGAGTTATTCTCTGTCTCAATGTAAGAGACAACTTCATCAACATGCATAAGTTGAAGCTCAGGTAGAGTTTTGTCAATATCTGAAGAGTGTAATTGCTGCTCAATGGTTGTATCCGGAGCAACTGAAGTTTCTTTTTGAAGTTCATCATACGCCTGATCAATAGACTGGTTGGAGGATTCAGTTGAAGTATGACTTTTCTTGTTTTCTTGTGTCTGGGTTTGGATGAGGAATGAGTTTTGTGTTTCTTCCATTCAAATGCTTTTGGAATCTCCAAATTTTGATCAGTCTCCCAGAATTTGACTTCTGTTTGGATTTGTATGAGATCAGTTTGCAGTTGAGTGAATATGGCTCTGTCTTCATAAGAAGTTCTAGCACATGGATCATAATTGCTTTGAAATTCACCAACAATTTCTCCTAGCTTCTTTATCCGTAAGAGATCATAGAAGTACTTTTTTCTCATCAAAGCGTCTTGAATATTGGCAGTCTTGAATACTCTTAGCACAATCTCTTCAATTTTGACAAACTTAGATAGCTCAGCTTTCTTGGTGAAGTGCCTGACTAATGTAGAATTCCTGTATTGATGCCAAGTATCAAAGATTTCAGCAGTGCGTTTATCAGCATATTCAATTACTTCATCCATGGTCAAGTCAATTTGTAGTTGAATGACATTGGATGGTCTGTCAGGGTCTGAGGATGATGCTAATTGTGAACTTCCTGCAACCAAGTACAAGCCTGAGTGAGTGTATTCAACAATTTGTTTCGAGGATAGACCACCGATTGGTGTTGCTGGAGGCAGAGCTATAATTGGTGAGATAAACTGCAGGGTAGCTTTCTGAGTTTTAACAATGGTGCTCAAATCTTCGGGTGTTGGGATTTCTAGAGATGTTTGAAGGCGCTGAAGTGGTTCAATCATCATAGGTTGCTTTCATTTTGGATCAGTTTTGGTTGTGAACTCCTTAGCTGTTTTATCAATGAGGTGAGTATCTTCAGTTGAGATCAAACTAGCTGGTTTAGGAACCAAGGAAATGATCAATTTAGATAGGGAAGTTACAGCCTTTGTTTGTAACGTTCTTGTTCGCTTGGTTTGAGGCAATTTAACCACTTCTTCACTGTCAGATTCATCACTGTCATAAATGACAAGATTTCTTTTCTTTTTGATAGACTTCTTCGTTGGTGTTTTCTGTAATTTTTCAATCATTGAGTCAGCTGATTCTCTGGATTGAAAGCTTGCGAGATATTCATGATTCAGAATTCTAAACTTGTGCAGTTGGGAGGAAGTTTGAAGAGTAATTCCCAGGGCTTCAAGAAGTTGACTGGCTTGAAGAATATAACCAGAAGATTGCTTTGTAGCTGTCATCATTTGAACAAAGATATTGAAGAGAACGTTACTCCAATTGATCTTTACACCTTTCATGATAGCCATCATTATTTTAAACTTTCCAACAGTTAGCCTAGCAAAGGTCCCTCCTTTGGCTAAAATACTTTTGGCAACAATATCAGCTAACATTTGATATTCAGGTTTAAGGTCTCTTTTGAGTCCAGATAGAGAAATTGGTTGACTTGATCCCGAAAACAGACTTTGCATCTCAGTGATATCAGTAGTTGAGATAATGTTGAAATCAGTGTTACCTGACGTAGGTAAACTGAAAGTGCTGGCAAAGAATCCTTCGCTGATCTGAACCGTATGTCCTCCAAGAGATATCAATAAAATTCCATCATCGCCGAGCTTACATTTATGATATAGAGATAGGAGATCGTTTTGATAGATATTCAAGTTTTTGATATCCAGGAATTCGCAAAGTCCAGATTGTTCCAAAGCAGTGCAGACCTTGGATATTTCTGGTTTGCCCATTCCGTTTAGTGAGTCAAAATCAACTGCAAGAGCATTGAGAATATAAACTGCAGATGAAGTAGCCATAGAGAGTTTTTCCTATGAATCAATAGAGTAATCGGAAGAGAAGTTAGTCCAAAGTTTAGGGTTCTTTGAAGAACTTAGTTATTGTAAAATAAAACAGGAGACTTGGTCAATACGATACAGGAATGACGTGGCTTTCAGAGGAATTTAAAATTCAAATCTAATAGTATAGTAAGGCGGGAGATAGTACACGTATTTCCCTCTAAACACGCTACAGATAAACCTATAAAAAATGTGAAGCTGTTATATGATAGCTAAAAAAAATGAGTGATAATATTCCCTTGTTTGGTTTTGGTCAAAGTCCGTATGTGGCATGTGAAGCATGTCGTGACAAATATTTTGAAGCTGAGAAGAGAAAGATTGAAGAACGTGTTTTTGAAAAAGTAATGAAGGTCTGGCTAAAAATAGAAGAGCTCCATATGTATCATCATGCTCAATTTCCTTCGAGAAAATTTGAGGATGCTAAGGAGATAGCTCAAAGGGCAATGTACTACATGATAGCACTGGATACTTTTACACCCAGAGATATTTTTAAGGATAAAAATATTCTCTATATGATGCTTAGTAAAGAGTACATCACATTGGTTCGCATTGCAACTAATAAGCTAACTGATCCTACTGTTGTTCCTCTTCGAGCATGGGTGACAAGCTAGAGTTATGAAGTTTTTCTCAAGATGAGGGAGATAAAAAGTGTGTGATTGTAACCTTTTTGATTCCGAAGTTTTAATAAAATAGTTAATTTAACTATACTGAATTTGTTCATTCACTGATTGTTCCTAAACTGATATGGTGTATAAACTGATTTTTCCTAAACTGATATTGTGTAATGTAGTTAACTAAGTGAAGGTAAACTGAACTACTAAAGGGCAAGAGAAACTATGTTATCAGGTAATGATTACATGCAATCAGTATTTCAGATATTTTCTTGTCATAAATAGTGCCTTATTTCGTGAAAGTTTATATGTAAGAGACTTTTTATATTCTGAATATAATAAATGCGAGAGACTCTTCGATATCCGGACTATCAGTCTATATAAGACAGAAAAATAGTGAAGTGCAAATAAACATAAATTTAAGCAAAAGAAATGGATAGTTGGAGGGTTGCTCATGAGAGTTTTGTCGAGGAGAAAGTTGCTTGTCTTCGAGCAAAACTGATTTGGATGTAGTTTAGAGGTCCCAATGCACTTGATCCTGAGGAGGTGTGACGTCTGGAGAAATACAAAAAAGTGCTTGAAATCAAAAATACTGCGTATGTCCTTGGTCATGAGGGCATACAACGCCTGCTCTTGAAGAAGGAGTTAAGGGTGGTAACCCTTCTCCATGGCCTGGAAGAAGTGGAAGATGGCCCTTTGGAGGAGCATCTTTGCCTTCTGAAAATGGTTGTGGAGATAGAAATAGATATTGTAAAAGGAGTTTATTAATAAAGTAAATTTTTATTTTGAATGTGTTGTTTATAATTTATTTTGTTTGATGTGAGTCTATATTATAACCTGCAAAAGAAATTCCCCCTTAAAATATGCGTAAAAAAGAATTATCAACAATTAAAATAACACCAGAGATTTAGTTTAAAGACCCTGCGGAGAATTCAGTTTAGATCATACTAAACTGTGTAGACAAGTTGCAATGGATAAACTAATTTTAATCTAAATTAATAAGTCCTAAAATATTTCGAAAGAAAGAAAACTTAGACTCTAGGAGAGGTTTTGTGAATATGTCTGCTGTCTGTTGCTCTGTGAAAATGTACTCCAGTCGAATGTTCTTCTTGAGTGTATGATCTCGGATAAAATGATGCCTAACTTCGATATGCTTCGTTCTCGAGTGAAGAATGGGGTTGTAAGTAATTGAAATTGTGCTGGTGTTATCACAGAAGATTGGGGAGTCATGTTCTTCAATTCCATAATCTCTCAACTGTTGTTGAATCCAGAGCAGTTGAGCACAACAACTTCCTGCGGCTAAGTATTCAGCTTCTGTTGTAGATGTAGCAATGGATGTCTGTTTCTTGCTAAACCATAAAATCATTCTATACCCAAGGAATTGACATGATCCACCAGTACTTTTTCTATCCAGTTTACATCCAGCATAATCAGCATCTGAGTATCCAACTAGATTGAAGGAGTTGTGCTTAGCATACCATAGGCCAACATTTTGAGTTCCCTTTAGATACCTCAGTATCCTTTTTCCAGCTATGAAATGGGATTGCTTAGGATTTGATTGAAATCTTGCACATAAACATACTGCAAAAACAATGTTAGGTCTACTGGCTGTTAAATAAAGCAATAACCCTATTAGACCTCGATACATTGTAGCATCAACTGATATTCCCCCTTCGTCTTTGTCAAGTTTGATTAATGCACCCATGAGAGTGGTTGCAACCGTGCAGTTTTCCATACCAAACTTTTTGATTAATTATTTGGTATACTTAGTTTGTCTTATGAATGTTCCGTTGTCCATTTGTCGAACTTGTAATCCAAGAAAGAAATTCAGTTCACTCATCATGCTCATCTCGAATTTTTCCTGCATTAGCTTTGAGAATCTAGTGCATAATTTGGGGTTCGTTGACCCAAAGATGATATCATCAACATATATTTGAACTAATAGAGTGTGATCGCCTTTAGTAAATTTGAACAATGTTTTGTCAATTATGCCTGTATTAAATTCGTGTTCAAGAAGAAATTTGGTTAGAGTGTCATACCAAGCTCTAGGAGCCTGTTTCAGTCCATAAAGAGCTTTATTTAAATGATACACATGATCTGGGAATTGATGATTTGTGAATCCTGGTGGTTGTTCAACAAATACTTCTTCTTGGAGTTTTCCATTCAAGAAAGCACTTTTAACGTCCATTTGATAAACTTTGAAGTTCTTGAATGAAGCATACGCAAGAAATATTCTTATTGCTTCCAGTCTAGCTACTGGTGCATAAGTTTTGTCATAGTCAATTCCTTCTTCTTGTCTGTATCCTTGAGCTAATAATCTTGCCTTATTTCTAACCACAGTTCCTTCTTCATTGAGCTTGTTTCTAAAGACCCATCAAGTGCCAATGACTGATTGATGTGTTGGTCTTGGAACGAGATCCCAAACTGCATTTCTAGTAAACTGATTTAGCTCTTCTTGCATTGCATCTATCCAACAACTGTCAGCCAATGCTTCTTCAATTTTCTTTGGCTCTTCTTGAGATATAAAGGCTGCGTGAAGAAGTTCTTTAATCATTTGTCCTCGAGTCCTTAGAGGTGCCAAAGGATTACCAATAACAGAATTGAGTGGATACTTTTTGGACCATTTCAGTCTAGTATTAGACTGATTTCCACTGATCACTTGTGCTTCTGGATCTTGACTAGTTACGTTATTTTGGTCAAGCTCTGTGGTCTCATGGTGCTGTTCTTAAATATCCTCAACTGTGTGAGTTTGGTGAGTATCAACTGATTGATCAATGTTAAGATCCTCAACTACTGGATCAACTAGTTTCGGTTCAGGAGATTGAAGAGTTCTTGTGGGTGGTGAAGCTTCGTCTTCACTTTTGTCCTGATTATCGTTGTCCAATTGTATTTCTTGAAATAGATCTGAGAGTTGATGAGTATTAATTGCAACATCAATAGTAAGATCTTCATCAAAAATAACATGGATTGATTCTTCAACATTTAGAGTTCTTTTGTTGAAGACTCTGTAAGCTTTAATGATTGAGGAATATCCCAGAAAAATACCCTCATCTGACTTTGTATCAAATGCAGTCAGATGATTTTTACCATTGTTGTGGATGAAGCATTTACTCCCGAAGATCTTAAAGTATGATACATTTGGTTGTCTGCCATTCCAGATCTCATATGGGGTTTTAAAAAATTTCTTGCATATCATTGATCTGTTCTGAGTGTAGCAAGCAGTGTTCACAGCTTCTGCCCAAAATTTTTGAGAAATCTTGGAGTCAACTAACATGGTTCTCGTGGCTTCTTTAAGAGTACGATTTCTCCTTTCTGCAACACCATTTTGTTGTGATGTTCTAGCTGTTGAGAATTAATGTTTGATTCCATAATGCTCTAAAAATGAAGATAAAGTTTGATTGACAAATTCAGTTCCTCTGTCACTCCTGATTCTGTCAATATTACTTGATTTTTTGTTAAATAGTCTTTTAAATATTTTTATGAGTTGAGAAGCAGTTTGGTCTTTTGATTTTAAGAAAATGACCCAGGTAAAACGTGAGTAATCATCAATGATGACAAGTGTATACCTCATTCCCCCCTAAGCTTGTTACTGGGATTGGACCAAATAAGTTCATATGTAACAGTTCCAAGCATCGGGAAGATGAGTTATAACCCTTGTTTTTAAAGGATGACCTAACTTGCTTCCCATATTGACAAGCTGAGCAAAATTTGTCTTTTGAAAAATCAATTTTAGGCAGTCCTGTTACTAGCTCGAGCTTACTCAGACTGGCAATTGATTTGAAGTTAAGATGATTCAGTCACTTGTGCCAAATCCAGTTGCGCTTAGAATTGGAAGCTACGAGGCAAACTGGTTTGCTAGACTGAATATTCCAGCATACTTTATAAGTGTTTCCATATCGATTTCCTGTCAAAATAATGTTACCAGAGGCATCCTTAATAATTCAGTTTAACTTTTGAAATTCAACAGAGTGCCCGTAGTCACACATTTGACTAATGCTGAGTAAGTTATATTTGAGAGTTTCAACCAATAGGACATCTTGAATAATAATGTTTCCGTGGATAATCTTACCCTTACCCACGGTCTTACCCTTTGAGTTGTCACCAAAGGTGATAATGGGACCATTGAATTCAACAAGCTCATATAATAGTTTATCATTTCCAGTCATGTGTCTCGAGCATCCACTGTCTAGGTACCATGATTCTTCTTCTTTTTTCTTGATACCTGCTTCCTGCATTCACAAGGTTGAATAACTTTTGGTATCCATATCTATTTGGGTCCACGAGGGATTAATCCTTTAGGAATCCAAACCTGGAATACTTTAACTAGTTTGCCAGTTTCTGTGTTCCTATAGGTACGTACTAAGTTAGATGCTCTAGATAGTGGAGTGTAATGTGCTTGTGAAACTGTATGTTGTTTGCCTTTTCCAATATCCTTGATATTTCTATATCGCTTTTGAACTGGATGTTGATTATGGTATTGATTTCTATTTCCTCTCATGATATTAGGTTGATATGCATTAGTTTGTTTAGGACTTTTAGCAATCTCTGCCTTAGTTTCATGAGGATTGAAGCCAATACCAAATATTATTCTGTTCATCTGCTCTATTTGTTGCCAAGTCATCAGAATAGGTTTTTCATCTTCATGTTCCCTAACTGCTCGTACAAAGTTTATGTATTTACCTTTGCACATATTCAGTTTGGGTAGAGTACTTGATTCACTAGTTTCCACTGTCTTACCAAAATCAAGACCAGTTTTGTCATGGAGTGGTCTTTGTGAATCATTCATTTCTGTCAACAGGCTCAAAGATTTATTTCATGATCTTATTATTTCATCCATGTTATGTTTTTCTTTTGTAATATTCTTGATATCGATCTTGAGTTGTTCATTCTCCGTTCGGAGCACAACAATCTCTGTTTCAAGACAGCTTATCTCAACTGATTGTTCAAAGGAGAGTTCAGTTGAGTTGTCTTGCAGATCCTTTTGCTTGGCTCTGACTTCATCGAATGCTAAGGACAGTTGATGATATTCATTTGCCATATCATGAAGAGCTTTGATTAGTTCTTCTCTGGTAAATTCCTCAGAACCAAAATCAAATACATGTTCACTGGTGGATGGAAGTTCATGATCGTTTGCCATAAGATATTTGACTTCTTCTTCATCATCACTTGAGCTAGAAAAGCCATTTGATCCATCTGAATCACTGTCTGTTTCTGCCCACTTGGTTTTGCTATCCTTTGCAACCAATGCTTCATGCTTCTGTCTTGAGATATATCTATCATTCCTTGAACTTTTTCTTTTGTCAAAGTTCTTTGGTTTGGGGCAATCGGCAATGAAATGTCCTGTTTTTCCATAGTTGAAACAACTTCTTGGTTCTTCAACTGAATCTTTCTTTTGGAGATTTCTTCTGTGTGATCCTTTTTGGTTTCTTCTGATGAACTTGCCAAACTTCTTTACAAACAAGGACATGGCATCACTGTTCAGTTGTTCTGCTGACTTTTCTGATTTGGCCGATGACTCAATTTTTACTGCAGTCAAGGCCTTGTTCAATTGGGAGGTAGACTGATCTTCCTCTCAAGTCTGTAACTCAAATTCATATGCTTTTAGATCTGCAAATAGGTCATGCAATTCTAATTTGTTCAGGTCCTTCGATTCTCTCATGGCCATTGTCTTCACATCCCATTCTTTAGGAAGGCCTCGAATTACTTTGAGAATGACTTTCCTGTTGGGATATGTTTTGCCCAATCCGTTGAGCTCAATAACAATGCTGCTTACTCTTTCATCAAACTCTATCATTGATTCTCCTGGTCTCATTTTGATGTTGTCAAATTTTTGAATAGCTACAAATAGCTTGTTTTCTTTTGTTTGTTCATTTCCTTCACAAAGTTGGATCAACTTTTCCCAAATCTCTTTTCCAGTCTTGCATGTCTTGATTTTGCTAAAGTTATTCTTGTCAAGAGTTTATACAAGATATCCTTAGCCATATTGTCCAGATTTGCCTTCTTTTTATCTTCAGCAGTCCATTCAATTCTAGGTTTCTCAATGTATTGTGGACCACCTCCAGAGAGGGCTATAGCAGTATTGAATTTTGTGATCTCAAGAGGTCCGTCAGTGATAACAAACCACATGTTATCGTCTAGTGCTGATAGATGTGCTTGCATGCGAATTTTCCAGTCATCAAAATCTTCCTTTGAGAACATAGGAATTTTGCTGAATGAAGTCATTTTGTTTAAGTGTTTTAAGAATAAGATAATAACCTCTCTGATTCCACTTGTTAGGATCGGTTGAAAGTCTAGAGGGGGGGTGAATATACTTTCAAGCAGTTTTAACTAAGTAAAATGGAACTCGATCGATTTAAGAATGAGTTCAAGGCTTATCTTAGTGTCGAATGTAGTTTGGCAAACAGAATGTGTGCAGAAAGATGTCAAGCTATAGATTTAAAACACTTAGTGTAAATCAGTTTAGGAGTAGGTATGAAGTATGAGGATGAATGGTAAACTGAAATGACACAAGAAATTGTTTATGGATGTTCGGAGATTTCAAACACTCCTACGTCACTCCTTCCACCTCGGAAGGATTCACTAGAAGACTTTGATTTATACAAGCAATTTGCACAAACCCAATCCGATTTAGGACTTAAACACTGCCTAAACAAGAATTCCTAGTATATCACCTTGGTTTCAGTCCTAGACTGATTTTACAGTAGAATAAATACAACTCAAAATCTTTTAGCACAAAGATCGACCCTTCAATGGTCAGAATGATGCTTTTGAGTGTTTGTGCTTTCGAGTTTCTTGATCAAGTCTTGAGCGTAAGATGCTTCTTTCAAATTTTAGCAATAGCAGAGATATCAGCCCCTTTGAACTTTGATCAAGATCCTTATTTATAAGCTTTGGTTTGCAACGGTCATAATTTCAAAGTATTCTTCAGATAGGATTCAAATTATTCACGTTGGATTTGTCACTATCATCAACGATCTCTGACGCCGACATTCCCTTAGTATCGCGGCACTACTATCTGCAGATATGTCAGAGTACGGACGATCTTATCCGGAAGTACTGTGAATTTATTTGCGCAATCAGTTGGGCAATGGTACACTGATAGATTCAGTTTAGCAGGGTAAACTGCTTTGTATCTCTGAGATAATCAGTTGAGTAAGGATGGACTGATGAATTCAGTTTAGCAAGGTAAACTGCTTTGTATCTTTGAAATAATCAGTTGAGTAAGGATGGACTGATGAATTCAGTTTAGCAAGGTAAACTGCTTTGTATCTCTGAGATAATCAGTTGAGTAAGGATGGACTGATGAATTCAGTTTAGCAAGGTAAACTGAATTGTGTTCCTTTAGCGTGACTGATAGATTCAGTTTAGTCGAGGTATCTGTAGGTCATCATGACATCATCAACCTCTGTATATCAGTTTGGTTTTCTGTAGATGCTTAAGTAGTTTGGATTTGTTTTGTAAATACAAAAACTAAATTTCCCAACATAGCCTAATGACAGGCTAAGTCCTCTATGCTAGATCATAACTATCCTACGAAATGATCATGGTATTGTAATGGTCGATGATATTATGGTAATCTGAAGGTTGGTTAAAATTTTTTTTAAGGTTCGAGGTTAATATTAAGTAGCTCAGATTCATGTACTACCCTTCAGCTCGTTTGTGCCGAGTAATGGCTTTTAGAGCATTGTGGGTATTTGTTTTGAATCTTGATATACTTAATTAGTCTCGGTAAACTCCTTATATTTTTTTTTGTAAAAATTGATTTAACTAATAAATTTTCCAGTTAGATCGAACCTTCCTATGATTCCCATGATATTAAGATCTAGAATGGTATTTTTATATTTCAATAAACTTATTATTTTTCATTTATAATTATAATTATATATGTATAATTTTCAATTTAAAAACAATTAAATAATTTATTTATTTTTATATTTAAATAAACTTATTATTTTTCATTTATAATTATAATTATATATGTATAATTTGCAATTTAAAAACAATTAAAATAATAAATTATTTTAAATATAACATACACTATTTATTTAGGCGAATTTTCATATGCACAAATAACTAGTTTATATAAGTCCTCGAGAGTTTACATGATAATCAAATATTTAATATTTTCATATCCCAAAAAGCCCCAGTAAATTAAAGTTTTTGACAAAGTGCGAGAGCCCGGAACCAAATTCAGTTAATATTAAAAGGGTTGACTTCGAAGTGGACTTCATCCCACATGAGTCAAATGCCTATTGACTCATGTGAGGTTAAATCGAGAGATCTGCACGAGCGACAGAGACATGAGAGAGATAGCAACATGACCAAATTTTGTTAATATACTTATATATATTGGAGTTATTGGCATCAACCACCCCTGTGAAATATTGAAAATGCACACTTCTCCCCTGTGAAATTTTAATAGACATCTTCAACCCTAACCTTTTAAAAAATCAGCACACTCGCCCCTTCACATGAGTGCTTGTTGCGCACGCGCCTCTCATGCGACTGAGCAAAGATTTTGATATTTTTTTTGCACCAAATACCCCCGTGAAATATTAAAAATGCATATTTAACCCCTGTGAAAATAAATTTTAAATCTATTCAACCCATAATACACAATTTTTAATAAAATACAATTATAAATATTTAGAAAACATTTTTTGTTTTATTATTTATTATTTTTTATTTTAAATATATTATCATTAATTAATTATTTTCTAAAAATATTATTACTTTATCCTGTTATCATTATTTAATTAAATTCACTTCGTATTTCTAATTTTTCTATTAAACATGCATTCATAAATAAGTATTTAAATAATTTCAAGTACCAAGATATTGAACTAAACTGATAAGTTCAAACATATTATTTTTTCGATTTAGAACTATATATTATTGAACCAAAATTTAAATTTTTCGAGAATATGCATTGCACAATTTGTAATAAATAATAAAAAAAATAACATGCTAATATAATTCTAAATCGAAAAAATAACATTCATTAACTTATCATTTGGTTCAATATTTTGGTATTTTTAGATATTTAAATCTTTATATATGAATCATATTTAATGAAGAAGTTGAAAAAACGAAGTGATTTGATAAAATAATGATAACGAGATAAAGTAATAATTTTATTTAAAAATAAATTAATTTAAAATTTAAAATTAAAAATTAAAAATAAAAATAAATAAAATTAAAAATATTTGGTACTTATCATTCACTTATCATTTTAATTTAATATTTTGGTACTTTTAGGTATTTAAATCTCGTTTATGAATGCATTTCTAATGGAGAAGTTGGAAACAAGAAGAAAGTTTAATAAAATAATGATAAAAGATAAAATAATAATATTTTTTAAAAAACATTATATAATCATAATAAATGTAAAATTAAAAATAAATTAATAAAACGAAAAATGTTTGCTAAATATTTTATAATTAGATTTTAATAAAAATTATGTATTATGTGTTGAATAGATTTAAAAATTATTTTCACAGGGGTCAAATATGCATTTTTAATATTTCACAGGGGTTTTTGGTTCAAAAAAATATCAAAATCTTTCTCAGTCGCATGAGGGGCGCGTGCGCAACAAGCACTCATCTGAAGGGGCGAGTGTGCTAATTTTTTAAAAGGTTAGGGTTGAAGATACCTATTAAAATTTCACAGGGGAGAAGTGTGAATTTTCAATATTTCACAAGGGTGGTTGGTGCAAAATAACTCATATATATTGTGTATTGATACACCTTAACCCGATAAATTTATCCCTTTTAATTTTTTTTTTAGGAAAGATAAATTTATTCATGCATCAGTATTTAATAATATGTTTATTCGTTTAATAATCTTAATACCGGTAACGTCGATGCTACCCCAGGGTAGTGCCCGGGGGTGGCGTGGCAGATCATGATTGACCAAAATCAGTGGGTCCCGCACGAGTCCTACTGATTTTGACCAATCATGATGTTACATGTTGACCCTGCGGACAGCATGAACAAAACCCTTAATACCAGATTAATTAACATCTAGACCTTCACAAATTTTATTATACAGTTTTTTGATATTGATAAAATTGTTTTCTCTTCCACTAATTTTCATATTTTATAATTTCAAAAGTGTACACGATAATAAGGTAGTTTTTGTAACCCCTAAATAAGTGATTATGAATATTTTCTTCAAAATTTGTGAAGAAAATCTCCATAATCACTTATTTTTAGATGTTGCAAACACTACCTAAATGTACATCCAATATATCATACTTCTAAATCACCATAAATTATATAATGAAATTTTGATATTATATAATTAGATTTTGTAATTCAATGTATCATGAAGTTTTGATAAATACATGTTTCTGTTGATTTTTTTTTCTTTCAAGGGTTGAATCCGAAGGGACCTAATTCCACGTGAGACAGAGTCTCATGCAAATGCAAAGGTTAAATTGAAGGATGTGCACGAACGGCAAAGATGTGAATGAGAGAGCAACATGACTCAACTCCAAAGCATAACTCATAATATTTTAGCCGGATACGAAGATTTAACCCTTCTCTTGATTTTTTTTCATGATTAATAAGAATGGCAACTCGGAACCCGGTCTCTTACACAGATATGCCGATGTCCCCAACTTGAAATGACTTGCTATTTTTTTTTTTTGCACACAATATGTTCATCGACATTCGACGCAATCTCCACGGAGTTCAGCTCATCTAGATTTCCACCTACCCCTCCAAGCGTCAAATCTGGTTTTTACTGTTTTGGCTTTAGTGGGATCTTTTTACTGCATTCTTTGTGGCCTCTTGTTGTTGACTCCGCCATTTCCGCCGCCGGCCCACACGGCAGCGTAGCCGGTCTGGGTTAGTTTTTTAACTTGGGAAATGGATGCGAAGCTTTCGAGATCGCCCTTTTTGTCTGTGTCGAGGCCTACTAGTGATTCCGGGGTTTTAAGACAAAGCGGCATTTTCCCTCGACAAATATGGGTTAAAGATCGGGGCTTTCGATCGCCCAGTTCAAGATTAACGATACGTGTCGCGTTTCAAGCTTCTGCTGCCGCGGTTGGGTAAAGATTCTCGCCTTTTCATATTCTTGGGTTTCAAAATATTAGGTCTTCTTGATCCTATTTTTTAATTCGCAATTTCAGGTGTTTTGGTGTGCACGTGGGCTTGTAAATGTTTTCTTCTAGATTGGGTAGTTTTGCTTGTCAATGAAGTAGATGACTTGCGGTTGGAGCATATTTTAAGAATTTCAAGTCATATTACCATAGGGTTCAAATCTTGATTTGCCTTTTGCAGAATTGGATTTGCTTTCTTGTTTAATAGGAGCTGGCCTAAGATCCTAAGCTGAGTTTTTGATGGGAAACCAGGGCTATTAAACGAAATTAAACGATGAAATTTATATTATTTATCCGTCTTCCGGCTTCCATATTGGGTCTGCACTTAGTATCAGGACATTCTGTTTCTCACATATGGCAAATGGCAGCACATTATTTGATGACTATATATGCTTGGTGGAGTATTTGCAATTCATGTACTGCAACCTGTAAAATATGGAAACTCTTGTTTAGGGCATTTTCTTGAATCATTTATCTTTTACTTCTATTTTGAGATTACCAGTAGACTAGTTTTTTTCTTGGATCCATTATTTTAATATTTGTTCTGAACCTCGTACATGTAAGTACATATTTTTTTAAAGAATTGATGTTGCATTGGTGGCATGCTCATAGAAAACCTTATGACAACTTCTTATTTATTGATTTGCCATGTCGTCCTGTGGAATGGGTTTTTGCTTTTTTTACGGTGGATTCTGGTGGAGATCAGTCCCTTATCACTACTATTTGTTTCCGTGTTACTGATCAAAGAAGATGTTAGTTTGCTTGTGCTAGTGTTGCATGTGCTCTCTATTAGAATAAGATGATATCATGTGGATTAGAGTATGACCTTGCTCGGTAGAAAAACACATTGTGCATGTTTACCACTTGTTTTCTGATTTTAGAAATTTGACCGATTCAACTGGATCTTGTTATAAAGTTTTCTTTGAATTCTTTCAGATCGACACCGAAAAATAGGGTAGATGAAACTCAGAGCTACACTCTAGATGGTATCAGAAATTCGTTGATTCGGCAAGAGGATAGCATTATATATAGCCTAGTAGGAAGGGCTCAATTTTGTTATAATGCAGTGACGTATGATTCCGATTCTATAGCCATTGATGGGTTCAATGGCTCTTTGGTTGAGTTCATGGTCAAGGAAACAGAAAAGCTTCATGCAAAGGTTTGTCGACTCTTTTCCAACCGTTTTGGCATTTAAACGATATGCAAGTTCTAATTTAGTTGAACTTAGGTTGGAAGATACAAGTGTCCAGATGAACATCCTTTCTTCCTACATGACCTACCCGAGCCAATCTTGCCCCCTCTGGAATATCCCAAGGTAAAACATAGATACCTTATAATCTTGTCCATATGCTCACTTGAACGAGGATTAACATTTTAGTTTCCTCGAAATTTTATTGAATGGTTTTAACTCTGACAAAAGGATAGTTTCTTAAATTCATATAGGTTCTGCATCCAGCGTCAAATTCAATCAATATCAATGTCCAAGTATGGAATATGTACTTTAAAAATCTTCTTCCAAGATTAGTTAAAGAAGGTGATGATGGTAATTATGGACCAGCTGCAACTCGCGACACAATTTGCTTGCAGGTATGCATTATGAGAAGTTATAGTTGGCATGCGAAGATTTTATTGCTATAGGGAAACTTATTTATCTGGACATCAAGCATTGTAAATGTAATTATGTGTTCACTCTAAAAACGCCAACCATACGAACTCCTTATAACTTTAAGTCATTAATCATGGATAGAGGTTGCCTCATTGACATCGAGAACATGGAAGCATATCCGATTTTTCTACACTCATATTTGTGATTCGTGTTAAATTTTCATTTCGTGTGTGATGAGTAATATACCATGCAAACTTAGCCTGTAGCCAGACATTTGGCATAAATTCAGCTCCAATATGGAAAGAGTAATGGTGCTGAACTCTATTGCAGGCCCTCTCTAAAAGAATTCATTATGGTAAATTCGTAGCAGAAGCAAAGTTTCGTGCTTCCCCTGATGTCTATGAATCGGCCATCAAGACACAAGTAAATCAATGCACTTGAGCCATTAATCATCTGCGCGAGCTATAACCGTTTCAAGAATGTGACTTTTGAGTTACTCTATATATTTGTTGGATTGTGTTGCAGGATCGAGGCCGACTGATGGATTTGCTGACATACCCTTCAGTTGAAGAGGCGATCAAGAAAAGGGTTGAAGTAAAAACCCGAACATATGGGCAAGAGATGAATGTGAACGAATATGAAGAAATTGCTGAACCGGCGTACAAAATAAATCCAACCCTGGTTGGTGATTTGTATGGGGACTGGATCATGCCATTGACAAAGGAAGTCCAGGTTGAATATCTCTTGAGAAGACTTGACTGAACATAAATACACTGATTTGTTTTTTCAAGAAATGTAACATTTTTACGGTTGTTTAGCAATGCATACAAGAGGATGTCATGTGAATATAATAAGGTCCTGCTCTTATAGTGAAAATAAAAGGAAAAAAAAATCGTAAAATTTATTTTCACTATAAGAGTAGGATAAATTTTACGATTTTTAGCACACCAATTGGATGGATTTTCGTCATTGTATGGTGAGGGATAATTACAATTTACATGCACTGTTCTTGTGAAAATATGAGATTGTTGATAATATCTCATTAACTATTAACTCTCCGTTTTTTTTTTTAATTTAGAACACATATTTACCTGAAAACAAGTATAAATAAGGGTGTGCGCTTATAATTTGAAAAGATGTAAATGTGTGTGCTCGAATTTGAAAATACGGAGAGCTAATAGATTATTTTTTTTTATAAAGGATTTTTTATAATCGCGTGATTTTACATGAGTAATGCACGCAATCAACTCTACTATAAATGAAGGTTTTTTTAGGTACTATCAATATGTATCAAGAGAATCATGATGCGATGCTCATTGTGCCAATCACCAATTTATAAGCTGAGTTAACTAAAAATCAACTTCATTCATCAATAATTAAGGGGATTTTATTAGAGCCGTTAATTTGGATTAGGTCCGTCGGATCGATCCATCCCGCCACACAATTTAAGTGGTTTGGGTTGAAATTTTTTCAATCCAATTAAAGGCAGGCCAATCGAGGCGGGCTTGGTTTGCCCACGGGCCTAAAAAATTATATATATATATATATATATATATATATATATATATATTTTACATTAGACCATCTCCAACCATGAGTTCTGTTTTAGTGCAAGTTTTGCACTGTTTTAACGTAAGTTCCACACCAAATTCAACATTCATCTTTAACTCATTTATATCAAATCTTACACGAAAGAAAATATTATAACAATATTCCTTTTATTTGTATTATGTGTTCAAATGTTTATAAGTTAAAATTGTGTTGATGTATTAATTATTTGCATTTGTATTAGACTATTATATTATTTATAAATAATTAAATCAAATCATTAATTATTTATTTATAATTAATATAAATAAATATTTAAAAAATAAATAATTAAACATTTATTTATAAATTTAATTAAAAAATTATAATTAAATTTTTTTGTTGAATATTTAATTATTACAACAATAAAATAAATATTATATTATTATCTAAACATTATTTATAATACTTAAAAACGAATGCAAGAATGAATAACAGAATAAATATTGTTTGCATCAAATTTGGTGCAAACTAATTTTATTTTTATTTGTTGTGAGCCAATCCACAGATCGGTCCGTCTAACTCGCACGGGCTGTAACCCATCTTGGTTGAGTTGTGTTGGAGATTTTCAGCCCGTAGGGATGGTGAGCCGGCCCACCCCACCCCACGTAACAACGGGTTTTTGACGGGGTGGTTCGCCACGACATACGTTGACCCGTTTGACAGCTTCAAGTTTAATCAATAAATATGACACTTGAAATCTTTCAAAGAGCAATTGAGTTCGACTTTAAAATCACAAAGAGTCGTGATCACATGACTACCATATTCCTGAGCTATTAAATGTATGAATATTGATTATGATTTGCCCGGACAAGCTAGTTAAATTTGAATTCAATTTACTGTTTTGCAACTGACTTAATTGTTAGGTTAACACTAGAGTCGTAATAAGCTTTATTGTGCTGCTTGTGAAAAAAGAAAAGAAAAAAAGACGTAAAATCGTAAATAATGTATGTTTTTATGTCAATCAGACTCTCAATCAATGCATGCATTTAATAAAGAATTAAATAAAGTTGCACAATGAGTTGCAGAGTTGGTGTAAACTAATCTCCCAATAGACCAAATCATAAATTGTTTTTTTAACGCTCTTAGAGACTTGATCGTTTACGACATGTTTCGGTTATTTATTTGAGGGACGAATGTGCCCCTTTTTGGGGCCTTACTTCTTAGCAAGATTTTTTTCTTGTAACGTGGGAACCCGCAGCAACTATTTTCGGTGTGCATTGAGTAAACTCTCGAACTAATGCAATAGCCTGCAAACTACGTTAGCTAGGTAAACTACATTAGACAAGCTCTATATGACAGGTTAATCCAAAAAGGTGTTGGTAGGAGGAATTAAACTCCTGACCTCTGGCCAAGAGTTCACCTACTCCACCAACTTGGACACCCCTTAGGGGCTTCTTAGTAAGATTTTGATAAAAGGTGGGGTATCCGTAAGGAGCTGTGAGGCGCCCTTCTCTTCTCGTAACTCTCTCCATTCAGTTTGGATACAAAAGTTATTGGTTTAAAAAAACACTTAAATAAGTCCAGTTTTTTAAAGTGTTTTTATTAAAAAAAAAAATATAAACGATTTTAGCGTTTGGATAAATGTTGAAAAAGTGATTTTTTTTTTAAATAAAAATATAAGTAGAAACCAAAAAGACAAAATTTTTGGCTTTTAAAAAGCACTTATTTGGATTTAAATAAGTGTTTTTTTTTTACAAACTATCGTTGTAATCAAACTTATTTTTTTTAAAAAAATAAGTGCTTTTATTTGATTGGCTAAAAACTGCTGTTGTAATCAAACCCATTTTTTTTTTAAAAAAATAGTACTTTTAATTTGATTTGATTGGCTTCTGAACCCAAAGTAAGCTACCTTGGGTTTCCTTAAATAAGGTGCTCCTCTTATTCATAGACCGAAGTAGGGGTGTTATCGAGTCGAGGCGAGCTCGAGTAGCACATGACTTGAGCTCGAGCTCGACTCATATTTTACTACTCGATCGAGTAGTAAAATATGTGCTCGAGCTCATTTGTAGTTCGAGTATTCAAGCTCGAGCTCGAGCTTGAAAATTATATATATATACAAATTAAAAATATATGAATAAATAAATAAATATAATATTATATATTATAAATAAATAAATATATAAATATAATATAATATAATATTTATTATATTTATATATATTTATTTATATTATTTTTTTTATATGTGGCTTATCGAGTAGCTCGCGAACTACTCGATCACATAGTTTCAAAGCTCGATCGTATGCTCAAGCTACTCGAGCTCGAGCTCGGTCAAATTAAGCTCGAATCGAGTTTTGACCGAGTTACTCACGAGCTGCTCACGAGTAGCTCAGCTCGTTACAACCCCTAGACCGAAGTCTCAACTCGATCGAGCCTCTGCTCATATAGCCTCTTTTCTTCTTTGTTTATTGTTATTGGACCGTTGCATGTGACGAAATGGATCAAGAAACAAGCGCCAAAGAAATCATCGTACACACGAAATGCAAATGATTTGTTCCCTTGGCGTCCGCATAACTCGCAACAGAAACATTCAGATGTGACGAAGAATAATGAGACAGAAAATCTTGCGCTCTCCCTTTCTCTCTCTCTCTCTCTATCTCCCGTCACCCCTCCGCAAAAAAGTTCCGTTCTTGAAGAATTTTCTCTCTGCCCTGAGCAAATTCTTTATCCAACGCCACCGCATTGATGCGGTTTCAGGGGTGAGCCATTTCCATTCAACCCCGAAACCATCCCCTTTTTTTCCCGATCGGTCTGGATGTTCGCATTGTCGGCTCCTTTTAATGGGTTTTAGTGGGTCATGGGTTGCGCTAGCTCCAAGAGTGTAAAGGCCGATTCCCCTGAATTTGATGATTCCGCCTCTGTCATCGCCGTAGTTGGAGCGTCTGTTCCGAGTCATAGGCCGGGACGGTTGAGTTCTTCTGGACCTTTACTTGTCAAACCAGGATTTGGGCATTTGGAGAAGATAAAGGAGGAGCCCGAAGAGGAGGAGGAGGAGGAGGAAGAAGACGAGGAGGAGGAGGAAGAGGAAGAGGAGGAAGAGGAGTTGGTGGCGGATATCGTGGGGGAAGATGATGAATCTGGGAACAAAAGACACGGTTTTCAGGATTCCTCTGGAAATTTGAAGGCATTAAGGAAAGGGTCCTCTGAGAAAAAAGTTGTTTTCAGCATTAAATTTGGAAGGTTGATAGAAGGCGAGCACGTGGCTGCTGGATGGCCGGCTTGGCTCTCGGCTGTGGCTGGTGAAGCCATTGATGGATGGCTTCCTTTGCAATCAAACAAATTCGAAAGATTCGAAAAGGTAATGTCATAGCTTAAGCGATGTGTTTTTATATCCATGAAAGTTCAAGTTCGACATATTTCGGATCAGGATTGATACACTTTCTGCTTTGCCTATATGTAGATTGGACAAGGTACATACAGCAGTGTTTACAGAGCTCGTGATGTGGAGACTGGTAAGATCTTTGCACTCAAGAAAGTGCGGTTCGACAATTTTCAACCTGAGAGTGTGAGATTCATGGCTCGAGAAATCACGATTCTACGCAAGCTTGATCATCCAAATATCATAAAGCTTGAGGGTGTCATTACTTCCCGGTTATCATGTAGTATATATCTTGTTTTCGAATATATGGAACACGACCTTTCCGGGCTGCTGTCTTGCCCTGACATAAAATTCTCTGATTCACAGGTTAGTTCGTAACAAGTTAGCACTAGATTGTTATAAGCTTGATCAACTTTGGTTTTCAGAGTACTTCTTACGATCATGAATTGTTTTGGTGATCATAAGATTATAAATAAACACAATTCTGTCTTCTCATTGGAGTTTTTCTTCTGGGAGTAGATTAAGTGCTACATGAAACAACTGTTGAGTGGTTTGGAGCATTGCCATTCTCGAGGAGTGATGCATCGCGATATTAAAGTATCCAATATCTTGGTAAATAATGAAGGGATTCTGAAGATTGCTGATTTTGGTCTGGCGAATTTTTTGAGATCGAAAAACAAGCAACCCTTGACTAGTCGGGTGGTGACTCTGTGGTACCGCCCACCTGAACTGCTTTTGGGCTCAATGAGTTACGGGGAATCAGTTGATCTGTGGAGCGTAGGCTGTGTTTTTGCTGAGCTTTTTCTTGGAAGGCCTCTCTTTAAGGGCAGGAATGAGGTTCAAATGTTGTCAATATGGAGTTTGATTCATTAGAAATTTAGGAAAGTGCTCTTAATCTTTTGCTTCTGCAGGTTGAGCAATTGCATAAAATCTTCAAACTTTGTGGTTCTCCAGCGGATGAATACTGGAAAACATCAAGACTTCCTATGGCGACGATGTTTAAACCCCAGCATCCTTACGAAAGTACACTTCGAGAAAGATGCAAAGAATTTCCAAAGAGTGCAGTTAGACTTATAGAGACATTTCTTTCAATTGAACCTTACAAGCGTGGAACTGCTATCTCTGCTCTTGACTCGGTGGTAAGATTTCTGATAAAGCAATTGAATATGCCAACTTTATCACACAAAGCTCTTTATTTATTATGGCTTTATACTTTTTCTCAGTATTTCAATACAAAACCTTATGCATGTGATCCATCAAGTCTGCCTAAGTTCCCACCAAACAAGGAGATTGATGCGAAACTCCGTGAAGAAGCACGAAGGTGACAAAACCTGCAGTTTCGTTTTCTGCACTAAAATATCTAGATTTGATTCGAGTACAATATACGGGTGCACACAGATTAGTTTAACCAATAGTTTGTGTAGTACTAATTGCACAAAGAAGATAGACTAAATATTATAACATCCTGCATGAGTCATTTACAGTGATCATTTTCGAATATCAAACTAAAGTTTGCCAATTTTCAGGAAGAAGACGGGCGCCACTGCACGAATCTCAGCTGGTTCAAGAAACTCAAGAAGGGTCCGTAAAACTCTGCAAGAACCAAGTGATTTCTGCAGAGTTGTTCCAACAGAGGTTCTCTCCCCTTCTGATCATGGCTTTTTCCACGCTTTTAGATCGCCATTTGTACTAAACTTTCTTCTTGTTTCAAAGGAGGTTGAGACCAACATGCACGGTGCTCGTGGAAACCACGGTGGCAGCACAAATATACATCGTAGAAGAGGTGGAATCGATCCTAGGATGTCATTGAACTTATCCTATGATACAAAATCAGAGGCCTTGTCTGAAGCTTCTCAGATGACGCATGAATCACAAGGATCCAGCATCCGTTCTGTACCTGTTGAAGCGACAGGATCCACTGGTTTCACATGGGGCAAAGGGCCAAAGCAGCCAGATGTATTTAAAAGATTACACAGCCATCATACCAGTTCAAGAAGTCAAAAGTCCAACGCGTTAGAGCCATCCAGTGTACTTTACGCACATGATTATTTGGAATCAGATATGCTAGATACCAATGAATTTTCTAGAAAAGTCCACGGTGATGCAGCAGGCAGGCCTCCATTGAATAGGGAAAGAGTGCAAATTCATCATCACCGCGATTCTTTTGACCCATCTGATAGCAGCGACGCACGTGAATTATCATTGGTAAGGCAATGAGATATATAAATACTAGTAGATAGGCTTTCACTGTGTTTTTTGTGTCAATCTCTTTGATGCAGACTTGTGTGGTGGAAGGTTTACAGGCGTGAGGGGGGCGATTAACCCCCACACATGGGGAAAAAATCAAGCTGTACATGTACTTGTTTTAAGGAAATCCATATTTTGGCCTCACCAAAATATATGAAATTGCCTCCCTCTCGCTCCGGCTCCCTCCCTCAATTTTGTGAATCTGCATTTGTCCACAGACAACACACCCTTCAGACAGGCCGAATCTAATTCGCTCTTCATCTCAACAGGACTATAATCATAACAGGAGGAAGAAAGGCAGGATTGGATATTCAGGGCCTGTCATTCATCAGTCTCAAGAAATAGATTCAATACAGCATAGCCAAACACAACAAACGCTTCATAGATCCCGGTTTTACAAAGGTGAGAAAGCTACGCCATCATGGCAGATCCGAACATATATTAAGTTGTCCCCCTTGATTAAATTGTTCTACCCCTACATGGCATTGCATCTAGTTAAACTCCGAAAGCCGATTTTTCTATTCTGCTGTATTTTCTGCAGATTTGTGATTCAAGGTTCCAAGAATGTATGGACAAAGGCTGCATGAAAGTTTCATGAGCTAGAACTTCCCGGGGGAGCTCCAAACAATGGTGCTAGCCTCATGAGCTTTTTTTTCACTCAAATATTGAGTGTTGCACCAATTTTTGCTTGGATATCAAATCAGATTGCTTGAAAATTCTTAGCTCGATCCGGGTTCGCCTGACATAAAAGAAAGTTAAACACGAATATAAGGTGATCATTTGTGATTAACATCCAATATATTTGTAAAGCTTACGACTTTTGCTCATTGTAGAAGAAGAAGAATACTACACCGACTCTGTTCATTCCTATACTTGTTTTCCTTCCAATACCTTTGTTTTATGTACAATATGAAATTCGGATGTTGTCTTTTCCATTTGCTAGTTGTTTAACATGGTAGAGTTCTCAGTTCAATAACCTTTTTTTTTTGTTAAAAACCAATGATTTTATTATGCAATTTTTATGATACAGTAACTTTTATGTTTCCCTGTTCTTATTTTATTTTTTTGAAGATACTTGTTCTTATTTGGTCCCCGATTACGGTTATTCAAAAATGATTATATTATTTTGGTAAATAAATGAAATATTTTTAGATAATTTCTCGCTCAACATCTTTGTCTAATAAAAAATTACCTTCGAATATACATTCATGCAATTCACATTACACCATCAGACTCCATTTTTCTTCACACGCTTCAAAAAATGTATATTTGGTAGTTTATTAGAAAACTAGTACTATAAAAATGTTCGACCTAAAACAAAATGTTAGTTTTTCACATTTATTGTCAAACATGACATACTTCTTATTTTTTTCACATTTCGTCAAGATATATAAATTTAATGACTTCTCTAAAAACATACTATTTTGGAAGCATTCCCCCAACAAAATTAGATATTTCAAATACTTTTTAAATCTTCAGTACGTTTGATCTCTTGCTTTCATTGATACCATGATCGAAAGTATTTGCAATAAATTTATATTGAATATGCTTCCAATCATTTTGCAATAGCGGTAGAATAATGATTTAAAAACAACTTATAAAAACTCATATTATAAGCCGTGTTGTAGGAACTTATTAGTTGTGACGTTTATTTTAAAAATAAGTTGTTTTAATATATTATGATAAAAAAAATAAAAAAGACGATAAAACTTAAAAATATTGATGTACTTTATATTATAAGATTTTTTATATATACTAACAAAAAAGACATGATGATATAAAAATAATACAAATTCTTCATCATCATTGTTATTATATTCAGTTTATCTTCTTCTATATCTATTCTATATATCTATATCTATATCTATATTATTTATTTTATTATATATATATTATATATTATATTTATTTATATTATATTATATTTATTTTTATTATATTCCGTTTATCTTCTTCTATATCTATTCTATATATCTATATTCTATATTCTATATCTATATTATTTATTTTATTATATATATATATATATATATATTATATTATATTTATTTATATTATATTTTTTTATTATTTATTATTATTATTATATATATAAATACACCACTTTTCAATTGTGAATTTTCTTATATGTCTTCCAGTACTATTTAGTTTAGCAAGTTATTTTTTAATATGAGTTAATTTATAATTTCATTGTCTATCTTAGCTAATGAGTAATTATTAGGACATTAATAGTTATACATTGAATTTCTTTCTACTTTTTCCTTCTTTAAGGTTCTATATATACATGACTTTACTATAATATTTTTTCTCAAATTATTATTAGTTTGTGCCATTTTATGTATTAGCTTAAATGGTTAGTTAATATTTCCATACTAACACATCGATTCTTCATACGAAAATTTAGTTAAAATATGAAAATTACTCTCTGCTTGGAATTAAATGCATGCGATAATTTTGATGCTATGTTGGTTTCCTTGGTTTAATAGTTTATGTTATCAATGGTTCGTGTTTGTTTTCATTTCTTCTTCTTCATCTTGTTTTTTTACAGTTCGGCTGATCTATAGAATATAATTATCATTTTCACAAAATTATGAGATTATATTAGTTCTAAGGATTTCTTTTGATAGTTATTTTGAGCTCTTTCAAATTATATATTAATCTACAATAATTTATTTAGTTTAATTACATTTACATTTTTGTTGCATTCAGTTTTTTAGGATCTCAATTTATTTTAGCCCCTATATGTTTGCTTATGTAGCTTAGAATGAAAATTATTTTCTGCTTGTGAATTAAATGCATGAGATAATCATTGATATTATATTGGTTTTCTTGGTTTAATAGTTTAAGTTGTCAATGATTTGTTTTTGTTTCCATATCTTCTTCTTCTTGTTGTTTTTTTTAATATTCGGCTGATCTATAGAATATAATTATCATTTTCACAAAATTCTGAGATTATTTTAGTTCCAAGGATTTCTTTTGCAAATTATATATTAGTCTATAATAATTTATTTAGTTTTATTACATTTACATTTTTTGTGCATTAATTTTTTAGGATCCCAATTAATTTTAGCGCCTATATATTTGTTTATGTAGTTTAGACTTGGCCACGGTTCGGATCAGGGTCGGACCGCCGGGTTCGGTTCAGCAAAAGACCGACCTTTAACCGACCTGCCTATGGCCGATTACGGTCCGGTTCATGGAACCGGCGGTTCCAGTTCGGGTTCAGATCCCGTTAACCGCCGGTTTTGGGTCCGATCCGACCCTTGTATTTTTTAAAAATTATTTTTAAACAAATATTTAAAGAATAAAAAGTGAATTTTAAAAATATAACATTGCACAATTAATCTTATAAAAACTCTATCAAATATTTCATTATCTTAATAAAAAATATATTACATTTATTCAATAAAAAAATATATAACATTTCAACTTTTAACATTTTATATTAAAAATATATATTTTATTTTCATTATATTCAATCACATTCACTCACATTTCATTAAATATATTTTTTTAAAAATGGGTTGACCCGTCGGTCGACCCATCCCACCCGGATGTTCGACGAGTTTGTCACCCGTAAACCATAACCAGATCGCCTAATGATCAGTCCGGTCACATGTACGAGTCAAACTCGTTGATCCGGTTAACCTGCCCGTTGACCACGGCCCATGGTTCGGGTTAGACCCGGCCCTTGGCCATGTCTGATGTAGCTCTATTTAAGAACACATTAAATATCTAAAATTTAGCGGATTAATCACCAAATGTAAATTTTTATTTTATAAATAATTTTTTCATATAAAAAAATTTTGAATGGTTCTTTTCCGTGAATAAATGTAACTTTGTTCACTTATGTATCTTTCTTTGTTGTCTTATTTATTTATTCATTATATATATATATACAGAGAATTTTTAGCCTCATTTTTAAATAACAAAACTGTTAATATTGAATATTACATATTAACTAAATCATGATTATTAATAAATAATACATTATTATTATTATAACTACAACTCAACGGAATGTAGGTATGAACAAATGATTGTCACTATCACGTCCAAATTTGTTATGAAAAAATTGTGGGATGGAGTGTGGCTGAAATAATATATTGATTTGCTTTCGGATGAAATACTTTTATTTGTAATCGAATATTTATTTGTAGTAAAATTTGATTAGTTTGATTTATTTCAACTTTCTTCATAGAAAGATAAATTAATGAGAAAGTTAAAAAAAAATAAAAATTACTTTCTGCTTGTGAATTAAATGATTGAGATAATCTTTATAATTTTTTTTAATCAAGATAATTCTTACAACAAATATGAATTCACAAAAACTCCTCTGAAACAGATTTATAATAAATGAACATATATGATTTATGGTCAATATGTATTTTTATCTACTATGTTTTGATCTATTTAGATCTATAATCAATACTTGTAAACATGATGTTATTCAAATGATATTAGATATTTTCTCAATCTCATGATTATATTTTCTATTATTATTCACCCACGTTCATCATCGCACGTGTTCATTCCTAGTAATAATAAATATTTGGCTCCCACTTTTATGTAAAAAATTATAATTACACGGACATCGTCACATAAGTGTCAACAATGATTGTGCAGCAACACATCGAAATCCTATATTTACATCTTTTTTAGGGCAATAGTACCTTCAGGATGATGCCAATTTTCATATATAACACATGGTATCCTTCTTCATTATAATTTGGTATGCTGGAATAAGACCAGGAGAGTAAATGAAAAAATTAACATACCGAATTGTTGGAGGCATAATTATTACATTATGTTAATTATCAGAGGGTACATTTATTAGACGTTAAAAATGTGACTGAGTCAATAACAAAACAAGATTATTTTTATTTTGATAACTGGTTGTGGGATTTGCTTGGACCTGGACCGGGAACAGGAAGACCATGGTAGCCTGGAAATTTTCTCCACCAGCTTCGAAAGGCCAGATAACATGGCTAAATGTAGTCTCAGTCATCATCAAGACGTACAATCGTCGGTATTTGGCCATGATTAACAAAGTCGATCTTGTTCAATCTCAAACAGCAAAGGACTTTTTCGGGTAATTCTTCTGGTTTTTGTGCCTGTTTTCAAGAAAAAGGCTTCAGTAGCAATTCCAGGAAAAAAGAGAGAAATAAATGGGAATGAGTGCTGGTTTGATGTGTTGAACCTGAATGGTCAATCCCAGATCGAGTATCCCATTCTTCAATCGTTCACGAAATGCATCAAGTCCCTTTCTTGCTATAAAGCTGAAGCGATGGATATCAAGATCGACTTCAAAGTAATTAGGACCCTGCATAATACAGGAAGGCGAATATTGGTAAGCACCATGATACAAGTATTGATGATTGTCTTCCTTTCTTTAGAAGACTTTTGTCACCTGATAAAACTCGTGCTGAGGACGAGAAAGAACAGGTTTCTCGTTGTAAGCATTCAGAAGTTTTCTCTCTGTCGAATTTGATACAAGGTCTTCTGGATTAGCCACCCCAACCATGATTTTTAGCCTCTCTCTGAAGGGAACAACTGATTCTTTAGCAAAACCTTTAACCTTTTCCATATCATCGTCGATCAATCTCTGGAGCATAAAAGCATTGATTTCAGTAGAAGAATCAAACTCAATTAAACTTCAGACCCTTGGGATTTTCTAGCATTTATATAAGTGAATAAATCGATATAGTTACCTTGATACTTTCCTGAAACTGGGGAGATACGTCTGTCTCAAAACTTTCCGAAAGTTTAAAATACAGGACAAGGTTTAAGCCCTCTCCATCACCATCGCCAAGAAACATGGGTGCCGGATAAGTGGGCAGCTGCATGATGAAATTTATATCAGATTAAATTGGCCTTAACCAGAAACTTGGAAGCTTAAACCGGGCATCAAATTACCTGAATGTTAACAATTAGAAGTGGAGGAATTTTCCCATCTGCTTTTATAGAGGGTAACTCGAGATGCTGCGCAATGTGGTTAATTTTCCTTGGGGACGTGAACAAATCAACACCAATGGGAATGTAAGGACAAACATTTGGTGCAGGAGACTTTTTCTTATCTCTGCAATGCATTCAATTGTCAAGAAATTGATGAAATTTTGCTTGAATTTTTTTAGTGGCCGACGGATGGAGGAAAAAAACGTACTTGAAATAGTTGTCTCCACGGAGCTTAAAGGTCGAGGGCTCAATTTCAGCCCATGTTCCTGAAGTTGGCTTCACCTCAGAGCAACATGGAATCATTAGTCCCGCTCTTGGACGATAAAGGTACTTTGTGGCTGCACCTGTATAGACCAAATTTGCTTTCGGGTTAAGTGAGATTGAGCTATTCAATATAAATGATGTGTAGAACTCAGCATTTTGTGGCTGCACCAAAATCAATAGTTGGTTGTAACTATACAATGCAAATCTCTTGAACTGTATAGTAGTGCAAATATCACTGACAATATAGAGGATTGTTGTTACGTAATATTTTATCATGGTACAATAAATAAAAAAGTACTCACGAAATTCATTTGTTTCTTCTCCATCAACAGATTTCCTCTTGAAGGATAGCCTGATGACCGTTGTTGATTTCTTTCTTTGAGATTGTTGTCCTGAACTCGAGGCAAGGTTGATCTTGTCATTAAAACTTACTGAGGGAACCAACCGAGGAAAGACGGACTTCAACAAATCCTGGGGAGTTTTCTCGTCGCCATGGATTGTGTCATCTTTTATCCCATTAAAACTCACGAAAGCCCGATCCAAGTTTTTCTTCTTCCTAGTACCAGGTTCTTCACTCTTCACAAAACCTGCAAGTTCTTTTCCTTGTGTATTTACAAAAGTAAGTCCCTTCAAGTCCTTGACTCCATCATTGCTTAAGAACTTCTCGGTTCTACAATGTTCTACTTTCAGATATTTTTCATGGTATTCTTTGAAATTACGCTGCTTGTTATCCAAAAAGCATGATGAAGTTTCGTACTGAATAACTGGTACATTTGGAATGTGGGGGAAAAAATCTGCAGAACAAGAATTGACAGGAAGAACAAAATAGAATTATTTGAGAATAAACTTCAAAACAGACCAGCAAAATATCTTGGACATGAACGCCAAAGCCATTGGTTACCAAACGAAAAGGTATCAATTTTTTTACCTCCATGTACACTGCTAAAGTCATCATCTGAGTCAGACTCTAGTATGCTAAGTGTGTCGAACCAGGCATCATCCTGGCTAACTCCTACAAAAGCACAAATATATCAAATCATTTTCAAGAAGGTAAATATATCTTTAGTCAAACTAACTTGATAGTTCTTGTTGCTCAAGCTATTACTGGCAGACATAAATAAAATGAGAAGCTAGTATGACCAAAATGTGTGAAATAAAAAAGAAACCTGATATTTTCTTCTTTTTTTAAACTCTTGATATCAATTGTTAGCATGGATCTTTTTGTCAAAATAAAAAATTCAATAATCAAGGACATACCATTAGCATCAATTTGACTGTGGTGCCACTGCAACTGAGTGAGATGGAACGTGGAATTGGACACCTCCGATCTTCTGCAGGTGGTAGTTGTGTGAACAAACTCACTCAGAGCAAAATCCGTCACCCGAGCTCCAGCATCACTAGCCCTTTTTCTGTTTCCATCCGCAACATTATTGACATGATGCTTTTTGGAACGGCCACGATGCTTCTTCCTCACTTTGGTGATCTTCAGTGATTTACCAGTTGAAGCTGGAATTGATGCGCAAGCACCCATTATGATAACTCGGTTCTAAATCTGTGCAAAACCATAAGCGGAATTTAATGATATACTATGTTACATAATACAGTAGAACTCCAAGTGCTTTCAGTAATATATAACAAGTGCCAAAAATGGCACTTTTCAACTTCCAAGAAAGAATCAATTTTAACCGTCAAAACCATTTCCTAAATTATAATTTTCAAGTTTGGTCTAATCTAAACTAGTATGAGAGAAACACTTTCTGTGTGGCATCAACCATTAGATACATGTAAACATGTGTGGGTTCTACATTAAATACCATGAGGTGGCCTACACGTCTAACAATATATGCTACAAAATGAATTGTTCATCTCGATTTAATCGGCATTTCTACTACCATCTTAAGATAGGACATAACTTTCCATAATTTGCAAGATAAGATACATAAAGGTGGAAATTTCTAGTAGTACAGCTGCAGATAAAGCAATAATTCTTGTTTCTTGTATTATTTGTTCCACCTTCGACAGCTATGAAATGAATTAATATATCTATTGACACTTAGGACTACCGTGATCATACCTCAACACAAGTTAAGCATTTTAACCAGTAGTTGAACCTGTGGGTCCCCTTTCTTATGGTTACCACAATCTTTTCAACACAAAGAGTGATCACCTGTATGCTCCACTTCTCCTTAGGACCTGTATAGGTGTCAAAAGAGAAAAAAAAAAATCAGTTGATTTCAGGAAGAGATGGATGTTAGTCACAAAATCCACATAACGTCAAAAGTCCAAATATGTTAAGGGGAAAACCATGGAGGTTAACGTTAGCCATCTCTACATGATCACAGAAAATTTAAAGAAAAGCTCAACAAAAAATTTCTAGAAGACTTGATTTTAACACACCCTATTGTGCACAGCTTGTATTCTCTTGTATTCTGATCTTAAGAATGTGGAATCCATTCTACATTATTGGATGTGACAGGGCTTGAATTCGAGACCTCTACCAGATCGTACTTAAAAAAAATGTAAACTATTAAATAACACATTGAGTGAGTTCCCAACACATACAACTTTTAGAATTGCCTTTTTGCAAGTGTTCTGAAGTTCTAAAAAAGAAAAAGGAGTGGGTGAAAATGACCAAGAAATGCCACTTTCTAAGATCAAATAAGAATGAAAAAGATAACAGGACGATGCAAACAAAGACAACTTCCCAAATGGACTGGGTGGAGCCCGGGCTAGCGGCCAGCAATTACAGTCGACTCCTCAAACGCAAAACTAATTAACTTTCGTAAGTAATTTTTCCAACATTGAGAGTTTTGCCCATCCACGATACCATATGCCCACACTCCCAGTTAGATTTCCTTGTGCTAATCTAGATATAGTCCATATGGATCCTTATCATATGATCAATACAAGACAAAACACAAAAAAGCCCAAGAAAAGAAAATTATATGGCTATGGGTGTCCCCCTGTATAATGAATGCAGCACACTACACAATAATACAAACACAACAAAACTAATAGTCACCATCAAGAACGTATAAAAATAGAAACGCACCAAATCATTCAAGAAACTGGAAATGTGAAGACAAATCCACAGCTCACAAGCGACAAGAAGCGGAATACATAAATTGCTAAACAATGTTATCTCAAGATATATAATAAACCCAATTCAAAAGCTGTAAATCAACAAGAATCGATTTTTCTAATTATAAAAAAAAAGTAAGAAAATTTATTAAATATCATCAAAGAAAAGCTTACACATTTTCTTGGAAACCCATTAATCATAGACGTAAACAAGATCATACATACGCGTGTAACCGAAAACATTTCAAGGAAACGCGTACACAAACAAAATACATACATAAATACATACATACGCGTCCAGACCCGTATTTATATACGTACATTCAAAAGGAAACAGCGGAAAAAAAAAAAAAGGCTTCCTGGTGTGCCCCTCTCCCGGAAGGATATATACACAAAGATGGAGAACAATTTGCAGAGCTACGAGAGAGAGAAATGGGTCCGACGTTGTCGGATCCAAATAACAATTCGAATCCTTTTTTCGCTTTTTTCTCCAATAACGAGTGTTTTCTCTTTATAGATTTTCTGTGTTCATACAAAATGTAAATGAGGAACAAAGCAAGAAAATTAGGAGGTTGCTTGTTTGGTGTGATGCCCCACTTTTTTCTCGTTGTTATCGTTAAATATTTATTTCTAACAAATGTCCTTGTAATATATATCTAAGTTAGCCCGAAGAATGCATTGTCTTCTTTCAAATTTTTTTGATGGATAAAAAAAACAACATAGGACTGAATGCATTGTGTCTTCTTTCAAATTTTTTTGATGGATAAAAAAAAATAATATAGGACTGAATGAAACAATTGTTGTTTTATCGAAAGTTATTGTCATTGATTATGGTCGTATGTAATAATTAAACATGTGGCATTGTTTATGAAGTTACTGAAACGTTTGTCATTTTATCAAAAATTATGAGTGCTAAAAGCAATTCGAATAACATGTTTCAATAATTTTTTTAATATGATCAGCAATCCAAATAACATGGTTGAATAGTTTTTTTAATATGAATAATTATTGTTGTCAATTGAAATCATGATTTTAAACTAGATTTATGTTGATTATAAATTAAAGGACTTTTATAAAATAAAAAAAAAAAAGATTGGTTTCTTCATACACGGGTCGACATGTTCTATTTAAAGAGTGGAAAGTAATATTTTTTATATAAAATATAATAATTTTTTCGTTTTTGTTTTTTTGTTTTGTTTTGTTTTTAAAAATAAATTTGAGTTTATTTTAGTCTGTAACTTGATATATTTCATACGGATTTTAAATACAACGACAAGTATACTGCATGATAAAAAAATTTACTTTTATACTTATAAATACAATCCATATATATAACAATGTTTTTTTTTCCTTTTTTTCGGAAAGATCCATATAACAATGTTTATATTTATAAGATGCTGTTTGGTTCGTAATTTATTTAACAGCACAAAAATAGATAGACCGTATATTTTAAATTTGTTGATTATTTATCGGAAACAAATATGCATGATCAGTTGTAATGGGATTAGCTCGATATTTTAATCAGTAGTAAAAAAACGACTATCATTATAAAGTATAAACCACTTTAGTTTTTAAATTTAAGATCATAGATGGATAATTGAAAATATGAGTTTTCTAGATTATTATATATTTTGAATGAAAAAGTAATTTTAATAATTCTTTTTTTTAATGTATATTTTTTTAAAAAAATTAAATGTATATAAACCTATACCCGCCCCATCTCATTTCTAAACCAACCCTGAGGACGTAAAAACTCGACAGGTTTGGGTCTCGTATGGGTTCAGGTTGGACCCGTTGATCTATTATATTTATTAGCTGCAGTGGCACACGCATAGACGCTATGCGTGTGTAACTAATAAAATGTGATAGTATCAATTGTAGAAAAAAATTAGATAGATGATACGAAATCGAAAAAATTCACTATAATGAATCATAAAAATTTGACTGAGATATGAAAGATAAAAAAAAAAAAAAAAAAAAAAAACAGTAGCAACACACCCTTTCATTGGAGAAGAAACTTACTATCTTTGCTTGATATTTTGGCTATATTGGAGGATTGAATTCTTTTCTACTTTGTGGAAAAAAGTTGGTATGGAGACATGAGAATGTGGGAGAGTGAGAAAAAGTTGTTGTGGAGAGATGCGAGGGTGGGAGAGAGAATGAAATAGGGAGATGAAGGTAAAACGTGAGAAAATAGTTAAAGTGTGGGTAAAATGTGGAAAAAAAACATGGTGTTTTTTTGTCATACCAAATACGGTTATTATATATCTCTCAAGTATTATAATATAGTATAGATAGTATAGATATTTATATGTTTAAAATATTTTTAATCTCAACACATACACAATTGAAAATTTTTAAAATCAATATATTCATCAAAATTATATTCAAAATATAATATTTTATTAACAACAAATGATGAGAATATTATAAATTATTAAATTATAAATTAGAGAATTTATTATTTCATATAAATATATTGTTGGTAGCATTTTTAAACGGAATATATTCCTATTAATTGAGTTTTGAAAAACTTATATGCTCGCTCCGATTGCGTCAAAACATCTTGAATCACACGCACATTGACTTTGGCAATTTGATTTGTTCGAAAAGTCTTAATTTATTTATTCCAAGAAAAGTTTTAATGTACCATTATTATTTTTTGTTCATGTGAGAATCCAAAACATGTGGAATTTCTAGGAATTTTCGATGGGAGAAGACGTCATGTGATCCACAAGATCTTACTTTCAAAGCTCGCCTTCAAACATATTATTTCAGCTTTTATATAAATAATATAGTGTATATTAATATAATCTATATAATATTTTAATTTAAATATAGTTTCGATGGGATACATTTTAATATATAAAAAAATTTAATATTATATTACATAGAAAATTCTATCATTCCATTATATTAAAAAAAAAACCTTTATTATTTTAAATTCACTAAAATACAAAATTATCTCGATCTTTTCCACATTTAATTGTAATACTTGTTTTACTTTTATCTAAATATAAAAAAAATCATACTCATAAAATATCATAAACTAAGAATAGCTAAAACTATCATATTTAAATTGATTATTAAAATCTCAAGAGCAATTAATATAAAAGGTTTTAATATATATAAATACGGTTTTGTCTATGCGATCCAACGGCTCATAATGTTCATGTGAACATCTCAAATGCAAAAAAATATGAACCGTTAGATGCAGCACATGGACACTATTCATATATTAGTCTAACATAGACTTTGCAAATAAATACATCGTGTAACAAGCGGATATGGATGGATAAATATATTATAGCTCCATAACAATGACTTATTAATGTGCAATCTACGATCCCCGCGCTCAATAATATGAAAAACAAAAATAATATGAAACCATGTTAGATAGTGGCAAATTATTGAAGTTAGTGGGGCACACAGAACTCGAGTGGGTTGTTCCAATTATTCTTATTATTTTTTTGAATCAAAGTTTTAATTTTTTTTTTTAAGTCGGTAGAGTTTTACTTGTAATCGAATTTTGAATTTGAGACATCGTTTTAAATTTAAAAACTTAATTTCATATCATTTATATTGATACAACATCCGCTGTAAATTCATTTAATAAAACGTATACAAAAAAATTTTATGAAATGATATCACATATAATAAAAAAAACCATGCAAGATGAAATTTAATCAATCGAATTATTTTTTATGTCTAAAATAAAATTTTTTTACCATAGATATATATCATTATCACTTCAGACTTGCTCTAAAATATAATAAGTTAAATCTTGGATTTGTGATCCGATGACACCACCAAACTCCATAAACCAAGACTCCTCGAAAACCGGGCAACCAATCAATAACATTGAATATAATGCCTCGTGGGGTTATGCCCAACACATATTATATATATATATATATATATATATATGTATGTATACCTTATTATTGTGTGGTTTGATTGGGATTGTAATTATTACTGTCGCTTTTATTTGTAATTGGCAGTGTTGGGGTTCCTTTTTGCTGTTTAAAGGTGGAATTCACTGCACTTTTGCACTATCAAAGTTCTCCACGACATTCCAAATTTGTATGTGTGTGATTTTCTGATTTCAAATGTTGGAAATCATATATTAAAACGAAAGATATCAAATGTGTATTTTATTTTGTTTTATTTTTGTTTTAAAAATATATAAAAAGATAATTATTACATGCAATGAGTTTGTCAAGACACAAAGATATATAATCATCGTTCGATGTAGGGGTTTCGATGTAGGGATGTAAACGTACCGAAAGGTTTACGAGCTATTCGGAGCACGACTCGATAGAAAGCTCGTTCGGTAAGCTTATCGAGCTGAGCCCGAGCTTGATTTTGAGCTCGACAATTTTCACGAGCCGAGCTTGATCTTAAGGAAGTTCGGCTCGTGAGCTCGCGAACATGTTTGTTAATAGGCTCGGGAGCCCGAGCTCGGGCTCGGGCTCGTTTAGGAGGCTCGCGAGCTCTAACTTGGGCTTGGCTCGATTCAGAGGCTCACGAATATGTTCATTTAATTTATGTGACTTTATCTAGTTTGAGTTTGAGTTTGAGTGGACAAATAAAAAATATTAATATTAATGCAAATGACATGATTGTAACATAATATTTTGTTGAAATAAGAATGAATTTATAATATATAGGATGTATCCACAATTTGTATTTTTTATTTTAACTTTAAAATTATTGTATTAAAATTCTCTCTTAAAAACACAATAAATAAAATATTTATATGTACAATATTACTAATGAATGACAATTCAATCAATATATTTTTTAAGAACTAAAATAAAAATTTTATTTAAAATGTCTTATGAGAATAATAACTATATGTGATAGATGAATGATATTAAAAAATTTCAGTTAAAAAAAGTTGTGAAATTATCTAAATTAAATTTTTTGAGTTAAAATTTGTTAACTCAATATATGTATATGTGCACAACATTTTAATAAAGTTATATAATATCATTAAATAAAATATTTCATATACGGGCAGATCGTATCACAAATAATGTTTATATCTCATTATAAAAAATAATAGTGTAGTGGTTTTTTAAAAACATTTTAAAATAAATATAATTTTTTTTTAAATCTAAAAATATATATTATAATAATTAAGCCACATAATAAAGTTTTATATACTTGTGAAATAAGCATTGACAGTGTTGATTTTCTTCAAGGGTAAATGCTCGAAACTTGGGTTTAGGATTTTTAGTTGGGAGCTTCAGATTTTGTTTAAAAGATATAAATAATTTTGAGTTTATTAATTATTTAATCGTGTGGTGAAACTTTTGGAATTATGAATACAATCGTGTACTATATATCATAGGATAGTGCACATTGAACTTGTAAAATTTGAAAGCAGTCGAATGATTATGGTTGAAATTTGCATCTAGAATTTGAACTATAATAAATTCGAAGATTTCAAAATATATGATGACTTGAGCAGTTAGTAATGATGTTGTAAATTCATAAAGATCGAAAACTTTGATAAATGAAATTGGTGGATTTTTCGAATTGGGCTGTGTTGAAGATTGAAGTTTTAGATAATGGTAAGCTTATAAGTCAAGTTATAACTAGTCAATTTGATCGAAAAATTATAATCGAAAAAAATAATCAAACTTGCGCTATGTTATATGTCTGACGATCCAGAAAGAGAGCTCGCTAACAAGCCTGCTTAACGAGCTCACTTAATGAGCCCGAACTTCCTTAACAAGTCTTGCTTAACGAGTGCAAAAACAAGCTCACTAACGAGCCTGAAACGAGCTCTCTAATGAGCCTGAAAATGAGTCGAACTTGATCCAATCTCGTTTAATATGATAAACGAGCCGAGCTCGAGCCGAGCCTGAGCTTTTATATATACTTAACGAGCCGAGCCTGAGCCTTATGATAAAAGCTCGGATCGAGCTCGAGCCCTTAATTCTGTCAAATGAGCCGAGCCCGAGCCTGATACTGTTCGGCTCGGCTCATTTACATCCCTAATTCGATGCTCACCACTTGGTAATGCAGTAGAGATTCATCTTAATTGTGAGTTAAGTGTCACCTTAAACGACAATAAATAGAAAATTATGGATGAAAAAAGATACACGACTCAAATTATCATATAGCTCAAACAAAACACAGGATAAACACAAAGATTTGAAAATAATAGATGTCTCCTTATACAAAAAATGTTGCCTTCAAGTTTCTTTAACAAGAAGTTATAATTCGTTTTATGTATGGATGGAAGAATTTGAGTGGATTTGGTTTCAAATTAACGTCTCAAATTGTATCGATTTGGTTCAAAATGAAAATGAAAGATTTCAATTGTATTGTGTTAACTAACTAGTTAAGTACAATTTTATGCTTATAAGACCATCTCCAGTGGCACACAAAAATAGTGTGCTGCTGTAAATTGAAGCAGAAATCTTTTCCAACAGCTAACTGCATTTTGGTGTTATTTTTGTGTTGTGATTTGTGAACAGTGGAGTTGCACTGTTCAAAACAGTATATTTGTTTTTTTTTTTATTTTCATTTAGTTTCCTTTTAGTTTTGTTATTTTATGGTTTATTTGTTTATTTTATTATTAATTTTTTTTTGGTTTTTTTTTTGATAATTTTTATATTATTTGTATTTTATGTATTTCAGTTTTTTGAAAATGTGTAACTGTGTGTTTATTGAATAATTGTGTTATGCAATATTATATTTTAATTTTGTTGTTATTTCATTCAACTTCAAAAATGTTATTTAATAAATTATATACAAATTCATATAATTTTTAATTAAATTTACCAATTAATTTATATAATAAAAATAAATTATAAAATATATGTAAAAATAAAGAATATTATGGAATATTCTTTTGGTGAAGACTGCTGGACATGAAATATTATTTGCACTATATTTAACACAATAATAGTGTAAATATTGCACTATTTTAGTGCTAATGGCTGGAGATAGTCTTATAAGTTTCAAATTCACCATTTAACTTAGGTGGTATTTGACCAATACTACCTTACCCATTTCAAATCGATGAATTTAAAATTGTTTCACGAATCTAAATCCATTCATCCTATTATTATTATTATTATTATTATTATTTTGGATATGCATCCATCCCAATTTAACCGTTCATAACAATGCCAACTTAAGTACTGGTAGCTGGCCCATGGCCCATGCTCTTTAAGAATGGCATTGTATTGGTTAAATACTTTGGGCCACATTATTCAGATCTTAATTCAAGGCCCAAACGTTTTGCCAATAAGGCTCGGCCCATATATATTTCTCCGCTTGAAAATCTAGCAATTCGACTGGACCGGCTAAAATACGCCGCCTTCCTTATTTGCTCAACTTTGTCTGCGTGAGACATCAACATTCTGCTCTTCGCGGCGGCGGCGGCGTTATAATCGTAATACGAGGTTAGATTCCATCATGAACAATTGCATTTTAATGTCTATTGTTATTATGATGTGTTTGGATGCCTTCTGGATTTGATTCTGAAGCTTACTGGCCACCGGTCTGAAATTGAATTGTAATGGTTGAAAAAATGAGGGATTTTGTGCGTAATTGTTGTTTAATTGACATGATTCGGGATTTCGGGGGTGGAAGCGTGTGTGTTTCACAAATTTGGTGATATTCTGATGATCTGATCAGCCAACCTCTTCATTTGTTCGCTTTCAGTACGATATTAGCTTTAAATTTGTTTAACACGTGTGCCTCGCATGGTTTTTCAGTGTCCTTTGCTGTTCTTGGCTCGATAAAAAAAAATTTCTTTTTTTTGTTGGTATTGAGTTCGCATGATTGATGTCAATTGGTGAATGAAAGTAGAAATCCGGTTGTCTCTCGCTCAATGTTATTGAGTTACTGATGTGCTTGCTTCATGGGACAGTTCTCTTTTGTTAGCATTCGAGGGTCCTTTAGAAATTTTTTACATTTTCAACCACTATTATTTTTTTAGCAACTCCGGAATTATACACGGTGATCCTGATCTGGGAAGTATAATAATGGGTATTCAGTGTAGGTCTTGAATCTTTGCAAGAGTGAAATTCACAAGTCGAACTAGATCTAAACGACACATCTTTCCGTTTTTCTTGGGAAATGGGGCTTCGATTGTTTTATCTTAAGAGATGTTCTGGGGATAAATATAGAAAATCTTAGATCACCGAATCTATTGATTGATGTCAGGACGTGCTTTCCTTTTCTTTTAGTTTCCAGGGATATATCATTAATCTATTCAATGTTTTTTGATGTCGTTTTTTTCGTGGATGATGAGAAGGTAACAAAATCATTATTTTTGCTTTTCTCTTCCGGTTGTGTCATCCTGAAGCTGTGTTACACAACCACGTAGCGTTTCACAACTACTAGTTGATAATATGGCTTCTAGACGAAATGTCAACTATAGTCGTCTTTCTGTTGATGAAGATGATTATTACGATGATGGAAACAAAAGTCAACATGATCCGAGATTCAACTACACTCCAAAAACCTTTGATAAGATTCCTTGGAAGTCCATCCTCCTGGCGGTTTTCCTACTCCTCCTTGGATGTCTGCTTCTTTTGCTCTCACTCTTCATCTTCATGGGTCACATGGAAGGGGAATCATCTCAAGCATATGGCCTCTTAGGACTCGGATTCCTTACCTTCCTTCCAGGTATCTTAAGACCTCATTTTCATCCTTTAATAGCTATGTTTTGTCTTAACGCTGGTCAGATTATTTTGTAAGATAAATATTGTCTTCCTTATGTTTGGACTACCTTTTGATGAACTTTACATCCATGGGGTATCAAGTACTCCTTAGAATCATCATTTCTCTAGATTTTGACTCATGTATTCTTCATCCTTATCTCCTTGGTTGATTTAGCGACTGCGCAGTCTATGTGTTGCCTCTTACTTCACAATTGCAGGATTCTATGAGACTCGAATAGCGTACTATTCATGGAGAGGCGCCCAAGGCTATCGCTTTTCATCAATTCCTGATTATTGAGCCTTCTGCCTCTTCGTCCCATTTCGACATGGCGTTTATCTTCCCATTTCGACATGACGCACACGCATCTGAAAAACATAGACTAAGTGTATTATCCCATAATAACCAAAAAAATATTTGCTCGTGTTTTGTTTGCTACAATATGGTTGTGTACAAATGTTGTTTTATTGAAATTTGAAGTTTATAATTATTTCATCACAAAATAGTATAGCATTTAAAACACATTTTTTTAATCCGATAGTAGTTTTTTTATTTCTATTATTTAGAGTGTATTAAGATTGTGTAACGTTGTACTGTTGAACTTTTGATCATTTAGAGCATATTAAATTTTTTTAAAATAATTTTTTGTACTCTCTCAGTTATGTGTACTTTTACTTGCGGTTAGAGCATATTAAATTTTTTTAAAATAATTTTTTGTACTCTCTCAGTTATGTGTACTTTTACTTGCGGATCTAACCACTGACATTATATATATATAATACATGCGGATATTTGCTAAACTAATAAACTATGCCGGAAAAAGTTAAAAAGTTCGCGGATATATTACGAACTACACATTGTTCAAACAATCAATACATATTACAACAAAATAATTATAAATATTTCGATATAATTATTCGTATTTTTATATAAAAAAATTTAACTTTTAAGTCCAATAATATTACTGTATAAACGTTCACAAGAGTGTTAGATATATTTCTATCTCTATAAATCTTTCTGTTATATTAAATGTGTGATCACACCAAATTGATACTAGGAATGTCAAAATTCAACCCAACTCATCAACTCGACATGAGTCGACCCAAGAATTATCGGATTAGAGTTGAAGATTTTTTGGTTCGGGTCAAATCGGGTTGACCCGAAAGCTAACCTGAAAAAATTAATCGAGTTTGGGTTGAGTTCGGGATGACCCAAAAAATTTTATTATTATTATTTTTATATAAAATTAAGAAAATATTTGCTACATTTTTATGCATTGTATGTTTGAAAAAAAAATTTATTGTATATTAAATTATTGATATAATAGATTTTCGTCATTTAATTTTTATTTTGTATATTTTTTTATTTTTTAAAATAAATTTTTATTTTTTGTAGTAAGTATATTTTAAATTTTTTACAACTAGACTTTCAAATTTAAATTATATATAAGCTTAGATTTTGTTATTATGTGATTAAATTAAATATTACTATTATTATTGTGTGTTTTGAATTTTTATTTAATTATTTTTAAAAAAAAAATCGAGTTGATTCGGGTTGATCGGGTTAGTCGGGTTAGCCGAGTTTGTGTTTGGGTCGGGTTTGTGTTGAGAAATTTTTTTTAAAAAAATCTCCAACCCGACTCACTCGAATTGACACCCTAATTGATACGTTGGTGTAGCCTCTTTGTTTGTTGTTTTGTTTTTATTTTTTACAATTATTTAATATTTTTTATTTTTTATAATTATTTAATAAAAAACAGATTGTACAAGAACATAACATATACGTAAAAACATACTATATAAGCAAGTAACGTGTGCAATTCGATACTAATCTATACTTGTATATCAAGGGGAGGGATGGAAACCGACAATTGGTTTCATTCACTGTTTATTTATTTTTTTTATTTCCAATTTCAAAATTTTCAAAATACCCCAATGTTTGGTTTTGTCTTGTTTTGAAAACAAAAACATTTATTGTCTATAATTTTAAAAATTAAAAAAACCGATTGTAAAAACATGTAACATATACGCAAAAATAAACTGTAAAGTGTTGTGTGCGTCAAGATACTAGTACTATATTAAAATTTTAAGACAACATATTTTTGTTGGTACATTTGTCTGGTCACTCCATTCCATTCTATTTTTTTTCTACTTTGTGATAGTTTCATTATGAAAATTTCACATCTATAACTCAATGTACGTCTTTACTTGCGGATTTTTGGGAGGCACGATCGACATATGATTTATCTTGTATCTCGAAACTAATTTAAATCAGATCGAGTTTGAAAAAAACCTTCGATAAACCATTTAAGATTGGATGTTGATGTGGGTGTTGATGGTTCGAGACATCATTTTATCGTAGGGTATATGGTTCGTGATCACAACGGTCGTGTACTTGTAGCTAAAACATATACTTTACATAACTCTCTTCAGTTAAGTGGGTAGAAATATTGCTGATTTTCGGGAGGCACGATCGGCATACGGTTTATCTGGTATCTCGAAGCTAATTTAAATCAGATCGGTTTGGAAAAAAGCTTCAATAAACCATTTAACATTGGATGTTGACATGTGTATTAATGGTTCAAGACATCAGTTTAGCCTAGGGGATGTGGTTCGTGATCACAACGGTTGTATACTTGTAGCTAAAGCATACACTTTATGTAATCTTTTTCAGGTAAGACTTAAGTGGCAGAAATCAAAGCTATTCGTACCAGATTGGTTTTTTGCTTGCAAGAGGGTTTTAAAAATATATGTATTTATTTGGATTCTCTTGAGGTAATTCAAACAACAATTAATCCGGAGAAAGAACATGATCCTGAAAGTGTAGTTGGATGCAAGTGAAGTAGTTCTTTGATTTTTCAAAATTCTTATCTCTAAATCATATTAGAAAAATATCAAATCGGGTTGCACACCTTTTATCCATCACGGTCGCTAAAAATTGTAACCAACGACTTTTTCAATTTGAGCTAGTTTCTAATGTAATTTTTTTTGCTCATAACGAAAAAATGTTATTGGCTTACTATATATACATATATATTTATATATAATCAGTAAAATAAAGTAATTGACTTACTCCACCAAAAATACAATATAATTATATTTTTTAAGAAAATAAAAAATAATATTTAAAAATGCAAACCTGATATATTAAGGTATCATGGATCAGTTAAAGGAGCGGAACTTCATGCGATTCGATTTGGTATCGACTTCTATCTGTCCAAAAGATTTTAAAATGTATGTGTAGTGACCATGCATTGAATCACCTACTAACTGACAACTAATAGCATGCATTAAGTTTAATTAAAGCAATAATACTAATCAGAGAAAAACGTGCGAAAACGGAACCCATAATTTACATATCAGCTTAGTACAAAAGTTTCAAGCTTATTTATCAGTAGTGATACAACCATATCGAAACAACTAGTAAATAAACATTATACAGCTAAATCATGTTGTATAAATAACTCTTCAAGGCTCCTGCACCCTAGTCCTGTCTCAAACTATCGGCTCCGTCCATCCTGCGACCTGCCCCATGGAATAGGGTGTCCAAGATAACAACTAGGACGTGAGAGCTAACGCCCAGTATATAAACATGAGTAAACATATGTATATGATGCATGCAACCATGATGACTGGTAAAATGTCATCTGATAAGTCATGATAAGTACAAGCACCACATGAGTGCTGTAACCTCACGGATCAACCTTTGGGTACAACCACACTCGTCTAGTACACCAGAGTAGTCAGACATACATGTCCCCGCCGTCGCGATACTCTCAGTGACAGACTAACAATATATAGCTGAGCGGCTCTATAATCAGGTATAACAAGGTATAGGCTCAACGTGTAATATGCATATGACATATGAATATGGAAAACGGTAAATCATATATCATGACATATAATAATGCCAAATAAATGCAACATATAAACATGTATACTCGCTGACAATCTCAGTTAATATGTATGTACCTCTAGGCTAGTTCAAGTCTAGTAGGATCCTAGGTTTCAAGCCTATATTCAAAAGTTCACCGTATCACTACACAAGTTCTATAAGCCTTAACTAAGCTAATAAGTACTCCCAAAACTTAAATAGATTCTCGAATCATACCTTCGTCCGTAGTAAGCCCTTTGAAGTCGCTAGTCCCGGATGACTATAACCACATCCAGAACTTCTATAATAACCGATAGGGCCCTCAAGTGTATATCTCACACTACAGAACTGAAGAAGAAAACTCGGAATTCATAATTCAAAATGAATCCGAATGAGCCCTATTTATAGGAAAATTTTCGGTCAAGTTCGGACCCTCCGAACTCGGGTTCGGATCGTCCGATCCAAATCACTGTCTGCGTACAAAACACGTCGAGTTCGGACCGTCCGAACGTGCCTTAACTCCGAAGTCAACAAGCCCTCTTCGGAGCCCCCGGGTTGCTGAGTTCGGATCGTTCGAAGTTCTCTTCGGACCGTCTGAACTGACCCAAATAGTGAAAGTCAAATTCTTAATTCTGAAGTCCGATTGAACCCTGAAATTGGTTAATTACTAACCCATAGTCATGTTTTACATATTATTATTTTAAAATGGAATTTGGGTTATTACAGTATGCATTTACTCGGATTCTTTGCAGGTGGTACAATCAGTCATTCATACGGCTGAGGACTTTAGCCCAGAAGGGGCTGTGGCATTGGAACTTAAATCTGACCTTCAAGATTCAGCGTTTATTTGTTTGAAGCATATGCGAAGATTGAAAAACATTGCTCATCGTCTTGCCCGTGAACTGATTAGGATAGGAGCGACTTTGGAGTTTTTTTAGCTTTAATATACTTTCATGGCTTAGTGATGTTGTATTTTTTTTTTTCAATTTTTTTTTTATTTCAGTGATATGTATTTTCTGACTTATTCAATTGATATATATGTTGCTTTTAGTCTTAAAAAAAAACTAATTTTACTTGAAATAAATGATTCGCACAAATAAATGATAAATTACTTCCACAACTCCGAGGTTGAGAAAAATAAAATATTAAGGCCCCGTTTGGTTTCAAAAATCAGGCCAAAAAAACACTTTTTAAGTGCTTTTCAGTTAACAAGGTATTTGATTGATCAAAAAAATATTTAAATAAATATTTTTTAAGTCAAAATTAAAGCTTTTTTAAAAACAAAAAATTATATCTTTTAAAAAAATTTATTTTAAAAAATCTCAACAAAATATAAACGGACTCTAAAAGAAAATAATAAGAACTACGGCGCTTAGCTTTCTCTCAACATCAGCAAAGAAATTCCCCTTTCTCCCCGCATTGGAGGAATCCATCAACCACGAACTGAATCGAATTTTCTCGAAATTTGTGAGTTCAAATTCCTTTTTTACCTTTTATATTTGAAATTCCCCTCAGCTACGCAGTGGGTTTCTGTTAGTTAGCCCGTACTTCAACTGGGTCCCTTTGCTTTGTTTCAGATGTTCCTTGCTCATATATTGTGAATCTTTTTTGAAATCATTGAATTTTGTTTTACCATGCTTGGTGGTGGGTAAGAAGTTTAAATTTTTTGGTTTGTCGTTTTTCCCATGAATTTTTTTAGATCTGGGACGGAAATTGTTGCCAGTTAAAGTAGGTGTACATTTGTTATTTGAGGGGAATTGTAGTTCAATTATCAAGATTCGAGCCTTTAGAGGTGAAGTGATGAAGTATTTAAGTATATATTTAAATAAAATTGGGATATTCCGATGAACTCCATTTTGTGATGTTTACCTGATGAATTTGGAATCAATTGCTTGGTTTCGTTATAAACAGCTATAAATTAGTATATTTACTTCGTTTTACTTGTTACAGTGTCTGTTCCTTGCTTCTATTTTGTGAATCTTTTTCTAGGCAGGCTTGGAATTTATTGAATTTGTTTTTATTGTGCTTATTGATGGTTATGAAGTTTAAATTTGTCCTGTAGTTTTTCCCATGAATTTTTTAGATCTGGAATGGGAATTTGTTGCAAGTTAAAGTATGAGGGGAATTGTAGTTTAATTATCAAAGTTCGAGCCTTTCGGGGTGAAGTAAAGTATTTTTGAATAAAATTGGGAGTCTTTGGGGGTGAAATGAAATGTTTTTGAATAAAATTGGGATATTATGAGGCTCTCATTTTTTCGTGATGTTTAGGTTGTGAATTTGGCATCAGTGGCTTGATTTCGCTTTAAATTAGTATACTTACTGTGTTTTTCTTGAAAAACAGTTTTTGTGTTTTAAATTGTTTAGAGGAGGTTTGATTTGATGGTTTAGGGCAAAGTTTGAATCTCGATGCTTGTTGGAAGATTTCTTGGCCATTCCTTTTGAAAATTTAACCTCTAGATGGCATATGAGTTTTTAGCTGTTAAATTATCATTTAAGTTTTTATTTTATTCCTTAAAACATGTTTTTTCTTCCCAATGCACAGATGTATCTTGTAGTGTTTTTCGCAATTTTCCGAACACATATCAATTGGAGGGTTAAATATACAGCCAAATAACTATGTTTGTGCTGGTTTACATCTCACATTTTTCACATGTTCAGGAATATGGATGGATCAATCCAAGATGGTAGCAGCGTGGATTCTTTTTTGCAGAACTACAAACTTGGGAAAACTCTTGGGATCGGCTCATTCGGTAAAGTTAAAATTGCTGAACATACTTTGACAAGGCACAGAGTTGCTGTCAAGATCCTCAACCGTAAGAAAATAAAGAACATGGATATGGAAGAAAAAGGTTGGTGTAATCATTTAAGCAGAATATATTTGCTTTACGTTCTGCTGCTAATGGCATGGCAAAGTCTACGGCAACTTGCATCTCCTAGAAGTTAGCTTGGTCCTTTAGAATTCAATGGTTTCAAGATAAATTAGTTTGGTTTCAAGATAAATCAGTTTTCTTGGCTATAATATTCTGCAGATCTGAACCAAAATACCAATTCTTCATTTTGCAGAAGATTATATTGTGGAGAACTTATGCCATAGAATCCCTTTTCCAGTTAATGTGGAGAACTTGAGTAATAGAATCCATTGTTAAAGTGCTTTGTGTTATGCTCTCATCTTTTTCGTGATATAGTTTTTTGGTTAGTTTTGCATAATCTGTACGGTGGACAGCTGATGGGTCACGTGTTGTGTTGAACCAAATGCTTTAACCTTCTTGTATTAGGAGGTATTTTTCCTTCAATAATGTGTTCTCAACCATATGGCCTTAAAACCGCAATTTGTAAAATAAATGAATAAATGAATATGGGTTGAGTTTTCTCCCAAATTTTCCGACTTAAGTATTTATGAAAAGATTTAATTAAGTGGCAGTGTGGCACCATACAAACTTGATCGTCCCTACTATGTAAATAATTTAACAAGTTGCAGTTATATACTTGTATTTTTCCTGTTTTGAAATGCTGTAATGCCTAAGAATTCCAATTTTGCTGTACCAAGATCAGTTGCTGATCTTACCAACTTTATTTAATGTCATTTCTGTAGTTAGACGAGAGATCAAAATTTTAAGATTGTTCATGCATCCCCACATTATACGTCTATACGAGGTTGTGGAAACACATTCAGACATATATGTTGTGATGGAGTATGTCAAGTCTGGGGAATTGTTTGATTATATTGTGGAGAAAGGCAGGCTAAATGAGGAGGAAGCTCGCACCTTCTTTCAGCAGGTAGGATGCCTCTTTTGTGTAGAAATTCTGAATTTATTTGCTTAATGTGTGAATCAATGCTTGTATCTAGTATTTAGAAACTTTGGAAATATACTGATGATTGTAGATAATCTCTGGAGTTGAGTACTGCCACAGAAATATGGTTGTTCATAGAGATCTTAAGCCAGAGAACTTGCTTTTGGATTCTAAACGCAATGTGAAGATAGCTGATTTTGGTTTGAGTAATATTATGCGTGATGGCCATTTTCTGAAGACAAGCTGTGGAAGCCCCAACTATGCTGCTCCTGAGGTACTAGATAAGAAGTATTAGTGGCTATCATGAATTATAAATTTCCTTTTGAATGCGAAAAAAATGTTATTTGAGGTCATTTTTAGAGGAGAATGGAAATTGAGTGGTTATGATATTTGTTCACAGGTTATATCTGGGAAGTTATATGCGGGGCCAGAGGTGGATGTCTGGAGTTGTGGTGTTATCCTATATGCGCTTCTCTGTGGCACCCTTCCTTTTGATGATGAAAACATTCCTAACCTTTTCAAAAAAATAAAGGTTTGTTCATACTTACTCTTTATGCCAATTTTGTTCAAGATTATTGTGCTTATTTCGAACCCTTGTCGGTCTGTGTTTAGTTGAAATTCTTGTTCGATTCCTGCCAGATGAGGTGTTGTAGCCTTCATAGGTGTGAATATGCTTGTTGAAGTTGATTTCTGGATTACACAGACACAGGTTGCCGTCACCGCAAACTTCGAAAATGCTCTGGATCCCGATTTCCAAGTCACTATTATAGGATTCACAGTCTCATACTAGTAGCATAAAATGTAAAATGTGATTTCTTGACTTCAGTAATAAATTTCACAATTTTCCTCGATCAGCGAAATGATTTATACAAATTAGAAGGCATTAGTCCTCAACTCCAACTGTTACCTCATCAGTCTCCTTCATGGTTTGATTTCTAATAGTGCCAAGACTATCTCTAGCTATCTGATATCTATAATTGTGAAGTGATGTGTAAGCATTAATATTTTGTTCCAAAGTCACTCTCACGTTCTTCGAATTGTTTGTAGGGTGGAATATATACCCTTCCCAGCCATTTATCTGCTGGTGCAAGGGATCTGATTCCAAGGATGCTTATAGTTGACCCTATGAAGCGAATGACTATACCTGACATTCGCGCACACCCCTGGTTCCAAGCTCATCTGCCACGTTATTTGGCTGTGCCACCTCCAGATACGGCACAACAAGCTAAAAAGGTTGACGCAATTTGCAGTGCTTGTATTTTTCATTTGCTCATTGAAGTTTCTGCGTCATCTAATTCATAGTCTTGTCATTTAATTAACTTGCTTAACACAAACAAAATGTAACTTGTATTTCCAGTATTCATTCAACTCTGCATCTTGCATGTGTGTCTCGTTGTTCTCTGGTGCAGGAGGTTCACTCTTCCTTCTTTAATCATTAGTTTCCTTGTTACTTTGATGAATCCACAGGATTGTTTGTGAGTTTGGTGCCGTGCATTGAAATTTTAGCTGGCAAATCTTCGTTTTTGATGATTCAAGGATTTTATCATTTGCAGATTGATGAAGAGATTCTTCAGGAAGTAACCAAGATGGGATTTGACCGGAATGCCCTTGTTGATTCTCTTCGTAACAGGGTTCAAAATGAGGTGAATTTCAGGACACTCTCACTTCGCATATTGAGGTTGAAATTTTCTGATGTCTTGCCATATTTTAGGGTACTGTAACATACTATTTGCTGCTAGACAATCGGTGTCGAGCTTTCAGTGGCTACCTTGGAGCTGAGTTCCAAGAAACCATGGTATGCTTTTTACTTTTATGCCAATAATATGAAGTTGGACCTGCTTCTGAGCTCTGTTTTTGATTTTGCATTTTGTGAAATCCATAATCTTGGTTGATGATATGTTGTAAAATTCTCAGATTTCAGTTTTGCCCGACTATTTATGTATAATCACACCCGATTTCTGTAGGAATTCGGGAGTAGTCGGATGAATCCAACTGACATGGTACCATCACCTGTCGGGCAACGGCTATCCGGAATCGACTATCAACAATTAGGAGGAAGGCAGTTTCCTGCTGATAAGAGATGGGCGCTTGGACTCCAGGTTAGTTGGAAACTCTATAATTCATCCCTGTCGTTGGAGGATATTCATGAAAGAAAACGGGTTAATATCATAAGAGCGGGCGATTGTCTAAGTTCATTCTCAACTCTTTTTCTTTATTGCCTGGAGAAGAATCTGTGGGTCGCGACATTCCCCATATATTGTGCATTTGATTGTATTTTTATACTTCATGACATTTGTTGAGCTTTGGATTTTTCTTACAGTCTCGAGCCCATCCTCGTGAGATCATGACTGAAGTTCTCAAAGCCCTGCAAGAATTGAATGTTTACTGGAAAAAGATTGGACCTTACAACATGAAGTGCAGGTGGATTCCAAGCAGTACTGGTCACCACGAAGGAATGATTAACGATTCCATGCATGATAACCATTATTTTGGTGATGATTCAGCTATTATAGAGAATGATGGTGTTGTTAAGTCGGCCAATGTCGTCAAGTTTGAAGTTCAGGTGATTATTTTTCACTTTTTTTTTTTTTTTATCGATTTACGCAATTTATGTTGGAATCATAATGCTAAAGTAGCCTTTAATGGGAACAAATTCTTCTGTGACAAAGTGATGTATCATTTCATGTGACACCAATAATTGATTTGACATATGTTGAGTTTAACAACATGTTTAGAAAACTAACACATCAATAGAAACTTAACTAGTGAAATTAACTCTTAATGTAAAAGAGGATGTTACAACAATTGTTACAGGTGATTTTCTTTTCCCTTTAATGAAACCTACCAATGCATAAAAGATCCCCCTTTTAACTTCTCAAACTTTATTATACAGCTTTACAAAACTCGGGAAGACAAGTACTTGCTGGACCTGCAGAGAGTTCAGGGGCCACAGTTTCTGTTTCTCGATCTTTGTGCAGCGTTCCTTGCTCAGCTTCGCGTCCTTTAAACTTAGATCACAAGCTCTATCAAACTCTAGCGTGGAGGGAGAAGTTGATGCTGTATATAGTTACTACCACCAGCAGCTAAGTCCGGAAGTTGTCGCCTAAAAGACAAAAACGAAAACGCCGTCCCAAGCCTGTAATTTTCTATCCACTCTCTACGAGTTGGCTTCTGCAACGACACATTCGCGATTCTTAATCGTAACTTTCCTTCTCTTATTTTATCCATCCATGGCAAAGACTAAAAGAGATACAGGAATTTCCACCTTTGGAACACATGATTTAATCTAAGCTCATCCTTCATACGCAAGTATCTGCTGCTAACATCAGTGCTGTGCTGAAATGTTTTGGTGGCACTTGCATGTTTATTAACACAATATTTGTCTGTAAACTATTCCAGATGTTAGAAATATGTTGTGGATGATTAATCTGCCATTGAATTTATTTCCCAGTCTCGTCAAGTTTACAAGAAATGAAGTCTACTGAAGATCAATCACCAAACCATGTTGTGTAACAGAGTAATGTGTGTTTTTTTCACCTCCCCTATGTATTCCTTCAATACAAAAATCAGCAAGTGATAAGATTATATTTCACGTGAACATAAATGTTGAAAATAAAAACCCAAAATTTGTATTCATTTTACTTCAGAAGCCTTGTGCCATTTCGTACCAACATATTCCGTCCAGCATATAAATTGTGATATGTGTACCCACGATTAATACAAATCCAGCCAATCCAAAATCACATGTATCGAGGTGATAACTTGCCTTCGCGGGGATATCATGACGCCTAACGCCAAAATATTCACACGAAACAGAACCACAAACGCGACTACGTATGCCATTTTGAACGGACTAAATTAAGTACATTGCGTTGAATGGCAAATCACAACAATATTTTGGACGGATTATATTGCTACAAGGTGGAATAAAGCTTCTCATGTAATAAAAAAAAATCGCACCTGATGAAATACCTTTGACTGATAACCACGACCATCCGAAAATATTCTCTGTGCATCAAAGAAAAAGGTGAGATGACTCCGCCCGAAGGCAAAGCCACTCCGACGCTCAAGTCAGTATAGTATTCGAGAGAAGAGGTACTAAAATTGCAATATATGGACTCAGTATAGCAAATGAGAGAAATGACAGAATTCCATACCTGTAGCTAGTTGTTGATGGGTGCAAGCACACGAGCCACTTCAATCTGTAACTTCAAAAATGGCTTTTCCAAACAACACTTCAGCAAAAATGGAGTCAATTTGTTAATAGCCAAAACATATTTCTATGAAAATGAACCACACAATTCGGAACCCTATACCATCTCGTATCGATCGATATGATCAGTCCAAATATTGCCGTAAATTTAATGTCATTTTAAATACAAATTAATACGTGCAAGATGGTATAGGGCTCCAGAATTGTGAAGCTAATTTTTCCAGAAACATGCTTTGGTAACTAACATGTGCGTTATTGCTCAAGTGTTGATTAGGAAAACCACTTTTTTTTTTTTTTTTTTTTTCCGGGGAAGAACGTTGTCTGCTGACATGATTTGGTAAACAAGATGTAGCTTTCGGGATGGAAATTAAAGAGAGGAAATTACAGAGAAAATCGATATCGTTTTAATGAAATTACAAGGGAACACACAATTAAGCACACGTAATGATCATGATCAATATGGCTTGAAAATTATTCAAGAAATTGAAGAAACAAAGAGGATTTAAAACATACATGGCTAGTTGATAACCATCATCAAGAAAATCGTCTAATTCCCCCGTAAAATCTTCAAGATTTTCTCGAATATGGGCACTAACCAAAAGAACAAAAACCCAGAAGAAACAGAATATCTAAATCAAATAACTAAATAATTAATTAATTTATCACACATAATTTCTCCAGGCGAAAAACATTCTCATACGTCTGCGATACATTAACTGTCGTTTTGATTAAATCAGACGATTCATTCCCACATATTTCGCGTGTTTCTGACAAAAAATTCATATACAATATGTGTGTAGGAGAAACAGAGAGGATTTAAAACATATACATGCATGGTTACTGATAATTATCAAGAAAACCTTCAAGATTCGATGGATTAATAAATATAGCACGAAACGAAAGAACAAAAACCCAGAAATTAAACTTCACGAAGAAACCAAATATCTAAATCAAACAATTCACATGGCTCACGCATAACAGATTTCAAGATTCGCCAACCATCCATATTCTGAGATCATACGTTGCGATCGAGATACAATCGCCAACCATGCAGCTTACGTGAAAGTAATCGAAATCGAAATCAAATTATTGAAAAAAAACAAAGAAAGATAATTACTTACGCAGAGAACCAAGCACAACCTTCTCTGTATTCTTGAAGAAGATGGTATATAGTATTATTAATTGATATAATATAATAATACATATATATAGCAGTCAGTAATAACGTGTCACACGACGGTGATTTTTTTATTACTACTGTTTTTTTTTTAAACTTTTCGCGTCTCAAATTTTTTGTTTTAAAAAAACTTACATTTAATTAGTTATTTGCTTCTAATTAGTCAAAAATAAATTCGTAGATTTAGAATTTATTTAATAATTTGAATGCGATCGACTAAAATAATACGGTATAAAAAATTTTCAAATAGATACATTTCATAATCTAGGCTCCAAGAAAATTCCGAACGCTCTGTTTGAACAAATAATTATAAAATATATTCTAAAAAAAAGTAATTATAAAACGTTTTTATAAAAATATTTTTAAATTTTTTTTTGTGTAAAATACTTTAAAATTTGTTTAAAAATAAATATGTTTTTGGACAACTAGTGTATAAACGTTTGAAAATAAAAAAGTAGTATGTTTTGTTTTTCCATATGTAATTGTTTTCGATTCTAAAAATATCATAAAACACATGTCATGTCATGACATTATTTAAAAACTATAATATAATGCTAATAAACTCTATGTTACATCGAGAGAACTCAGATCCATCACAATCAATAGTTGACAATACATTGAGATAAATTCTCCCGGTATTGGATAAAAGAAGCTTACATGAATGAAAGGTCACAAGGTTATATTCGGTATCTAACATATATTATTACATGATTATTTTAAATATAACGTGAGTCGGTAGCTAATTAACGATATGCTAACTTTCGAGTTTGTACAATCTCTAAAAAAAAAAAGTTATCGTGAAAAAGAAAATATATAATTATTTTGTCAGAGGTTGAAAATGTTATCGGGTTAAATATCTTTCCGCTAAACTAAGACATTGTTTGCAACCTTTAAAAATAAATGATTATGAAGATTATCTTTACAAATTTGTGAAAATAATCTTCATAATCACTTATTTTTAGAGGTCGCAAACACTATCTAAATCCTTGAAAGTCTTGAATCACATTTCGAAATATGAATAATAATATTTGTTAGGACACATGACTCTCTTCCAACCATTTGACCAAATTAACCAAGAAGGATTGAGAGAAATAAAATATATATCGCCGATAAATTAAAATAGAGAATCGAATATTTTGCCAGCTATTGGAAGTAATTAAAATAAATGTCAAACTTTAGGATTTGAAAATTCATAAAACCCGAATTATTTTCATGCATTTCAGAGGAAGGTTCATTATGGACTTCGTGTTTCTTTACGATGATTATGAAGAGGTAAGTTACACTCATCACTATCCATAAATGCATTAAAAAAACAATAAAAAATTAGAAATAAAAAATTGTATCCATTGACTAATTTCTTTAATTTTTATGATCAAGAACTAATTAAGTTAAAATAAATGAATAAAACTAAACTAAAATAAGGTTATAATTAAATTAATTAAATTGAAGCTATTAATATGATCATGATATACTAGAAACACAAAAGCAATTAATATATTTATTGAAATTCATTGTCACACTAAATAACAAATTAAATTACTTAAACAACCATTGTCACACCAACAAATTAAATTACTTAAACAACATCATATTTAGGATAAAAACCTAAGGAAAACAAGGACAAAGATGTAAATTCAAATAAAAAAGCACAAGAACAATGAATATTCATTGAAACAAATTTTATGATCAAGAGATACATTAAACTAAACTAAATAAAACAATTATTAAATTAAATTATTTTTCCAAAAGAATTAAATTAAATTTGAAGCCCCTAATATGGTCATGATATAGAAAAAATACAAAAGACAATAAATATTTATTGACATGAGCTGATGGAAATACTAAAATAAAGCGATAATTAAATTAATTTCCCCCGAAATAATTTAATTAAATTTGAAGCACTTAATATGGTCATGATATGAAAAAGGCACAAAAGACAATGAATATCATGGAAATTAATTAGCTGATGGGGATTCATTATCACATCAACAAACAAATTAAATTACTTAAACTACTTCATATTTAAGATATAAGTTTAAGGAATACGAGGACAAAGATGTAAATCGATAATAAAAGTGTCATTTTAAATTAGATTAGAATTAGATCGATAGATTAGGTTAGATTAAATTAAATTAAACTAAATTAATTAAATTTGAAGCCCTTGATACGGTCATGATATATAAATAAACACACAAGACAATGAATATTTATGGAAACGAGCGGGTGGAAATTCATTGTCACACTAACCAACTATTTAATTAAATTACTTAAAATAACCCCATATTTAAGACAACAGACTTCTGAATACAAAACAAATATGTAAAATCGTAAGGGAAGTGCCAACTTATACATATGGATATGGATGGATATGTGGTATCATCATTTTTTCTTTTACTTTTCCCGTCTCATTTTTTTAAAAAAATAAGTGTAATGTGATATGTTTTACATATTTTTATATGTGAGACGAGTCAATATATTTCACATATAAAAAAAATTATTTTTTAATAAAAATTAAAAAAAATCATGAGTCGGATTGAGCAGAGAATTCATTTCACAGAAGTTTTTGTGTTTTAAAAAACTACACTATGTATTTACTTCTATATTTTTTATTCGATAATAATATTTCGTAAATTTAAAATATAGTGACTTAATGTGATAAAAATTAATTTCATCAATAAAAATTTCAAAATATAAGGTGATCACCAAAGATCATAAACCTACATTCGATATCTGTGATATATTATTACCTTATGATTATTTTAAGATTTTAGTTACAATCAAGATGACATTTTTCTCTTCAAATATTAGATAGTAAAAAATAATTACATGTAATTATATCCAAGAGTTTTGTCAGTGATCATGCATGTAAAATGTTAGTTTGAGTATAACCTAATAATTTTTTTGAATAAATCTCCAAAAACAAAATTGAATAAAAACTATTCTTATCTTAAATGTGAGCGCGTCGCTTATAAAGTCAACGCTATGTCAACTTTAAATTAAATATCTCTCGTTCAAACTAAAAACGAATTCTCATTCTAAATCCTTGAAATTCGTGGAACACATTTCAAAATATGAATAAAAAAATATATGCGAGGACAGATCACACAGGATCCTCTTCCAACCATTTGACTAAATTAAACAAGCTGATTATGAGAAATAAAATATATCTCAAAGATAAATTAAAATATAGAATCAAATATTTTGGCAGCTAAGTAAAAAAAATACATGCCAAACTTAATTTATAGGATTTAAAAATTCATAAAACCCGAATCCATGCATTTCCAGAGGAAGGTTCATTATGGCCCTCGCCTCGTGTTCCATTATAAATGGCTAAAATATTTGGCAATTTCTCTTAGGCCCCGTTTGATTTCAAAAGTCAGGCCAAAAAAATATTGTTTTAAGTATTTTTCAGTTAATAAAGTATTTGGTTGACCAAAAAAGTACTTAAATAAGCACTCTTTTAAGTCAAAATTTGAGCTTTTTCAAAAGCTAAAAATTATAGTTTAAAAAAGTGTTTTTTTTAAAAAATGTCTACCAAATCCAGTGATAGTTTTTTTAGGGAAATGCTACACGTACATATCGAGTTACACATTGAGTTACACACTACACATAAAATTACAAAATTATCCCTCCACTAGATTTGAAAAAAATCTTTCCAAAATACATTAATGATATTTATGTAATTTCAAGTGCAACGTGTAACCCAACGTATAATCCTCCGTATACATGTAGCATCACCCTTTTTTTTATTATATGGAATTAGACAAATATTAGCTATAAATCTGAGGGGAAATCTTAACTCTGTTCTTCTGATCATGCACAAGCTAAATCAAATTAATCATGAAGTTGCGAAGCCTTTTGGCACTCTTTTTTCTTGCCATCTTTTCCTTTTCACTTGTAGTTTCTTCTGCCAAGGAACATGACCTTGATTTCCTCGAATGTCTGAAGAAGGCACACGAATCCAACGTTTACACCCCAACCAACTCCTCCTACACATCCATTCTGAGTTTTTCCATCCAAAACCTTAGATTCGACGCCCCGTCCACTCCGAAGCCGCTGGCGATCGTAACACCACAGCAAGAGCCACAAATCCCTCCTGTCATCCGCTGTGCCAGAGAGAATGAGATGGAAATCAGGACGCGGAGCGGCGGCCACGACTACGAGGGCCTTTCTTACGTGTCCAAAGTCCCGTTCTTGATCCTCGACTTGATCAACATCAGCGGGATAACCGTGGACGCCAAGTCGAAAACGGCTTGGGTCCAATCCGGAGCAACTCTCGGCTCTCTGTATTACAGAGTCGCGGAGAAAAGCAGGACCTTGGGGTTCCCCGCCGGCTTGTGCCCCACCATCGGCGTTGGCGGACACCTCGGCGGAGGAGGATACGGCACGTTGATGAGGAAGTACGGCCTGGCCGCGGACAATGTCGTGGATGCAAGAATAGTAGACGTTAATGGCAGGATCCTTGATAGAAAATCCATGGGGGAAGATCTTTTCTGGGCCATCAGAGGCGGCGGCGGCGCGAGTTTTGGTGTGATTCTTGCATGGAAAGTACGACTAGTGGATGTTCCACAAAACGTCACTGTATTCTCCATTGACAGAACCTTGGAGCAGAATGCAACTCGACTCATCCACAAGTGGCAATCTCTTGCGCATAAACTCGAAAAGGATCTGTTCATCAGAGTCATCTTAAGTAGAATGAATATTAAACCCAACCAAGGTGGTACTGGAAACTACACGATCCGTGCTACGTTTAACTCGCTTTTCGTCGGAGGAATCGACAGGTTGCTTCCAATGATGCAAGAAAGTTTCCCTGAATTGGGTTTGGTGAGAAAAGACTGCATCACAATGAGTTGGATTCAGTCGATCCTTTACTTCACGGGGTTCCCTATAGATTCACTCGAGCTCCTACTCGAAAGGAAGCAATCTAGTGTTGGATACTTCAAAGCCAAATCAGACTATGTGCAGAATCCCATCCCTGAAAATGGTCTCGAAGGAATCTGGAGAATGTTTTTCCAAGCTGAAGCCAATCTCCAGGCAGTCATGATCTTCACCCCTTACGGCGGAAGAATGGACGAAATCGCCGCGTCCTCGATTCCGTTCCCTCATAGAGCTGGTAATTTGTACAAGATCCAGCATTTGGTGTTTTGGGGAGCAGCAGAAGCAGCACGAGATTCAGAGAGGTACTTAAGCTGGATAAGAAGACTCTACAAGTACATGACTCCTTATGTTTCGAAATCGCCTAGGGAGGCATATGTCAATTACAGGGATCTTGATATCGGGGCCAACAATGACAATGGAACCACTACTAGTTATCCACAAGCCAAGATTTGGGGTTCCAAGTATTTCAAGAACAATTTCGACAGATTGGTTCGAGTGAAAACGGTGGTTGATCCTGGGAATTTCTTCAAGAATGAACAAAGCATTCCTTCACTTGTGATCAGGTAGTGGAATTAAAGATTAGATTGTGGGAATTAATATTAAGAAATCAATGCTTATGGGCTCATTCTTATTAGTTTATTTTGAGCTTGTTATAAATTATAACATAAGACATCGTTTTGTTCAATATATTACTAATATATGTATAACTCATTTCATCTCATCTCACGTTATTCTCATCATATTATTTATCTATATATTAATTATTTATTTTACATCAATCAAATCATTAATTATTTATCTCCCATCAATCAAATCATTGAATTCAAATTACTATATTACCCCTTATAAATAATATAAATTTTATTTTATTTATTGTTAAAAGGACAAAATAGTCATTTAACATTTTTATATAAAATTTAATCAATCAAATCAAATAAACCATAATCTATCAATCAAATCCAATATAATTTTAACTATCATTTCTTATTTATTTTTTATTACATTATACTACTTATCTATATATTAGTTATACCATACCTCAAACCAAACGGTGCCTAAATATATAAGTAGTGCTGCTAATTAATAAAAGATATAAATCTTCAAAGGTACTAAATTACATGTTTTAAGTTAACCTTAATTCAAAAGCCAGAGACAGTTTTTCATGTTGGAAAGAAAATTGATCCAGATCGTGACAAATAAATCAAGATAACCAATAAACATTACAAAGAAAATCGACATCGTTGAAGGAAGACATGGCAAAAGCAAACACGTACATGTGTTCTCCACTTGATCCTCTTAATTTTGCAATAATTAATCTTCAAGAATCTTCCCACATATTTCATTCGTATGCTTTTGGGACAGATGTACGTACGTGAAATAACGGAGCTAGTATTTTTTTAAAAAAATCAATTTCAATATATATTGAGATTAAGTAAGCAACAAATTAATTATTATAAAATGTATTGATCTTTTAATTTGTGTGTTAAACAATTTTTTTATAAATAAAATAACAGGGAATATTCATAAAAATATTCTTTCGGTCTAAATTTTAGAGTTGATGGATTGAATATGATATTTATATTTTGACATAAAAATTACACTATGTTGAACGTAGTGTGTATGCACTAAAATAACGTAATGAGTTAAAATACCCGATAAAGCTAGTATTTGTGATCACCTTCAATGCTACGATGTTTGTTTTTTCACCATCAATAAAGGACCTTTTGTTCTTGGAAAAGAACTACGTCTCGGAACAATGACTTTGTTATTTCATGCATGATTTTCAAAATTATAAATTAAATAAACATTAATAGTTATTCTATCTGTCTCACTCATTTAATTTACATTTCTTTTTTCATGTGTCTCATATATATAGTCCAACTTCAATATTTAATGTCACGATCTCGTCTATTTTTTTACCAGTTTACCTTTTATTAAATTAATATCATTAACTACTTGTACAGTTATCTTATTCTATTAAAATATTTATTAAATAAAGATAAAATGAAAAATTTTCTATAACTTATTTTTTCAAATATTTTTTAATCTGAACACACTTGTCTATATCAATAAAACATAAAAATATATATTGATATCATATTACGATACCCCGGGTGGATTGGACCCGGGAAGATGGTATTAGCTTCTCGGGACAGCGGAAGTGTGGTGATATCACATACCCGGGATGACGATACCTCGGGTGGATTGGACCCGGGAAGATGGTATTAGCTTCTCGGGACAGCGGAGCAGGTCCGGGAAGATGGTATTAGCTTCTCGGGACAGCGGAGCAGGTCCTAGCCCGACTATCTTTAGAAGGTGTGGTGATATCATATTACGATACCCCGGGTGGATTGGACCCGAGAGGATGGTGTAACCGCAACATATTAAAGAACCCTGGACTGGAGGGCAGTAACCTGGGATCTACAAGAAAGGCTTAACCTGGGAGGCCTTAGCACCCGGACCGATACAAGAGATCGAAAGGAACCCGGGTAAGGGGCCTGGGAGCTAGAACCTCCCGGAGTAAGCCTTCGGAAGTTAGGAAAGGAAAGGAAAACCAGTGGGGCCCCGGCCTTTCTATTTTTAGGGCCAGGAAACAGCCACGTTTATTTGAAGTGTGTCAGGTTCAAATCACAAATCCAATCATTACTAAACACGATCCAAAGGAGTGGGCTCTGTCCGGAAATTATGGGGGTCTAAATCACACGTGATAACCATCTTATCACCCTAAAAGCTGTCAGTAAGGCCATATCCAGTAATCATTGAGGACCCGGGTGGGCGAGTATAAAAGCTCATCTTGGGGGGAAAGGTAGGGCCAGGGACTCACTCTCTAAAAAATATTGGTAGAACTTCGTCTCTAAACGGACAAGATATTCATATATTTTGTATCTTCACCTACCTTTTCTGCTCGGGAATTTACCCATCCCCGGGCAGTCATTTTGTGATAATCGCATCATTGGCGCCGTCTGTGGGAAGTGAGTCTAAGGCGTAGATATGACCATCATGGATGATCCTGAAAGCTCTCGTCGAACAGTGGCTGCACTCCAGGAACAAATAAACGCTATGGTGGACGCGGCTATACAAAGAATCATGGCGATACAACAAGGAGAAAAAGAAGGCCAAGGGAAGGATAATGAAAAGGAAATAGAAGGGGAAGAAGAACCAGGGCTGAGGCCCGAGAAAGAGAAGAATAAAGGCATACAAGTGGAGGAGGAGGGAAATTCACATGCAGGATCGGCAAATGTCACCATGGCAGGGGAGCTGGAAATGTTGAAACAAAAAATACAAAAACTGGAGAATACTGACCCGCGGGAATCTTCGCGGGTCAAAAGTTTGGGCTGTCCCTTCTCTTCGGAAATCATTGGAGAGTCATTGCCAGTCTATTTCAAGTCCGCCAAAATCAAGGAGTATGATGGCAGCGCTGATCCCGAGGAGCATGTAACCCGATTTGAAAACGTGGCAATGTTGCATTGCTATGGTGATCAAATCAAGTGCAAGGTGTTTCTAACTACCTTGGTGGACTCCGCCCAGAGATGGTTCGAAAATTTGGAAGAAGGAAGCATTAAGACTTTCAAAGAATTCCGGGAAGTCTTTTTGCAACACTTCAGCAGCATCAAGCGATACAAGAAAACCACTCTTAGCCTCTTCGAGATAAAGCAGCTAAACGAGGAGTCTCTAAGAGCTTATATTAAATAGTTCAATAGAGTGGCCCTGGAAGTGCCTGCGTATGCACCTGAAACCAAAATCACTGCTTTCACGCAAGGGCTTAAAGAAGGAGAATTCTTCCGGTCTTTAGTCAAGAGGGCTCCCAGATATTTTGAGGACCTCTTGGCTCGAGCCGAGAAATATATTAATATGGAGGAGGCCCAGCGACAAAAGAGGGAAAAGAACAGGAGGGAAGAGCAGAAGGAGAAAGGAAACCAGAGTAATCAAGGAAGAAGAAGGCAGGATCAACCAGGGAGGCTTGCCGCTTTTGCTCCTCACAGGGTAACCCGGGATAGGGAAATCCACTTGTGTGAGGAGAATGTTCAGCCGTTACCTCCAAAAAGGCCGGGAAAATACTGTTCGATACACCGGGTTAACACACACGACACTAATGAATGTCGGAGGCTCATCGTGGAACCGGGGCAGTCTATACCCGAAGAAACAAAGCATGTGGAGAAAAAACAACGGGGACACCCCTGGGTACCCTGATTTGATACCCCGCGAAACAATAAGCCCGACCCCTCAAAAGCCCGGGAGGTAACGCCACGGGGGCCTGACAAAGGACCCCGAGAGGGATCTTCCAAAGGGGTGATCAACATGATTTCAGGAGGATCCACTGACGGGGACTCTAATAGGGCTCGAAAATCTTGGAGCAAAAGAAAGGTCCTGGGAATCGAGGCCCGGAGACCAGATCCCTGCCCAGTCATTACATTTGGGCCCGAGGATTTGGAGGGAGTGTGTCTACCCCACAACGATGCTTTACTCATCCGAGCGCAGGTGACTAACTATGACATAAGAAGGGTGTTTGTGGATTCGGGGAGTTCTGTGAATGTCATTTTCCAGGATGCATTTGAGCAAATGGACTTGCGGGGATGTGAGGTTAACCCTGTAAAAACATCCCTGTATGGGTTTGCAGGACATACCATTCGGCCTAAAGGAGAAGTACGGTTGCCTATTACGTTAGGATCGGGCGATACAAAGAAGACTGTCATGGCCCTCTTCACCGTGGTAGAGGCCCCATCTTCCTACAATATTATCCTGGGAAGGCCGGCCTTAAATGCCTTTAGGGCTGTCGCTTCCGCTTACCACCAAAAGATCAAATTCCCGGTGGGGGATCGAGTGGGCGAAGTAAAGGGAGATCAACACTCATCCCGATGGTGTTATGCGGACACCATCCGGGTGGATAACAAGTGGGCATGAGGGACGGAGAAGAGAGATGGTTCCAGACAAGAAGAGGTGTGCACGGTAGGAGAAGTAAAAGAAGAATATAAGGAGGTGGAGGTAGTGCCTGGACAGCCAGGGAAGATCGCCCGGGTGGCTCGGGGGATGGAGCCTGCTTTGGTTGAGCAATTAAAGACCTGCCTGACCCAGAATGCGGATGTGTTTGCCTGGTCTCCTAATGAGCTAACTGGAGTCCCGGCCCATTTGGCAGAGCATAGGCTAAATATCCTCTCAGGATCCCGGCCCGTCAGGCAAAAGAAAAGATACTTCGGGGCAGAAAAAGACAAGGTCATTGCTGAGCAAGTCCGGGAACTTCTAGAAGCCGGGCACGTTAAAGAGGTACAGTTTCCTACTTGGTTATCTAACGTAGTGCTGGTACCCAAAAGTACAGGGAAATGGAGAATGTGTATAGATTTCCGAGACTTAAACAAAGCCTGCCCCAAGGACTGCTATCCCCTGCCCCGAATAGACCAGTTAGTAGATTATACCTCTGGTTATGAGCTGCTTTGCTTTATGGATGCTTACCAGGGATACCATCAAATTCCCCTGGCTAGAGAGGATCAGGATAAGGTCAGTTTTGTTACGTCAGGAGGAACGTTTTGTTATGTGGTTATGCCTTTTGGTTAAAGAATGCAGAAGCCACCTATCAAAGGATGATGGATAGAGTTTTCAAAAATCAATTGGGCCGAAATGTCGAGGTATATATGGATGATATTCTGGTGAAATCCAGGACCCGGGACCATTTTAATCCTAACTTGGAAGAAACCTTTTGTACCTTGCGAAGGTACGGGGTGAAGCTTAACCCGACCAAGTGCGTGTTCGGAGTGAAAAGCGATAAATTCTTGGGATTTGTAGTGACCGAGAGAGGAATAGAGGTAAACCCGGAGAAAGTAAAAATCCTGAGGGAGATGCCATCACCCTCCTCCATTAGGGAAGTGCAGCGGTTGACTGGAAGAGTCACTGCCCTGTCTCGTTTCATTGCTCGGTCTGCCCACCGAAGTCATCATTTCTTTCAGGTGTTGAGGAAGGCTCAGAGATTTGGATGGAGTGAGGATTGTGAACGGGATTTCCAGGAATTAAAGGAGCATCTGGCAAATCTGCCCATCCTGGTTAAGCCCAAACCAGGGGAGAGATTGTGGGTTTATATCTCCACGACAGAATTTGCTGTGAGCACGGTGTTAATAAAGGAAGAGGGAGGAGATCAAAGGCCAGTTTATTACGTAAGCCATGCTCTGAAGGGGCCTGAGACCCGATACAGTGAAATGGAAAAGATGGCCCTGGCCCTTATTTTGACTGCCCGGAAGCTCCGACCTTACTTCCTATCGCATCCGGTCACTGTCCTGACCAATAGCCCCTTGGGCCGGGTGATGACTCAACCGGATGCTTCAGGTCGATTGGTCAAGTGGACAGTAGAATTGGGAGAATACGATATAGAGTACAGGCCTCGGGCAGCTATTAAGGCACAAGATTTGTCTGACTTCCTGACCGAGGTCATCACATTTGGACAGGAGGATGTGTGGAGAATCTTTGTGGATGGGGCCAGCAGTTTGGAAGGAAGCGGAGTGGGGGTGATCCTCATTTCTCCCACTCAGGAAAAAACTAAAGTGGCGATAAGATTATCATCTTTCAAGTCAAACAATGAAACAGAGTATGAAGCAGTAATCTCGGGCTTGAAATTGGCTCGGGAGGCGGGAGCCAGGCATGTGATTGTGTATTCGGATTCTCAACTGGTAGTGCAGCAAGTCCAGGGAACTTTTGGCATCAGAGAGAAGAGATTTCAGGAGTATGTGGGACTTATCAAACAGCAGGGAGAAGAATTTTCTAGCTGGAGCATTGAGCAAATTCCCAGGGAGCATAATGCGGAGGCAGACGCCCTAGCCAGGGTGGCATCATCCCTCACTGGTATTGATAGCCGGGAGGTGATACAACAGTCCGGGTCGGTGATGGCCATTGAAGGAAGGGAAGAAGAGGCCTCGGAAAAATCCTGGATGGCTTCCCTTGTAGAGTACTTGCAGACAGGAATCCTTCCTGGGGAGGAGGCACATGCCCGGAAGCTCAGAAGGCAGGTAGCTCAATTCACCTTGATTAATGAAAAGTTATACCGGCGATCTTTTCAGGGTCCCTTGCTAAGGTGCCTAGCCCAAGGAGAAGTGGGGTATGTACTTCAGGAAATACACGAAGGCTGTTGCGGAGATCACGGAGGGGCTCTGAGATTGGTCCGGCGTACCCTATTGGCGGGATATTGGTGGCCTACCCTGCAGCAGGATGCCCGGCAGGTAGTCAAAACGTGTGAAGGATGCCAAAGGTTTGGGAACTTTTCTCATAAGCCAGCGGCGGAGTTACAACCGATGTGGGCATCCTGCCCTTTTGATCAGTGGGGCATGGATATCGTGGGACCATTTCCTGTGGGTCCCGGACAGAAAAAGTTCTTACTGGTGGCAGTGGATTATTTCTCTAAATGGGTGGAGGCTGAGCCATTAGCGAGAATCACTGAAGAGGCGGTGTTGGGATTTATTTGGAAGAACATTGTCTGCCGATTTGGTTTACCTCGGAAGCTTGTCTCGGACAATGAGAGGCAGTTCCAGGGAAAGAAAATAAAGGATTGTTGCACAGAGATGATGGTAAAGCAGGTATTCACTTCCGTGGCGTACCCCCAAAGCAACGGACAAACGAAAGTAACTAACAGGACTATCATCCAAACTTTACAAACCCGACTCTTTGGTGCTGGTAAAAGTTGGGTGGAGGAGGTTCCCGGTGTGCTATGGTCTTACCGCACTACCCCCAGGACGGCCACAGGAGAAACACCCTTCAGCTTGGTGTATGGGTCCGAGGCTGTGATCCCAGTGGAAATCGGACAGACCTCCCCCTGGGTGAGAGCTCACCAGGAGGGAGAAACCATGGACAAGACACAAGAGTTAGACCTGATTGAAGAAAAAATAGAACGGGCCGCTATTCGAATGGAAGCCTATCGGAGCAGGATAATCAAGGCATTCAATCAAAAGGTCAAAACCCGGGAATTCCAGATAGGAGATTTGGTACTGAAGAAAGTTAACCCAACAGGAGGGGTAAAGAAGCTAGAAGCAAAGTAGGAAGGACCTTACAAAGTAATTCGGAGGATAGGAAGGAGCGCCTGGTATTTGGAGGACAGCTGGGGCAAAGTCCTACAGAGGCCCTGGAATACTCTGCATCTTAAGTCTTATTATCCTTAAAAGTACATATGCGCCTGTAAATTATGTTTTTGTCGTTTGTATAAATAAAAGGTATGTTTTGATCTATTGTAATCGCAAAAGTACTCAAAGGCCCGTGGTAATTCACGAGTCATGTAAGTCCAGGTGATCTGCCATCCTGGCACCAAAAAACCCAGGTGATCCACCACCCTGGTACTCAAAGGCCCGTGGTAATTCACGAGCCATGTAAGTCCAGGTGATCTGCCACCCTGGCACCAAAAAACCCAGGTGATCCACCACCCTGGTACTCAAAGGCCCATGGTAATTCACGAGCCATGTAAGTCCAGGTGATCTGCCACCCTGGCACCAAAAAACCCAGGTGATCCACCACCCTGGTACTCAAAGGCCCGTGGTAATTCACGAGCCATGTAAGTCCAGGTGATCTGCCACCCTGGCACCAAAAAACCAAGGTGATCCACCACCCTGGTGCTCAAAGGCCCGTGGTAATTCACGAGCCATGTAAGTCCAGGCGATCTGCCACCCTGGCACCAAAAAACCAAGGTGATTCACCACCCTGGTGCTCAAAGGCCCGTGGTAATGCGTGAGCAATATGAGCTCAGGCGACCCACCACCTGCGACTTGAAAAGGACCCAGGATTCCTGGCGCTTGGGCATCGGAAATGCCCGAGGGAATAGGCCACCCTCATGGTATATCAAAACAGAGGATTTATCCAGGCATACAGAAAAAATCATTCGAGTAAAGAGGCGAATCAAGAACAAAGTTTTTTCCTTAACAACAAAATATACATGTATAAAAGTTAGGAGCCCAAGCCTAAAGCTCCAATGAATAGCCTAAATCTAAGAACCCGAGGGGTCGGTTCCCTCTTGAGATTTCTGCTCTTCGCTGGAGTCTACCCCTTCCTGGGGCCCTTCTCCTTCATTTTCAAGACCGGAGGGTAAAGAAGCAATGACCAAATTAAGATCTGAAACTCCTTTCTGCATCAGGCCAGCTACCTCGTACTGAGTAGAACAGAGGTCAAAGCCATGGGTGAAGAAATCGAAGGACTTATCCATCACCGTCTGCTCGAACTCCTTGGAAGAAAGGAAAGAATTCCGCCATTCAACTTCGGTACCGAAGCGCTCCTCCAAAGCCTGGGCAGCATCCAGATCTGAAGAATGATGCATATCCGCCTCCGTACGGGCGATTACCAACTGGTTCTGCATCACCTCCGCGGAATCCTGAAGCCCACTCACTGCGTTCAAAGCCAGGTCTTTTTCCTGCCGAACTTGACCAAGCTCCCGGGTAATTTTCTCTATTTGAGCCTCCAGAGATTGAATCTCGGAAGAGCGGCGATCTTGGATCTCAACTAGCTTACGCTGCCATCTTTCCTCCACTCGCGCCACATCTGCCCGGAAACCCTCCAGCGACTCTCGGTGGGATCGAACCTCCGCTTCATGAGTCTCTCTTAGGGAGGCTGCCTGCGATTGAAGCAGAGTGATATGCTCCTCAAAAGAGCTATACCTCTCGCTCTCTCGGGCGAGACTAGCGTTCGCCTCATCAAGGGCATTGGCCAGCATGCATAAGCCCTGCATCCAAAGCACCAATGGATTAAATAAAGACGTGCACAAGCACCTCTTTTTTTTCAGGTATCTAAAGGGCAGAGTTTACCGTATAAGCATGGGAAACACCCTCCGATAGTTTGGAGGTGATACCACGAGCTGCCAATAAAGAGTGATCATCCGGGGAGAGCAAGCTTTGGATTTGGGCAACTTTGGAGGAGGCTGTCTCTGATAAGAACAGAGGAAATCGAGAGCCCTAGGAGGTAGAATCCACTCGGTCACCCCAGGCGTGAGAAGTGGGGTCACCCGCAGAGACAAAAGCGTCCCAGCCCGGGGCCCGAAGGGCCATAGAAGAAGTAGGAGCAGATGAGGCCAGGTCCTTAGACAGCAGGACGTCCTCCGAGTCCGTTAGGTCGATCATCTAGGATACCTGGCCGATTTTCCTTTTACGATGGGAAAGCGGCACCTCATCTTCCAAGTCCTCTGATGACAAAGATAGCTGGGCTTGGGAAGCAAGTCGAGGTGGGCATAGCGCCATGACAAAAGTCCCAGCAACAGCAGCACTTGAAGGGGGAGAGAGCACAGCTGAAATAATCGGCACTGTAGACGGAGGGACTACCACGGTGGGTAAACGCAAAGGACTTTGAGGATGAATAGGACTCTTTTCCTCCCTCCGGGCCTTTTTCCTTCGCTCGGCTAGGGCTTGGGTTTCTCTTTAGTAGCCTTCCTCTCGGCTGCCCGCCGGGCAAACTCTTCCCTGATCATATCTGATGGCTCTGCACCAAAGGAATAAATGTGAGTACATGTACATATTAATAATAAAGCAGTGTAAAGAAAGTCAGAGAGCAGCCATTACCAGGTTGAGCCCCCGGGTCGCCGTATGCATTGATCACCTGGTCAAGGAGATCTTCCACCCGGGTGCCCAACCCGTAGGCTATGATGTTATCGTTCATTAATAAGGCGGGGGAGGAAAATGTCCTATTCTTGACTAAGGTCAAGCTACGAGTATAAGGCTCCTCAACCTTATAATGTTCGGGAAGCTCAGGTTGAGGAGGGAGACTAGATAAGAACCCGGTCCTAAAAGTGAAAGGAGCCGGGGGTTGAATAAAAAAATACCGCTCTTTCCATCTCTTTAAAGATGAGGGATATCGGAAAGAAAACGAGCATTCAGCCGTGCGGCCAGGGAGAAAGCTCCTTCGTTAAAGCGGCAAGAAAAAAAGTAGTGCAAAATCAGAGGGGTGATGTCTAAGTTGTGCATTTTAAAAAGGATATAGGTCGAGGCCATTATTCGGAAGGAGTTCGGGTGGAATTGATTAACAGGAACTTGAAAGAAGTCGGCAACAGCTAGGTATAAAGGAGGAATGGGAAATCAAAGGCCACTCCGAATTTGGTCTCGGAAAAATGTGTAGCAACCGGGAAGAGGAGTATCAGGAGTACTCCCAGGTAGAGGACGGAATAAGGAGTAGGATAAAGGGATTTCCCCTGAGCCACGAAGTTCCTCCGTGGCCCCTTTGGAGAGGATGCTAGGAACGTAAGTGTACCAGCCCAAGGAAGAGGGCACAGAAGATAGGGGTTTTGGGTTCTTCACTTTTTGTTTGCCTTTTCCCTTGGGGCGAGAGGAAGAAGCAGCGGAAGGCTTTGTCGGGAGTCGGGAAGCTTGCTTAAAAGAAGAAGGTCGGGAAAGCAGCGCAGAAGCGGAGCGAGCATCTCTCGAGTTACCGTTTGGCTCCTCGTCTCTGGGCGAGCCTTTGGCGTTCGCTCCAGAGGTAGATGAGGTACCTGTAGACATTGAAATAAAATTTACAGAATTAAAGCAAATTAGGGATGCAGGGAAGCGAACAATGGAACTGGAAGCACAGTCGCTGAAAACCAAAGGGTAATGAGTTTGAGAAGAAAAACGGTGAGAAAAAGAAGGAAGGGTCGCGAGGATTAAATACTAAAAGGGGCCAAAATAATCTGAGCCGTGTATTTTGAAATGAACGGTAGAGATACACAAAGCGTGCTCAAGAAGCTGAAGCGACGTCTGACAAATTCTCTGACAGGCGCACTACGAAGCGTCTAGGGCTGACGTAAGGGTAACGACTCCCGGGTAGATACCCCGAATGGATATATCACAATACCCCGAGAGATAGGACCCGGGATGACGATACCTCGGGTGGATTGGACCCGGGAAGATGGTATTAGCTTCTCGGGACAGCGGAGCAGGTCCTAGCCCGACTATCTTTAGGAAGTGTGGTGATATCACATACCCGGGATGACGATACCTCGGGTGGATTGGACCCGGGAAGATGGTATTAGCTTCTCGGGATAGCGGAGCAGGTCCTAGCCCGACTATCTTTAGGAAGTGTGGTGATATCATATTACGATACCCCGGGTGGATTGGACTCGGGAAGATGGTATTAGCTTCTCGGGACAGCGGAAGTGTGTTGATATCACATACCCGGGATGACGATACCTCGGGTGGATTGGACCCGGGAAGATGGTATTAGCTTCTCGGGACAGCGGAGCAGGTCCTAGCCCGACTATCTTTAAGAATTTGGTGATATCATATTACGATACCCCGGGTGGATTGGACCCGAGAGGATGGTGTAACCGCAACATATTAAAGAACCCGGGACTGGAGGGCAGTAACCTGAGATCTACAAGAAAGGCTTAACCTGGGAGGCCTTAGCACCCGGACCGATACAGGAGATCGAAAGGAACCCGGGTAAGGGGCCTGGGAGCTAGAACCTCCCGGAGTAAGCCTTCGGAAGTTAGGAAAGGAAAGGAAAACCAGTGGGGCCCCGGCCTTTCTATTTTTAGGGCCAGAAAACGGCCACGTTTATTTGAAGTGTGTCAGGTTCAAATCACAAATCCAATCATTACTAAACACGATCCAAAGGAGTGGGCTCTGTCCGGAAATTATGAGGGTCTAAATCACACGTGATAACCATCTTATCACCCTAAAAGCTGTCAGTAAGGCCATACCCAGTAATCATTGAGGACCAGGGTGGGCGAGTATAAAAGCCCATCCTGGGGGCAAAGGTAGGGACAGGGACTCACTCTCTAAAAAATATTGGTAGAACTTCGTCTTCAAACGGATAAGATATTCATATATTTTGTATCTTCACCTACCTTTTTCGCTCGGAAATTTACCCATCCCCAGGCAGTCATTTTGTGATAATCGCATCATATATATATATAGGTCGATAGCTGAAAGAACATTACAGATAAAATCGATATTGTTTTCATGAAATCGAGTAGAGATCATTCCCACATATTTCATGTTTCTGAATCATGCATGCATGTAGGAGAAACAATGAGTTTTAAAACATGGTTAATTGATATTGATTATCAAAAAAATCTTCAAGATTCACTCTCATGTATATATGGCACCAACACGTACAAAAAGTTAAAGAAGAAACCAAGCATCTAAATCAAATAACTTACATTAATTATTCACTCTCAAAAAAAAAAACTTACATTAAATTTTTTTTTTCTTTTTACTTTTCGGTTCTCTATTATATTAAAATTATTACTATTATTTCGAGAAACTACATTTATGTGAGGCGGCGGTGAAATTGCACGTTATATGAACAAATACTATTATCATGGGATATTGGGATTTACTTTATTTTATCGCTTTCTCATATTATTTGTATCCCACATTGAGTACTTATATAAGTTTGAGAGACCAAAAGAGATATAAAATTGTAGGCTCACCAACGTAATAAATCATACCTTTCTCGGCCTTTTGGCTAAGATCAAGTGTAGTATCTGTTCTTATCAGTTTAATATCTGATACGTGGGTCAATGGCCCACACGATATTAAATTAATTTTTTATGGGGGAAGGTCCAACAAGGTAGCTTGCTTCCTGGGCCTTCGAGTGTCGTCCTTGTGTTGCACTACTACATGGGCCTGGCACACCCCTCCAATTAGAGATCAAATTTATAGTACTTTACTTGCAAATAAAGTTTTTGGAACAAATTTGCATGAGTTATTTGCACAAACTGGTAAACACACTTTTTCTGTGAAATTTTAATGAGCATTTTAATCATGCTCTTTTAAAAATTGTGCACGCTTTTGATTTTTTTTTTCATCAAATGAATTATTAAAAATGCATATTTGATTTCGTGAAAATAATTTTTATATCTATTAACTTATAATACACAATTTTTATTAAAATTCAATTATAAAATATTTAGCAAAAATTTTTTTGTTTTATTATTTTTAATTTTAATTTTATTATGATTATATAATTGTTTTTTAAAAAATATTATTATTTTATCTTTGTTATAATTATTTTATTAAACTTTTTTGTTTTTAACTTCTCCATTAAAAATGCATTCATAAACGAGATTTAAATACCTAAAATACCAAAATATTAAATCAAAATGATAAATGCATGATAAGTATCAAAAAATTTTAATTTTATTTGTTTTTATTTTTCATTTTTTATTTATAATTTTTAATTAATTTATTTCTAAAAAAAATATTATTTTATCTCATTATCATTATTTTATCAAATCACTTCATGTTTTCAACTTCTCCATTAAACATGATTCATAAATAAAGATTTAAATATCTAAAATTACCAAAATATTGAACCAAATGATAAGTTCATGAATGTTATTTTTTCAATTTAGAATTATATAAGCATGTTATTTTTTATTATTTATTACAAATTGTGCAATGCATATTCTCGAAAAATTTTAATTTTGGTTCAATAATATATAATCATAAATAAAAAAATCAATATGTTTGAACATATCAGTTTAGTTCAATATTTTGGTACTTGAAATTATTTAAATATTTGATTATGAATGCATGTTTAATAGAAAAGTTGGAAATACGAAGTGAGTTTAATAAAATAATGATAACATGATAAAGTAATAATATTTTTTTAGAAATAATTAATTAATGATAATACTTTTAAAATAAAAAATAAAAATTAATAAAACAAAAAATGTTTGCTAAACATTTATAATTGGATTTTTATTAAAAATTGTGTATTATGGGTTAAATAGATTTAAAAACTATTTTCACAAGGGTCAAATATGCATTTTTAATATTTCACAGGGGTATCAAAATCTTTGCTCAGTCTCATGAGGGGCGCGTGTGCAAAAATCACGCATCTGAAAGGGCGAGTGTGCTAATTTTTTAAAAAGTCAGGGTTGAAGATACCTATTAAAATTTACATGGAAGAAATGTGTATTTTTAATATTTCACATGAGTGGTTGATGAAAATAACTCAAATTTGCATCTCTCTCACGAGAACACAAAATCATTCTACTTATGGGTTTCTTAATAATAAGATATCGTTTTCATGTAATCGAGTAGAGAACTAGAGATCATCATTCCCACATATTTCATGTTTCTGAATCATGCATGCATGCATGTAGGAGAAACAATGAGTTTTAAAACATGGTTAATATAATTGATATTGATTATCAAGGAAATCTTCAAGATTCACTCTCATATATATATATATAGTTTTACTATGCCCTACTTCCCTTCCCCACTTCATCCCCACCAGTTCACGTGGCATGCCACATCCGTTTTTGTTCTTTTTTAACTCGATTTGTTTGTTTTTTAATTTATTAAAAAACACTCCCTTTACTCCCCGTAAATAATTGACCCTCTCTCCTCGCCTAAAACTCACACCCCCGATCCCTCTTTCCTCCGCCGATTCTCGCAGCCCCGATCTAGGGCTCCGCCCCCTACAACCTCTTCCCACCAATCACCGCCGTAGCTACAAGCCTCTCCTTCGCCTCGCTACGACACTTTACGACTGGAGGTATTTTTTTTATTTATCTTCTGGTTTCGAGTGTAATATGTAGCTTCTTGCCTTTTAGTGGTTCGCTGAGGATTTCAGATGTATTCCATTAGAAATCCTTGAATTTCACAACTAAAATCCAGCCAATAGTTACCTTCTCAGGAAAAATTGTATGTACACGTTGGATTTGAAATATATTAAATTATTTACTTTTGTCTGAAAAATTCGGTTATATTCATGTTTGAAATGGGATGTGAAGTAATTATCTATTTCATTGTTCAAAATTCGGGAGTGATTGGATAAGTACCAAATTTTATTGCGTACATTGGATTGAAATTTGTGCAGGATTGGTGATGTGGATAATTGAGTTCCTCTGGGGCTACATATAGACACAAAAACGAGTTTATCACTGTAATTTTCAGCATCACTATTTTGATGTCTTTTTGTTTGTCAAGGATAAATCTTGAATTTGCTCTATTATCTTGACAATGACCGTAGTCAAATTAGTTTGTGGTTGTGACTTGGTGTAGTGAATCCCTAGATTTTAATGTTTGTTTAATCATTTTAAAGGTACTGTGAATTTAATATTCATTTCTTTTATTCAAATTTTGACCGTCTCAAAAAATCTTGGGAGATTAGTACGATGTCTTCGGTTTCTTCTGAAGGAGGATTTGTGTTTTGTAAATGCGGGAAAAGGGCGGCATTGAGGGTTTCTTGGACACCTGATAACCCAGGGCGAAAGTTTCATGGCTGCCGGAGTTGGAAGGTGATGTCTAGTTTTTCAGTTTATCAATTTTTCATGTTTCTCTTGCATTGGTTTTTATACGTTTGAAATTAATATGTTCATTTGAAAATTTTGTTTGCTATGACAGAGTGGTGGTTGTAATTATTTTGCGTGGGAAGATCCTCCAATGTGTCCGAGGTCAATGACCATAATTCCTGACTTGAGGTGGAAGCTGGCTGTGCTCGAAGTCTATAAGAAAGAAACTGAAAAGGAGAATCGAAAATTGAAGTTGTTGCTTGTTGGATCATAGATTATTTTCATTCTGTTTTGCTTGGGTTATTGGATAGTTTCTTAGATAATGTACTGGTATTTTAGGTTATTGACTGCAAAAGAACGACTTGTATGATTTCTAAGACTGATTTGTATTGGTGTTTTGATGACTTATATGACTGATTTTCATCCTGTTTTCCTAAATGATTTATGGTGTTTACTTGGTCATTTGGTAGCGTCTGGAATTGATGGGTACTTAAGAAATCTATCTGAAATATTGTTCCCCTTTTCTGGTGAGGTTTTGTAAGTTCTTGGATGCATTAAATGTATGCATAGGAGGTCAATTAAAAAGGTGGATTAATTGCTCGCTGCTGAGTTCTGGTGGAGAATGAAGTAAATGCTCTGTTAATTCTTTAGCTGCCGTATTGTATTTTGATTTGCCTCTGCTTGTAACAAACTTTGAAGAATAAATTTATGTATGAATCAGAATTTGACATATAAGCGACCTGGTGGAGAACATGCAAAGGGATCGAAAATGCACAGATTCAAATATATATCTGAATTTGATTTCATGGCTAACAAACAAAAATAATTACACAACTTTGTTAATTTAAAATATAAAATATTTATGTTTCTAGCAAAACACATACTGTCTACAAATATAGGAAACACAGATTCATCATCATTTTCTCTAGTTTTTTTCCTTACAGAAGCAGTTTCTTGTAATCTTCTTGTCTACATTCTTCAACTGTAACATAACAACGATTAATCATATATATTAGCAAAACTCGAATATTGACACGTCAAATATAGAATAATGTGATTCATTGACACGTCAAATATTGAATAAGTTGGAACCAACAAATAAAGTCAGGGTTTAGGATCGGACCCAGCAGTACGAACAGGAAATGACCCAAGAAAAGCACTTTAGCAACAGAACGACGAGAATTTTGAGACACGTTAATATCACTGAATAAATGAAGACCAAGCAAATTTGACATTTCTAAAGCAGCATAGTTTTTGTAACTTAAGACAACACTACAACAAAAATGCTCAAACACAACATTTAAAAGACAACGCTTTTGGTAAAAAGTGTTGTCTTTTTTTAAATTACAACACTTTTAAGAAAAAGTGTTGTCGTTATTTTTTTAAATTCATAAAAGACAACGCTTTTTTAAAAAAGCGTTGTCTTTAAGCATTTTTTTTAGGTCTAAGACAACGCTTTAAAAAAGCGTTGTCTTTGAGCGTTATTTTTTATATGTACTACAACACTTTTTAAAAAATGTTGTAGATAAATCATTTTTTAAATTTTAAATAATAAATAAAAATTAAAATTACTTATGTTTTATGCCTTAACGTAAAAAACCCAAAAATTTCCAAACCCTTCTTCGCGTCCCTCTTTAAACGTCTGAAAAATTAACCCTAAATCCCCAAGCCCTTCCATCGCGATTCCCTTACTTGTTGAGCTCTTTCAATTACAATTTGACAAACCGTTAATGGTTATTTCTCCCTATTCTTCTGCTTTTTCCATCATTCATCGATTGTTTCTGTTCTTGTAGTTAAAGAGTTTGCGAAGACTTCAGATCTACCTTGCTCTGTTTAAACTTGGGCGATGAGGGGGAGAAAGTGACGGCTTGTTCTGATTTTGGGTAATCTGCTTTATCTCTTGCTCGTTTTCTCTGATTATTCGTGGGTTGTGAAGCTTTTGGACTGGGTATATTGTTCCAAGTACTGGATTTAAACTGCTACTCGAGTTGCAGATTATCAAAGCTTGGTGGGAATCGCCATTGTTGCTGCTGCATCTTCTTCTTTGACTTTATGGTATTTGGAGGTGTTCATTGCTGTGTTTGGACGATGATTCAGAGACTGAGAAGCTTGTTAACTGCTGAGCTTTGAGTTTTAATTCCGAGCAGTTTCAGATTTGAGATTGCATTGAGGTACTTCGCCTTGCTTGATCTTGAGGGTATTTCCGCCTAGTTTTCTTCTTGTGTGCTTTCTTATCTGTTAACATATTCTTAGTTCATGTTTTTCCCTGCTGCTTGACATCCTCTTAACTTTTTTGTTATTTGGAGCAGATTCACTGTTAGACTTCGAACTTCCTTTCTTCTCACGATATTATGCTTACTGTATTCATGAGAAGAAAAACTGAAATTTTGTCAATGAATGGCTTTTCGAGTGGAAAATGTTTTTATTTTTGGCTCAATTCGAAAAACTTGCTGTACTGGTGTTGATTCATTAGGAAATCAATTAAGGGTTTAAAAGGCAACTTTCTTGTTCATTTTTCGCTGCTTTCACAAATGCCTTTGTTCTGTTACCTGTTCTCTCGATTCAGCTCTTGGAAGTTGAAATTCATCTCACAACTTCTGATTGCTAGTGGTGGTTTCTATAAATGCAACTGTGAGCAACAACTCTGATGATCTTTTGGTGATCCTCTTTCTTCAGGCAGAATGGATGGCACCAGAAATTCTAAGAAATGAACCATCAAATGAGAAGTATGGGAGCTTTTCACTTTGCAGCAACCTTGGGGAGGAATGAACCCAATGCAAGTTGTTGGTGCTGTTGGCTTTCAGCATCGACGTCTTGAAATACCAGATAACATGGATCCAGTTGTAGCCGATATAATCAGGAAATGCTGGCAAACGTGAGTGATTTTTCTTTCAGTTTGCTTCTCTTCCATTTCATTGTTACTGTATTGGTCGTGATTGCTTTATATTACTTGCCTTAAAGAGATTCTCGAGAGTCTTACTACTCTGATTGCAATAGTTGACTAAGCATGGACCTACCTGTGACCCAAGCTGTTCTTTTTTTAATAAGGATGCCCACCCTCTCATTAGATATTACCTTGTTTGGAAAGGTATATTTATTATATCTCAGCCTCTAACAGACTTTTTTTGATGAAGCTCTTTTGGCTATTGAGATTTTAAAACACAAAACACTGAACAGTTTCATTACAACTGCGACTGCGCTCGCTCTGTTGCCTTAAAAGTGAAATATAATGACAAATAGAAAGTTAATAATTTTGAAACACGATTCTACTGAACAATTCTGTGGAGTTCTGCATGATTAAGAAACTTGAAGGGGAAATTGGTCATGATGAATTGTTGAAGACTATATTATCTTATATAAAAAAAAATAAATTATTGTGATTTGTTAGATGTAACTAGGATTTTTCTCAGTTATATTAGCATGTTAGATTCATTTGATTAACTGTAGATCTAGTTATTTTAGTCTACAAAATAGCTTGTGTATTTTCAATTTCCATATCAACAAAACACCAATAACATGTGCTTCCACCAAATTCTCCTATTTTTCATATGGTATTAGAGTCGTAAAGGTTCTGAAGAAAATAGAGAAGCTTTAAAGATTACCATCACTATGCCCGTATGCCGAGAAGAAGGATTGGAATAAAGTTTCTGTGTCTTAAGCTAAATGTTAAACCCGTTGTCAAGTTTTCTGCTAAAGTGTATATCTTTTTAAAAAAGAAACTTGGAGCAGTTTTGACTTGCTTTGCATCTTCATAACTTCAATTTTGATTATTACTAGCTTATATATAATCTCAAGTGACTTTACTATCGAAGATATGCATCACGCAACATCAGTTGGTGGTGTGGAAGAGTGATTACCATAAGGACTATCATACCACCTGTTTGTGGTGGGATATTGACTACTATATGAGAAATACATCATATTAGCATAGACATGTCATGTAGAGTGGCCTTATTCATGACCGAGCAGTATGGATCTTCGTCAGCCTTTTAAGCACGTTCTAGCCAATAGAATGAAGCTTGTAGAGCAACTGAAAAATATGAAGTAATAATCTGCACTTGAGGCGTATGAGCTTCAACGATTGTGTCATTCTACTTTGGAAGATGATTTGTCCAGACTCGGAAGATTTTAATTTCTTAATATTTTAATCTTTGTTTAAATTGCTTGTGTTATATGTATTTTGCCTCGTTTACATGCTGTGTTGGAACTAGTTCTTGCTTGAAATTGCATTGCCATCAATAGAACCTTGATGTGATGAGTCATCATAGCAAAGGATCTTTCATTGTCTAAAGCAGCGAAATCATAGTTTTGCATTAAAATTCTTGGGACTATTGGAATTGTTTATTAAGTGAAACTAACTATCCATTTTCTTAAAATTTGTAGAGATCCGAAGCTAAGGCCATCGTTTACCGAAATCATGGCTTTACTTAAGCCTCTTCAGAAGCCTATTACCAGCAAGCAGGGGACCTGATTCTATTTCATGCAAATCTTTACCGCTAGTAGAGGTTGAATATGTGCCGGAGATAGCAGGATTAGATGGTGAGTTGAGTGAGGAATTTAGAAAGGTTTTTGAGAAATTCAACTTCAAGGAGAGTGCTGTTTCTGAGGTAAGAACGTTCAAATATATTGTTCGCTTGATATGCCAATTTTGCTTTGTTTTTTATTCCTTTTCTCCTTGGATCTTCTTTTTCTCTCTTCTGCTGTACTATAATTTTTTATTTTGTAGGAAAATTTAAAAAAAGATGATTCTGCACCTGATGCAGCTTTGAAAAAGAATGATGACTCTGATTCAGAAGAGGAATTTGAAAAAAAAACTAGTACTTTACACAAAAACCTCACAATTAAGGCGTTTGGCGAATATGTTACCAATTAGTCATTATTCATGAGCTTTGAGTTCTAATTCCGAGCAGTTTCAGATCGATCTGTTCTTGTTGCCTTCTGCGTTTTTTAATGTGTTCATCCGTTAATTAAATTAATCATCATGGGTTGTTTATTTTACTCTTTTTTTTTCTTGGGTGATAATATCGCTGCTTTTAAGAATCGTTTTTCTTAATCTTCAAGCTTCTATTATCAATTAATATTAATGAACCCTTTGTTTAGATTCCATTACAAATTTTTACAGTTCTCTTCTCATCATGAACAGAAACATCTTTTAAAACCCGAATCTGAGATCGACCGGTTTCAAACTCTTCTGGTTTTAGGTGTTTGTGATGATTGTGTGCCTGTCTTTTCCTTTGCGTGTTGGTTCTTGTTTTGGTTTGAAGGGGAGTGGTTGTTCTTGTTTGTTTTTGTTTTCTATTCGCAATATGGTTTGATTTTTTGTGCTTTAATTTCTTTATTTATTCATAAAATATTAATTCAGATAATTTTTTTGCTGAAAATTATTATTTTCCTTGTTACTGTTTCTTCCCTGCAGATTTGCAATGCAGTGGCAGTGGCTGGAATCTATTAATTCTTCTACTTGAGGCTACTTAACTCAGTTACAATAGGTAAGTAGAAAAGTCTTTACTTTATTGACAACTATCTGGGATGGTTTTCTAGAGAATCTAGAGAATGTTTTTTACGTTACCTTTTGAAAATATATGTTTATTGTTGTGTTTTTATCAGCAACAAAATGTCAATTTTAAAAAAATTGACAAGTGATCTCAAGTTGAAATGAGAATCAGCTTCGAAGTAGTTTTGTTTCGTTTAGTAATTCCACCTTTCAATTTCCTAAATTCTGGTCTGAAAATAATATTCTCTCCTGATTCTTGGATCTTGACACACTCTTTTTCTCTTGAGGTACATGGCAAAAAACAATAGTGCTCTGGTGCAAACACAACATGCTTAATGAATAAGTTTTTTCTTTGTATTCATCCAGAACGACTATAAGGGTCACTAGATTTCTCTTGTCTCATCTGTTTCTTTTATGTTATATAAACTGAAGATGTTTGTGTTTTATTTCACGAGGTGAGAAAGGTGTAGCTAAACTAAAGATGTTTGTGTATTATACTTTAATTTCGTCTTAGTTCAGGTAAGGAAGCAGTAGCTAATCTCCTGTGCATATGGGATGAAGGCCAGATTATGTGGCTCTGCCTTTTGTGTTTTATATTTTGTTTGAGATTAATTTTTCAGTGTTAGAGAAATCAAATGACGCCAAACTGGAGGGTAATTCCTTATTTTAAGCTGGACAATATAAGGAGGCAATAACAAAATATGAATTTGCAATACAAATTGTCCAAGATGTTCTTCCATCTACTGAAATACAATCAATATGCCATGCAAATAGAGCTGCTTGTTTCTCCAAATTGGTATTCTCCTCGACTGTGGTTAAGAATAATTAATTTTCTGTTGTCTAGTATCGATGATGCTTAATATGCTTGCCAGCTTATGTCACTGTTTGTTTTTAGATGATGAAGCTGATGATGCGGCAGTTTTCTCCTTCGTCATAGGCCGTAATGATCCACTTGAATCTGTTGGTGGTTTCTTCTTTTTATCATCCAAGGAAGCTCTTAAATGAGAGCTTGTCACAAAATTCTTTCCATCTTTCACAATGAAATTTTGCTTCGCGATTGGATTCACCTGACACACGAATGAAGGTTACAAAAAAATTAAATATATGCAATGACAATGCAAGAAATCAGTGGTCTAAATGAAGAGAGTATTCCAGCATCAACACAATCTCATAATATGTATTCCAGCATCATCACAAGATATACCATGGTTAAACCAAAGGAATAAATGAAATAAATTTACATTCTCAAGAAGACCTTCAACAGATGGCATACGAAGACTTTGAGGTCATATTTCTTTCAACAACATAAACAGTAGATGGAAAACTGAACAATAATGTACAATTCAACAATGCAGGACAGGAATTATAAAAAAATACAACATCAAAATCAGTTCATAAGTTGGATATGATACGAGAGTGGAAAATGCAAATATGAGCAGTCTTTGGCAATAACTATAAAAAACTATCCAAATCAAAAGAACACATTAAAAAAAATGACAAAAACTGCAATTTTACTAAAGCATGACATTGACCCTTACATAAAATTTTTGGTAGTATGCTAAGTTCCTTAGCAAATTACAATCCAAGCAGACATTCATTAACCATTCTTTCACACGCAAACACTTGCAAAATCAGAAGACACAAACAGTGGAAAAAGTAATCAATTCGAGACATGTGCTTAAATCAAATGAGAATACATAGCAATACAAAGCAAATCAAATCCAGAAGCTCTATCCCAAACACTGTTGCAATTTTTGTCCAAACACTATCATCAACTACATCATAAATATATTTCAAACAATATCATCAAATAATTCTCACAATGAAGATGGTGCAGTTTCTGTCCAAACACTTGCATTACTTGATCAGTTTATATCATAGAACAATATGCTGTCTAGCATTAGAAAAATATGGAATTTCATGGTGGTTGTAGACACGTATAGAATCCACCAATAAATCAGGGAGCGAAAGGTCGAATTCTTAGAGGCGAATGAAGCACAGATTATGCAGTTTAAACTTCAACACCAAGAACTTGAGGTCAATTCATCTAAAGATTAGCAGAGATACTACAGGAACACACATAATATCTATAATTATTCAAAGGTCATAATTCAGATAATGACTAATTGAAACCACAAGAAACATTTGAGAATTTGAAGAATAGCATGATTCTAATTTGAACACTTCATGGAGACACTCAAGCCATCAATGTTAACAGAGATAGCTATTGCTATAGTTTCCTTAAATTTCCTTGTTTCAGCAGAAGAGTCGAGCATCAGAAACGTGCAGATCTTTGATTACAATAATAAGGTAAATAACATGTAGAGATGACAACTTAAGGTCTAAAATTTTATTATCAGGCCTATCTATACCACATACCAACATTAGATAAATTGCTCCTCTTGAAAAGAAGTCAAATTATGTGGCTTTTCATCCTCGAAAACATGTAAACGCGAATCTGCAATTGAGCCTGTTGTGTCGAAAAGAAAGCCTATGCAGGCGACGACAACCAGGCTGTTGAGTTTTGAAGAATAAAAATGGGCTGAAAAATAAGCTTGAGCAGAGAAGAACTTTTGCAGGCAGAGTATTTCATTCAAAGATGGAGGAAAAATTACACGTACAAAAGAAGCTATATATTTTATCTAGTGGATAGTAAAATAAAATACTATCTATGACTTTGACTACTATTCTAAGCCACAAAAGTCAAAATATTCAGTACATTAAAATAATTAAATACTACATTTCTCCCCCTTAATGTACTGATCTACAACTCCAAGAAGCTTTCTCATTTTCAGAAACTTGTCTTTGGGAAGAGCTTTGGTTAGAATGTCTGCAAGTTGATCTTCAGACCTGCAATAAGTGAGCTGAACTTCATCATCTTCAATTGCTTCTCGAATGAAATGATACTTGATAGATATATGCCTTGTTCGACTGTGAAAAACTGGATTCTTCCCCATTGCAATTGCAGATTTGTTGTCACAAAATAGTTCGGTGGAAACTTCTTGTTTCATTCCAATATCTTCAAGAATTTTTCTCAACCAAATGATTTGAGAAGTTGCAATAGCAGCTGAAACATATTCAGCTTCGGCAGAAGATTGAGCAATCGTTTGTTGTTTTTTTGATGCCCAAGAAAACACACTTGAGCCAAGAGAAAAAACATAACCTGAAGTACTCTTCATATCATCCAAACATCCAGCCCAATCACTATCACAATATCCTTCTAACTTCAATTTGCAACCTCTCCAATATTTAACACCAAAGTTGGTTGTTCCTCTAATATATCTCAGCACCCTTTTTCCAGCTCCAAGGTGTGCTTGACTAGGATTATTCATAAATCTCGACAACAAACTTATGGCAAACATGATATCCGGTCTCGTGGCAGTTAGATATAACAACTTTCCAACCAAACTTCTAAACAAAGTAGCATCAACCTTTTTTCTCACCATCTTCTTTTTTTAGTTTCTCATTCACTACCATTGGAATGGTAGTTGGATTGCAATCACACATGCCAAACTTCTTCAAAATATTTTCAGCATATTTCTTTTGGCAAATGAACACACCATCATTTTCTTGATAAATTTCCATACCCAAAAAATGATGAAGCAGCCCCATGTCACTCATTTCATATTTTCTCATCATCACATTTTTGAACTCAAAGATCATATTCTCATCATTACCACAAAACAATAAATCATCGACATATAAGGCAACAACAAGTATCAATTTACCTTGAGTTTTCACGTACAAGGTAGGCTCACTTTTGCTTTTCTTGAAACCTTGATGGTTGAAATATGAATCAATTTGGATGTACCAAGCTCTTGGAGCTTGTTTGAGTCCGTATAAAGATTTTTTCAATCGGTATACTTCATCTTCTCTTCCTTTCACCACAAATCCTTGAGGTTTTGTTCCACAAAAATCTCTTCAATCAATTCTCCATTTAAAAAGCTGATTTTATATCAAGTTGATGCAATTTCCATCCTTGTTGGGCTGCCAATGCAATAAGCATTCTAATTGTATCCAAACGAGCAACCGGTGCAAAAGTTTCTTAAAAATCAACTCCATATTGTTGAGTGTAGCCTTTGGCTACAAGTCTTGCCTTGTTTCTTTGAAAAGAACCATCCTCATTGAATTTCACCTTATAAATCCACTTCACACCAACAACTTCTTTATGGTTCGGTCTTTCAACTAATTCCCATGTCTTATTCTTCTCAAGGACACATATTTCTTTTTTCATTGCCTTTTTCCAAGTATCTTGTTTGATTGCTTCATCAAAATTTTCTGGTTCAATCGTGCAGAAATTACACCTTGCATAAACATCATTTAAGTTTCTCATCTTTGGTGTATTGGGACTTGATGAAGAAGAACTTGAACTTGAAGATGAGTCACTAGAGGATGAAAAATCTGTTTCTGCCTGTGGAATGAATTCATCATTTTCATCAACTTCTCTTGCTGAATTTTGTTGGTCATTAAGAGAAAATGCAGCACCTTTCTCAACCTCATTCTTATCCCAATTCCAAACTGAATTCTTATCAAATATGACATCTCTGCTGCTTATTATATTTCCATTTTTCAGATTATAGAGGCGATAACCCTTCGACATGCTGCTATAAACAACAAAAATACATTTCACACTAGTTTCATCAAGTTTGTGTCTCTTCTCTTTTGGAATCTGTGCATAACAAACTGATCCAAAAATTTTCAAGTGCTTCACCGATGGCTTTTTGCCACTCCATGCTTCAAGAGGTGTTTTGTCCATCAAAACTTTTGTTGGACATCTATTTAACACATAAACAGCCGTGTATACCGCTTCAGCCCAAAAAGTTTTATGCAAACCTTTAGCATGTAACATTGATTTTGCCATTTCCATCACGGTTTGATTTTTTCTTTCCGATACACCATTTTGTTGTGGGGTGTATGGGACAGTAAGCTGTCTTGCAATACCTTCTTCATCACAAAACTTATCAAATTCATTAGAATTATACTCTTTTCCATTATTTGTCCTTAGAACTTTAATGGCATATCCACTTTGTTTTTCAATGAAATTCTTGAACTTCCGAAAAATGTTAAACACCTCATATTTGGATCTCATGAAATATATCCAAGTCATGCGGGTAAAATCATCAATGAAAAGGATGAAATACCTGTTATTTCCATGAGAGAGTGTCGACATAGGTCCGCACACATCTGAATGCACAAGTTCTAGAGGCCTCTTTGCTCTCCATGCTCCACTTTTAGGAAAAGATTGTCTATGATGCTTTCCAAGAGCACAACCTTCACAAACATGCTGAATTTCTTCAATTTTTGGAAGTCCATGTACCATATTTTTATTGTGTAACAGCTTGAGACTTTGAAAATTCAAGTGGCCAAATCTCCAATGCCATAACCAAGAATCATTCATCATTTGAGCTCTCATTGCCATAATTCCTGCATACTTGAAAATAAGTGGAAAACTTTTGCTCTTCTCCATTTGTATCTTTGCCAAAATTTGTTTAGATACATTCTTGTCAAATATGGTGCAATAATTCCCTTCAAAGTGAACTTCATATCCATTTTGAGCAAGCTGTCCAACACTCAACAAATTTTGCTCCAAATCCGACACAAGCAACACATCATGAATGTAATTGTTTCCTTCCTTTGTTTCAACACAAATTGTTCCTTTTCCTTGTGCTGAAACAAGAGCACCATTTCCCATTTTCACTTCAGAATTTACAGTTGAATCAATGCTCAAAAATATCGATTTATCACCCATCATGTGATTACTACAACCACTGTCAATATACCAAACATTATTCTTTTTCTCGGCAGCAAGATGACAAGCATAGAACATATTTTCTTCTCCTTTTTCTTTCGAAAAATTGGCTTGTTGCTGATTATTTTCAGTACAATCTTTTTGTACATGACCAATCTTATGACAAGTACGACATTTAGGCTTGTCCTTGTACCAACAATCCTTGTATTCATGGCTTGTTCTTTCACAATGTGTGCATTTACTTTCATTTTCATTTTGGTTTCTATGATAGAAACCTCTGCCTCTTCCTCTAAAGTTTCTTCCTCTTTCTCTTCCTCTTGCTCTACCAAATCTTCCACCTCGAAATGATTGTCCTTTATTTTGTTCACCACTTGAAGATGACTCTCCACTGCTTTTAACATTCATATTTAATTTTTATTGAAATGCACTCTCAACAGATTTTTCAGATTGTCTAACCAACCTTTCTTCATAATATTTTAATGCTCCAATCAACTCATGAATGTTCATTTTTGAAATATCCTTTGTTTGCTCAATAACAGCCACTATCGGATTAAATCTCTCCGGAAGACAATTTAAAATTTTCTCAATCATTCTTTGATTTGAAATTTCTTCACCATAAGTTTTCATTTGGTTAAATAACTCCACAAACTTTGAATGAAACACATCCAAGCTTTCTTTCTCCTTCATTTTCAAATTTTCTAACTCTCTTCTAAGATTTAGAAGTTTAATGCTTCGTACCTTCTCATCTCCTCCAAATTCATTTTGAAGAATGTCCCATGCTTCTTTTGATTTTTCAGCTATCATGATTCATGGAAAAATCAAATCTGCTACAGCTTGTTGGATTTTTGACAAAGCAGCCGCATCTCTTTGTTTTGATTTCTTTAGCTCCTTTATTTGAACTACTGTAAGTTCTTCCGATTCTTCATCATTGTAACCATCTTGAACAAGATCCCACAAATCTAAAGATATGAGCAGAGTCTTCATCTTCTTGCACCAAAACTCATAGTTTTCTCCCCCAAAAATTGGAAGAGCAACCTGCTGTAAATTGCTTGGGTTTGCCATGATTTTTGCTCAAGAAACCAGATTTTTTTAAGCTGGCTCTGATACCAAATGTTGAGTTTTGAAGAATAAAAATGGGCTGAAAAATAAGCTTGAGCAGAGAAGAACTTTTGCAGGCAGAGTATTTCATTCAAAGATGGAGGAAAAATTACACGTACAAAAGAAGCTATATATTTTATCTAGTGGATAGTAAAATAAAATACTATCTATGACTTTGACTACTATTCTAAGCCACAAAAGTCAAAATATTCAGTACATTAAAATAATTAAATACTACACAGGCTAATCAATAGAATCTGGGGTGGTTATTATTCAAATCACTTACCTGATGAATCAAATGAAGGAATCCTTAGTGAAGTAAAAGAGGATGATGAGATTGAAGAGCAAGAGGAAAATGACGATGATGCTCTTGAGGAGAATTGACAGTTCCAGACAAAAGTCAGATACATGGTTTAGCACAACGGCAAACCAAGTCTTGTTCAGGTAGCAAGCCAGTAAAGTGGGATGGGAAAATCAGTGGGCAAATTACCAACTGGCGAGGCTTTATATAAAAGGCCCACAGTCCATGGATATTAAATTGAAGTTGGTGGAACTGTCCAAGTTGATCATGTAGGCAATGATCCGGCCATCTGTTTTATATAAGTACATGTTTGAAAAAAATTGATGTAGATAAAATGTTTCATGGGAGGTTGATGCAACAAGGTGTGAAACTGTGCTTGGAAACACTACAAATGAAAGGGAGCTGTTTTTGACGGAGCACTGTATGAACTTTCAACTAGAAGAAGTCGAACAGAGTGTACATGTGAAGATTGGATCAACACCATGGGGTTGGGTTATCAGCATAGAAAAGCAAATGCCGACACTGAAAAATGAATAAGGCTCGAGCAGAAGAAAGGAAGAAAATGAGATTGCCAACTGAATATTACTGCAAAAGTTTGTATTCACCCAAGAGGGGTGACTTCTTTGCTCTTCCCTGTAAATCGAAGGGGTAGGGGTCTGGCTCTTGTCAAGTATGCAAATCGAAGGAAGCTGACATTGATATTGAGAAGTTTATCCTGCATTATTCTATGAATGGTTTTACGTAACGAGGAACTAAATACTCAATTCTTGATTATGTCTACATGAGTCCTAGTTACTTGTCAGCAGAAAAGGAAGGTGAAATTTTCAAAAGTGGAAGAAATGTTGGATTAAAGGCCCATTTTATTTGCCAGCTGCTTGAAATTTGCAATCTTAAAAAGTCTGAGCAACATGATGCCAATTCAGTGCAGGTCAAAGTTAGGAGGTTTTTCAGACCAGAGGACATATCAGTGGCGAAGGCTTACTCTTCAGATATTCAAGAGGTAATTGCTTCATACCACTTTTGAAAACCAACATTTATGCTAATGTCATTCTTAGTTACTTAATCCTTTTATATTTATCATAGTTATACTGGAATAAGGATTCATATCAGTAATGAGTGAATTAATCTATAATGAATTTGTTATCTTATGATGGTTTTCTGAAATCACTTTTTTCTGGAGCGTTTCTCAGCTCTACCACAGAGAAGAAATGCATACAGTACTGGTTGATATGATTGAAGGCAAATGTGTGATCAGGAAAAGGAAAGACCTTCAACTTCAAGATGTCCCGTGCACCTTTGATCATGCTTTCTTTTGTGAATGGTTGTATGATCCCTCCAAAGGATCAATCAAGAAAGTAATATTTTGATCCTTCTCCCGTTACATTTATTCAAAATTATTGGATGCAAGAATTTTAAACTGGGTATGTCAACTCTTTATCGATTACAGGTTTGAACTTTAACATGAGTACTGATGAAGTCATTCATTCAATGTTCACCCTAAAGCACATAAATACCAGTATCAAAAAGCAGGACATACAAAAACAAACAATAAGGTTTGAACTTTAAATAAAGACAAAATAAATGAAATAATTAAGAGAGGAAATCTATCTTGCCATGGTTTGAACTTTATAGACAAAGGACAAACATAAGTACTCATAAAGTTATTCAATCTTCACCCTTAATCACAAAAATACCAGTATCAAAAATCAGGACACACAAAAACAAACAATAAGGTCATATGCATAGCCGAGTGACAGGGTTTCAGATTGCAAAGGAGGTCATATTTCTCAATAATCATACCTCTATATTTTCCATTTAGGCTTGATGTTCTTTGCAGGGCAATGGTCAGATTGTAGGGGAATCTGCTGATTCAGCATCTTGTGACCGGTTCCTTGCGATTTAGGGAGACTGTTCTTTCCATGGCAATGGCTATGCACTTGATCAGAGTGCAGAGGAATCTGATGATTCATAATCTTGAGAACTGTTCCCTGCGATTTAGGGAGACTGTTCTTTCCATGGTGAGGGCTAGGTGAGTGATCAGAGTGTAAGGCGATCTGATGATTCAAACTCTTGAGAACTGCTCCCTGTGAAATTGCATAAGGTTGTATTACCATTAACGTTTAATTAGAGCTGGCTAGATAGTAAATAAAGGGAAACACTGTCAACGATACTGTAGAGTATTTCTTAGCATGTTCGAGAACATCTTTGCCATCAGGGTGTAGCAGCACTCTCGAGAAATCAGAACTGCATATTATTTCATTGATGATTTGAGGTGCGAATTCTTCTTTGTATTTCTCTATCAATCCCAAAACAATATCGGTTGCATATTTGTTCATAGATAGGCAGGCGAAAGTCCCGGTCAGTCGAGCTACTATATCTCTTACCCCATCCGGCCATGAAGATAGTACATCCCACACCACATTACACCTGAAACCGGAAAATTGTTAGGTTTTGGATTTTACATGCGAGAGGTATGTGAAAAGGAAAAGTGTACATACCCAAATAGAGTAACACACAAACGATGAACATTTGCAATAATTTCTAAGACAATACGCTGTTGGCTTTTCAGCGAAAAGATTTTTGATCGGAGGACTTCCCCAAGAAGCAAGGACCCGGTTTTCTAAGTGGCCATTTCGAAAAGATTATCAGCAAACACATCCAAAATCTGCAAAAACACAAGTGATGTTATAGATGCAGTAAATTTCATACATCCAAAATTTGCAAAAACACAAGTGATGTTATAGATGCAGTAAATTTCATAAAACTAGGTTGGCATTCAGAGATAAATACTTGAGTTTGTTTTGCAGGGAAGATATGTAAGCAGTGGCGAATAACGTCAACACCAATCTTGTGGTTTACGAGTGGAACAGTGATGCGTTGGATGATTGATATCATATGAGATATCTGGTCTGGTGTGACCAGACACTGGAGAAACTTTTTCATGGATTTAGATCTGCAAAGAAAGACAGAATATTGAATGTTGAGAAAGAGTAATAAGAGTAATGAACAGGAGCAATTGTGAACACACCCGCGAGAGTGGAGACAGACAGCCATGAGCAAATCTACATTAGAGGTGATCGAAAACACCAACTGGTCCATCTGTTGTTGGTTGCAGACTTGGAAGAGCTTTTCGACTACATTGCTACCGCATCGATCGGACATCAAAATACATATCTGGTCTGTCACCTCCGAAAAGATCATCTGCGTGGCTTCCGGTTTCTTTCTCTCAAGAATTAGATACAAAAACTGAGAACAGTTTGTATCCATTCCTCCCCAAAACACCTTCCCTTTCAATTCTTCTAAAAAATAAGCATGTGGCTGCGGATCAGTTTGCCTGTATCCGGCGGGAACAGGCGGCGTAGTGTTATCGTCAAACATTGCAAATATATCAATACGAATCGATTTCAGCGGGGAAATTCAACACTTATGTGAGGATTATCTCCAAAAAACTCAAGAAGGGAATACACAACTGAATCGACAGATTGAGTAAGAGAAGAAAGACAGAAAAAAGATCAGAGAGCGGCTAAGGATTGAGGATAGAAGCTCAATCTGGGAATCTGTAAATATGTGTCTATTTTGTTCTTTGTTGTTCTATCCGTAAGTGTATTGAATCTTGCTGTTGGTTTAATAAGAAGTGGCTATCTTCCGTGAATGTAGGCTCGTTATAGCACGTAAACAGGTGTTCTTGATTTTATTGCTTTGATTTTACTGCCTTAGTTATTAATCTTGCTGGAAAATTAGTTGGTAATCTGAGACTTCTCTATATTGTTCTTGAGGTTAATTGTATCGGATTAAATTGTTTAGACAAACATCTTAACATGCGTGAATCGCATGCACATGCTGGTATACTTAAAATGTTTTAATATCTTTCTTTTTCTTTTCTCCCCCCTTTTTATCGTTGTTTTTAGAGCGTTTTGAACAAACTTTCGGATTAACAGAATAGTTTGCAAATCATCATTTACTGAGAGTTATTTTCAATACGCTTTGAACAAACTTTCGGATTAACATAATAGTTTGCAAATCATCATTTATCGAGAGTTATTTTCAGTACGCTTTGAATAAATTTTCGGATTAACAGATAGTTTGCAAATGATCATTTACCGAGAGTTTATCTACTCCACCACCGACACTCATTGGGGATTAATGCGCATTATTCCACCTTCCACCTCTTCAAAAAGCTTGGGATCCACATGCCACATACTCTTTACATTAACACCTTCTCATTATTAATACACACTCACATTCATTTAATATCAACACTCATTATTTATGGGTCCCACTGTCCATTCATTATTAAATAAATAAATTTCTAATTTTGTTTACAATTTTAAAATTTGTATATTTTTTGTTTTGATTAAAAAAATAAATATATTTTAAAAATATGAAATAACCTTTGGGGCTCTAGATATTACTATTTAAATAAATTGTAATTATTTAAAATAATTTTTCGTGTTAAATATTTATTTTTTAAAAAAATTAATGAAAGAGTTGTTATTTACTTTACAAACAGATACATATATACATACTATGTACATTTATATTGAAGCAACCAACAGCTATTTTACTATTTTCTTTTATTTTTTACATTTTTTATATTTTTTTAATTGCAAAATATAAGAGAGGTATGTCCCACTCACACTCTCCACCAAAGAGTGTGTGTGCACACGCCAGATATTACCCAGCACTAGAGGCCCCTTTTTTTTTCAAAGAATTTCTTCTCTTTTCCATACATTAATACGTTAATGCAAATGAATTTTTGGGCTGACTTGACAGCCCATATTAATAATCCATGCACCCATATTGATACAATAATATTGATACAATAATATTAATAGGTGTTAATAATCACCTATTAATGCACAAATGGGGGTGCTCTTAGTACATGAAGACCTAAAGACTGAAATTATTATATACAAACAAATTGTGTTACACCAAATGTATGTATTCCCAAAAAAAATTAAATAATGAGATTTTTTTTTGAAAAATAGAATAAAAGTTATTAATTTTGAAATATGCAAAGGTAAGAAATAAAATAAAATATAAAGAAACATACTATCATGACATGGTAATTTCAACTTTGATCTTTTCTGTGGTTTTTTTATTTTTATTTGCTTAATATATTTAAAATTTATCGGAAATTTTTTTGATATATTCTAGTGTTTTTGCAATTTCTGTTTTCCAAACTCGCACAGTCGCACTACAAGATTTTCTTTCGGATTGTAAGTAATAGAATTAGTAAAAAAATTAATTAATATAAATCTTTTCAGTATAATTTTATTTGTGCTATGATAAATACCACATATTTAAAAAGAAATAATTTTGTTGTACTCATATTTATTTTGTATGATATTATGATCATAAAAAAATCATTTTCAAAATTTATAATAACTACAATATTTGTGGTATGAAGTCATTAAAAAATAAAAATGAAATATTTTTTATTTCTAAAATTGAAAATAAAATATAAATCAAGTTAAAATTATAATTAAAAATTAGTTTGATGATAACAATTTTAATATTTATTCCTAGTTTACTTATATTTATGAATCTTAATAAATTATACTTAATAAGGCTTTAGCAAGTATTTTGAAAATTGAAACAAACCCAAATATCATATTTTGATTACTGTACTAGCTGGAAAAATAGTTACTCCTCAACAATTGCTTACATTCAATTCAAGAAACATATATAATCTTCAGCTTCCATTTTTTCACAATATTATTGAAGAGTAATTTGCAAAAATAATAGTTTTATTCCCCTTGAGATTCTGTAGAATTCGGATCAGCATAGTAAACCATGAACCTGTTCTCTTCAACAGCTCCATTAATAAGAATATATCTTGAGTAGCCGAGACGGTCTCACGAAGTTGACTTGACTCATATTTATAACGAAAACAGATCGTGTTTCCAGGACAGCAATCAGAAAATGGAGATGCCCAAGAATTCATTTCGAAGTTTCTGAGAAGTGTCAAACATACGTTGGAGATTTGGCGTTCGGATTTCAGGACAAAAACAAAGAACAGCCATTGCTAGAGCTTCGTTGATGAATCCTTGAAATCTGCTTGTAGACGACGCCATTACTTGTGCTGGGGCGCCCACTCTCTTCAAAATTCCTACATATGTACCCGCCTATACTTATACGCCCTTTTCAAGCCCACTGATCACTCAATGTTTTTAGCAACGTCCTTGGACTCCAGATACTGTTGTGGCCTGAAAAGTTTCCACATGCCAACAGGATGACGGCTTCGAACTTGATCTTCTTCAGAAAATCTACCGTAAACCTTTTCCAGTTCTGGATATGGCTTAACATACATATTATAGAATTTCAGCCTACTGAGCTTAACCAGATTTCTCAGACGCACCTCGTCTCCAAGCCCACCATTTGCCCTTAAATAATCAATAACCTTGAATCTAGGAACAATCTGCTTATCCAAATTCAACCCCAAATATTCAGGAACTTCGACCAAGCATTGTAGGTCAAACCTCATTTTCTGCAGCAAGAATTCGATTTTCTTCTCGATTTCCCCAATCTCATACAAAATCACCCTTGGTTCCTTCCATAGCACCCCAAATGCATCTCTGTATGTCAAACCATGCTCCCTTAAGCAACTTATCCTCAGCTTCACTTCATAACCAGCTCTAAATTCTCCTGACCGAAAAATACGCTCCTTAATTGCCATCCGACACTTCAAACTCCTGAGCAATTCCATACACCGCGTCAGCTCTCCATTTTCCAACTCAAGAACCACAGGATCTCTAAGAACCTCTCTCTTAACCTCACTTAAGCTAAAACCTAAATCATCAAACTCATCAAATAATGGCTTCAACCTATTTTCCACTCCGTACCCCAAAATCCCAGGAAACAAACAAATAATTCTGTCGATTTCTTTCTTCCGGACTCCAATCCCCATCAAGAACTCAATTTTTTCCATAATTTCATCCCTTTTCGATACCAATATCATAGGCTCTTCCTCCAAAATCGTAATAATAGTCCCCTCACTGATCCCCAAATCCTTTAAATATAGGATACACTCAAGAACATCATCTGGGCTAAGCCCCATTTTCTTTGCAACTTGAAGGACATTCTTAACTGCCTTCGTTGTGATGTTACAAATTTGTAGTTGCAGAAAACCCTTCTGCCATTTTTTCAAGAATTCAAGTTCTAGAACTCTGGGACAACTACTAATTGTTGAAACAATAAAATCTTGGGAAGGCTTCATAGACAACAAGATTTTAAATGATTTTTCGACTTCTGAGGGGCTCGAGTCCAGTAAAAACTCATTCTTTCTGAGGAAATCAGGCAGCTGAGAAGGTGAAAAACCATACCTTTGGAAAAGGGATGCTAAATTCGAGTGATGGGAAGCTGCGGAAACCGAAAAAGATTGAAAATTTGTGTTTGGAAAAGGAGGGGCGGTGATTGAAATTGCTGATCTCTTGATATATTGATGCAAAGGTCTGATGATAATATCCCGGGTCGCCATTTTGAGGGGAAAGTTAATATAAACTAAGCTCAGAAGTTTAAATCCACCGAAAAATCATAAATTAAAAAAATACAACAGAGAATTACCTCTCACAATTATCGAATTTTCGACGTTTGTGCAAAGCTTCTGTTCAAGATTCAATAGTTAGGGCAACATAGGAGAGAACTGAGAAGCAAGAACATGGCGGATGGTCTGTCCATGGATGAAGATGAAACAGGGAAGATGAAAGAATGAAATTGAAAGTGAGCCCAAAATTAAAATTAAGGCAGCCCATATTTTCTTAATAAAATTGTTATATAGTTGCCTACGTGTCATATGCGACTTCGTAAGGTTTGGGGTGATATGGTAAAAAAATTTCCAGAATTGCGGGTTCCATCTTCGTGTGGAGCATATTTTTTGCTGAAATATTATGGGTATGCTTTGGAGTTGATCATGTTGCTCCCTCCTTCAGATCTCTGCCGCTCGTGAACATCCCTAGATTTAAACCACATCATGAGTCAATGAGTCTCTGACTCATGTGAGATGGGGTCCTCTTTGTGGTAACCATTTTGAATTGTTATATAGTTTTTTTAAGAGAAAATCACAATTTTGGTCTTGTATGTTTGTCACTTTGTGATTTCGGTGCTTTATGTTTTCATATTTCAGTTTTAGTCCTGCATGTTTTATTTTTAGCAATTTTAGTCATTTTTCTTCGAAGATGTTTACGTGGCACTGTTCACATCAGCTCCACATCAGCACTGCATCAGTGCCACATCAGAAAAAAAGACTAAAATTGCTAAAAAAAAATTAAGATAGCGAACTAAAACTGAAATCTGAAAATATAGAGGACCGAAATCTCAAAATGACAAACACACCATACCAAAAAAAACAATTTTTCCTTTTTTTATTTCAAAACATGAATCGTATCGATTTATTTAATAAATCGAATTTTCGATTTATATCGGTTCCATTGGTTATTTCGATTAAACTATATTTTGATTATTTTCATTTTCGATGATTGAGACTATCTTAGTATTTTGGAATGAGAAGTAGACCCATCGTGTTATGGGAAATTCGATTCAAACCCCAAATGTATTTCGTGTTTTTCAATTCTAATAATTTAAAATCTATATTTTAGGGTTTTAAAAAGAAAAAAAATTAAAATTAAATAATTTAATTTTTTTTTATAAAATATTTTGTTAATGAAAATTTTCAAACAAAATAAATTTTTCTCGAATAATTTGCAACCGCACTTTTGAAATTTTCCATATATTGTTTCACTTAATTTATTTTAGTTATATTACAAGTTCACAATTTATTAATTCAGTTAAAAATATTAGTCGAGTTATATTTGGAATAAAAAAAAAACGATATGACTGTTATTTTAAATTCATTCTCGATATCATTTCTCCGATTCAAATGTATTGGTGGACTCAACTGCATGGTACGATGGGTACAATCTATAATATTAATATATACTTTTACATGAAAAATACATTGAAATCACCAAGTTTGTCCAATAAAAATCTTGTGCTTATTTATATATTTACATGAAGAGTGATATATTGAGATGATTTCACGAATTTTTATTTGTTAGACAAGTTAATTTTATTTATATTTATAATAAAAAATAATATTTTTTCATCGATAACCCAAATAAAATATCATTCTTATAAAATTGGTATGTGAGAAGTTTTTTTGTGTTACAAGAAGCATACTCAAAATGTAATCTTGAGATTTCAGGTTCAAGCCTTAATAAATGCCCATTTAGTTATAGAGGACCAAACCAAGTCAATGTTTGATTTTGATTTTGATTTTTACTAGAAAAAATGCACACGTTTTGCGTGTGTAAAATTGAAGCTTTTATATTTATATTTTTTTAAAAAATAAAACATAAAGGAGTGAAAGAGATTTAGTGGGTGGTCGATAGGAAGAGTAATTTTGAAATAAGTAAATTTGATGTTCTCAAGGTAGTTATTATAATGTGCTCATGTTTTATATAATCGTATAGATTATGAAAGTCAATGTTTGGTTTTATTTTAAATGTTTTGGGAAAACTTTTGAAAAATGATTTCGGAGATATTTTTTTTCTTTGATAAAAAGAGATTATTTTAATTTGTATTTTTTAGAAATGTTTTTTTTATTTTTATAATAAATTCATGTAATATTTTGTATAATAAAAATTATTTTCTTTTATTTAAATTGATAATTATGCTGATAATCATTCCGAGTGAGATACTATAAAAAATGATACTTAAGTATGATATAAATTATATAATAATAAAATATATTCGGAAGAGGAAAATTTAACAAAATAAATTTTCCGAGTATAAAATTAAAATGAGTTCACGATGTTTATTTTTCTATTTAATGGATTTCAGCAAACAAAGAGCAAATCATATTCTCCAACATCAAGAAAACAAAGACAAAACACTTCCAAGGCGCAGAAAGGATGAAATTTGGCAAAGATTTAGCTTCCCAAATGGTCCAAGAATGGCAAAAAGCGTATATAGATTACAAACATCTTAAAAAACAGCTGAAAAACGTCTCAAAATCCCGACAGCAAAATTCTGGGAGCCGAGGTGGTTTCTTGGAGAGGACCTTAAGCTTGTACCGGTCGTTCAGCGGGCTAACGGGTCGGGACAACCACGTGACAAAGAGCGAAGATGAGGTGATACTAGTGAATCGCGTGCAGCCGGAAAGTTCTGCGGATGATCAGTTCTATCAGACGATGTTTCTGAAGTCATCAGAAGATGATGGAGAAAGAGAGAGTCATTTCTTTAAGATTTTTGATGTTGAATTCAATAAAGTAATGAGATTTTATAAGGAAAACGTTAAGGAAGTGACAGTGCAAGCAGAGGAGTTGAGCAAGCAGATGGATACACTCATCGCTTTAAGGATTATGGTGTATAAACCTTCAATGAGACAACATGGGAATCATCAAGAAATTGAGTCATCCGATGTGGCACGTGAATGTAAAAATCCTGCGAATCGAGGACATGAAGGTAAATGCAATATGGATTTTTGTTTGTTCTAAATGTTTTCTGAGGCTCAAAATTGTAAATGATGCCGTCTCTTTCCTATAGAAGATTCATCCATGAATGTGGTCCAAGAACTTGGGACAAGCTCGGAGAGCGCTTCCGAAGATGAACCAAAGGGTGCTGATAGAGATCAGCACAATACGCTTCTGGATCATGTAAAGATCAATATTGAATCAAATTTTCCCTGTCAACATTAAGAAGGGTCATCAAAAGGACAAAAAGATCAGACCTTACATTCAGAATTGAGGAACTAAGACAAGTTGAGGAAAAACTGAGACGGGTTTTCGTCGAATATTACCAGCAGCTAGGACTCCTAAAAAGATACCGGTGATGCATCTTCACCTGAAAAAACTATCATACTAAATTAATATCGAAAGGAGTTGAATTAACAAATTCTTAAAATGTGACATTTTATTGAATATGTTGGCATTCTCCAAGATCATGAAGAAATATGACAAGGTAAGTAGTTAGTTCACAGTAAATGAGGAAAATGTTTTCTGTTCACTGCACTTTACTCCACGATGGAGCTGTTTTCTTGCAGATCACTTCAAGAGCTGCTTCGAAAACTTATTTACTGATAATCGACAATTCGGATCTGGGAGGCTCTAATGAGGTTTGTATCCGAGTCTTTTTGGCAAAATAAAAGCATAATTTTGGCCTAACTTTTGTCTCTGTCCTGCAGGTAGACAAGCTCATGGGAAGAGTAGAGTCCACATTTGTCAAGTACTTCTCAAGTGGAAACCGAAGAAAAGGGGTGAAACTTTTAAGGCCAAGAAATAAAGTTGAGAGGCACAGAACAACGTTTACCCTTGGTAAGCAAGCGCGGAAGGAAAAGGGCGAACTCTCTGTAAAAGAAAATAAAATGTCAACATTCTCTATGATTTCATTGCAAATTCTTTTGGAAAATTAGGTGATCCAATTAGTTTAACGAACTATTTACTCATCATCTTGTAGGTATACTAACTGGTTGCTCAGTGGCACTAGTCGTCAGCGTTATTGTCACAATACATGCAAGGGGACTTATTCAACACGAGGGAGGAGAGCAGTATATGAACATTATGTTTCCACTTTACAGGTATTATTTTTCAACCTCCGAGATAATAGAATGGATACCTCGAGACTACGAAACACTCAATCAATGGCCTTATATGTGTAGCTTGTTCGTCTTCATTTTCCTGCACATGTTCATGTATGGGATAAACACATACCTCTGGAGGCGATTCCGGGTGAACTACCCCTTCATTTTTGGACTTAAATCAGGTACAGAATTGGGATTCAGAGAGATCTTCCTACTTGCTTCCGCCCTTTCAGTACTCACTTTAGCAGCTGTACTTTCAAATCTGGACATGGAAATGGATCCAAGAACACAACGTTATCAAACATTAACCGAACTGGTTCCAGCAGGACTGGTCATGGTAAGTTAAAAGCTGTCCTTTCCCCCTTCATAGTGTATTAACATAGTACTATTACATTGCATAAATATCTTCAGCAGATTCTCACAAATGTATCATCTTTTGATAAATACTGACACTAGGATATTAATTTCCAGGTCTTGCTTCTTATAACCTTTTGTCCTTTCAACATTATATATCGCTCTAGTCGCTTCTTTCTCATTCGATGCACATGGCATTGTCTTCTCGCTCCCTTTTATAAGGTATGCAGGTTCATTAATGGAACAAAATATAGCTGGAAAAATTTTACCTCATCACCATCATTTCTCTTCTGGCTACCTTTGTAGGTTACCTTCTCAGATTTCTTCTTGGCAGACCAGCTAACAAGCCAGGTTCATATTCCATTTTCACAATAATTGTATAGCTAATTTGCTAGTGGCTATAATTTTGTCTGTTTTTAGCCAATAATCAACGCGGTAGTTTCACTTTCATGTATTTCAGGTTCAGGCTTTCAGAAGTGTGCAATTTTACATTTGCTACTACGGATGGGGTGACTTCAAAAGGAGATCAAACCAGTGTCTCGAAAGCAAAGTGTATGAAATTTTTTTCATTGTTGTAGCAATTATTCCATTTTGGTCACGAGTTCTGCAGGTTAGTCCATGCTTCAATGGGCATGATCCTCTGTTCAATCATCAATGATCAAGCTTCTCTGTCCCCAAAAGAATATTACAACTTTTGGTTGATGAATTGAATTCAGTGCCTCCGCCGCATGTTTGAGGAGAAGGACCTCATGCAAGGACTCAACAGCCTAAAATATTTCTCAACAGTAGCAGCACTTATCATTAGGACCATATATGATTTCAGGAAAGGAACATTTTGGAAAATCGTGGCAGCATCAAGTTCGGGAGTCACGACGATTTTTAACACATACTGGGACATTGTCATGGACTGGGGACTTTTAAGAAAGAAAGCAAGAAATCCATGGTTGAGAGACAAGCTTTTGATATCAAACAAGGCCGTTTACTTTGTGGCCATGGTGAGCACTCAAGTTAATTCAAAAGACGCAATATCCGTGAATTTTAATGGATCATGCTCATAAGAAACACAGATAGTTAAATATTTTTAACCTACTTTGAACTGCAGATAGTGAATATTCTTCTGAGACTTGTATGGATGCAGTTAGTTCTTGATTTCGATGAAGCACCATTCCTTCATAGGAGAGTCGTGATTACACTTGTCGCCTGCCTGGAGATACTCCGTCGTGGCATTTGGAACTTCTTCAGGTTTGATAAAACATCCATCACAATCCTGCATCACAGGATTACATCATGTTTAGTTTCTGTCTGCCCTGGTTTTTTCTCCACATTTTTCGGCATCAGCATGACAGTTATAAAGCCAGAAAGAAATCATTTCGGTTGCATCAAGCCCATGTTTATAGAAAATTGGAACCTAAGAAGTTAAAAATCACATCATGGTTATGCAACAGTGTGCATAGTTGACTCAGAAAATGACTGAATCAGCCAACTAATTTCTTTGGAAAACCAAAGGTTTTAATCTTTCCATGACAATGACAATAACATGTAAATTGGCAGGTTGGAGAATGAGCATTTCAACAACGTTGAAAAATATCGAGCCATCAAGTTATCACCTTTGCCATTTTACTATGACGATCAAAAATGTTTGTGACAGCCTGACAGGTTGTTCCATATAAGGTATATATTGGCATCATACGAAAGTCGAAACATCCGTATAGAAAAGGCCTAAACTGAATGTTACGTAGCTTGCAACGACAGGATCGAGCGTGCGCTGGCTGACTTAATTTTTGTACATCTGCTGCAGATAAGTTCTCATGCAGCAAAACAGATACACTTGCAATTGTCCAAAATTACATTATATGAAAAAATACATTATTGAAACATCGCTATGTTTATTGCACCTCAAATCTGAATGTCACATGTATGGCAAGCTTTAGCGCAAGGCAGACAAATTAAAAACATCTGATGCGTAAGACATTAACGGGCAGTCCGACACATGACGAGATTATGATCGAACTTGGACGACCTCAACCCAAAAGCTTGTTCATATATACAATTCCCAGAAACTTAATCCAATAGACGTGGACATCTAACAACTATGACCGTACAAGTCCATATAGATGGGGACATCTAACAAACACCCAAATCACCATATAAAATTTGGTGCAGAAAATCACCTAAGAAGCAATAATACCTTATCAACTGCACCCAATTAAGAATTACCGTTGAATAACATGTTCATCAAATTCAGAAGAACCCCAAAAAAAAAAACAGAAAAGATTAAACTGCCAATTAAAGAGAACCATATTTATTCAATGGTGGCAACGAATACATACTTTCCTTCTCCTTCCAAGCGCGATCCTTTACCGACCGAATTCGCGTACAATGATTAGCAATTCCGGGAGGGGAGGGGAGGGAGTAGCGTGTTCGGAGCCGTCTGATGAGTGGTTTTGGCAGGCGAAGCACAAATCCGAGAGTATTCCGCCGCCGCAGCGTTCCCCGACATCTTCCGTTAATCACGTCGGAAAACAGCGGGGAAAGCATGCATTTACGTGTACTGCGCGGCGGCGATGAAATTTGGTTATCAATCCTTCAAAATGGTTTTCTAAAACATAATTTCATCGATGTTAAATTATAATCAAATTATTTTTGTTACGTTTACATTTACGTCTTTAGTTATAATATTTTTGTTACAAAATTTAAATTTTATGATCATATAATATACATTAGCCGATCGGTAAATATGTATGAATAATACTTGAGAAGTTGAGATGGTGGAATTAATGTTTTTTTAATTCTTATTAAAACATCTTCTAATTATCTAATTATGTAGATCTCATTTTGATATTCAGATTTTTCGCTATGAACAATAATAGAGTGTACATTTGAACGGTTTTTTTTTTAAAAAAAAAATATAAAATTCAAATGGCATTGAAAGAAGAATTACGATAACAAATGAGGATTTAGAAAAATCTAAACAACATCACAACTCACAAAATTAATTGCATTTAAGTTTATTAATTATTAATATATATATGAAAAGTAACCAATGTAACTAGCAAAACAAAAAAACTAAGAATAGTTACAAAACTAGACTTCTATATATTTAATTCTAATCACTAAATATTAATTAACTCGATGGATCAGAAATGACAATGAAGCTTGTGGAAGATGTTATGAATCAACCAAGCGGACATGATCTTATATCCTTCTTGAGTTAAATGCACACCATCCCAACTCATATATCGATGAGGATCCGAGCACACTTCAACGCCAGCAGCTCCACACATTCTTCTCAAATCGAAATTGTATTTGCCTCCAATCCCACAACAAGCCCTTTCCGTATCAAATCCTGAAATTAATCAACACAAATATCCATTAATTAATATCCATAAATATAACCAAATTTTGCAAACATGACTTGTTGCACGGTTTATAACAAGTGAGGTCGACATACCGTAAAATCGTGCGAAGTTGAGCAAGAACTGATATGCATTGTAGTAATCTCCATAGATGATCATGGCATTCGGTGTTTCTTGTTGTAGTTTGTGAATGGCTTTTTGGAGTTGTTCGTTGTGGTATGTCGCAAAGTCGTTGAGCTGCTTAAGACATTGGTTCTTGTCGTATGCCGCGGAGACGTTGGTTTGAAAGGCTGTTTGGTAGATTGGGAGGCATCCGATGGGGAAGTTTCCGGGAACCACCACTCTTGTAGCCCCATAACTAATCACTTTCTGCAAATTAGACATGTATATAATTATTTTTTTGGTAAAAGAATGGTCAATCTTGGAAACTTGTACACTTTTAATTGAATGTATATAATATTTTTTTTGATAATATAAATTACCTTAACTGCCTCCACGATGACATTGACAATATCCGGAACCATACTTCTTAGATCATCCATTGATTTTCCTTGAAAGATTGCATAGTTGTAGTCGTTCCCACCAATCTCTCCCACCATGAAAAGGGATTTATGAAGTTTCTCCACACAATCTATAACATCAATTTATAACATATTATAATTTAGAGTTTGAAAATTTTATTTGAAGATATGATCAAAATATATTATATAGGAAGTTGGTTACTAACCTCTATGGTCAACACAAACGGAATCGAAATGAGATGTCATCCAATCTAATTGTATATCGAGAGAAGAATTGGTGACTGGATTCAAAATCTTTTTGTTTGCCAACACTGGAGTAGATAATGCAGTGGACCCAGCAACCGCAAAGTTTGCTCCATGCTCGAAGTTTGCTGTCGTGTTTTTATAAGGCTGAAGCAATGGAAGACCCGCGGCCATAGCTATCATAAAAAAACAAGATATTATTATTGAGTTGCAAATCTTTTATAAACAAATTATAGTTTAAGATTTTAAATATACATGCATACAATTAATATATACATATATGTTTGCTCTAATTAATCATGCCGATTAATTCTAAAAACGGAACATATATGTAATATATCGAACAAAACATATAAGCTAGCCACGAGCAATATAATTCAGAAGCATGCATATATCAATAAAACTAGCTCATACGTACGTACCTATGTAGTCGATCATAAGAAAGCCATTAGAACATCGTCCCGTGGCGTTGTTGAAAAAGTTCTCTCCATATGGAAGCTTCGCAAACGCCGTATTCGCTCCGATGGGATACTCGCGTATCAAGTTTCCGGTATCGGAGATGGAATCACCGAGTTGATATATTCGTTCGAATTCACAGATCTTCAGAGGATGAGCGTTGGTCGGGAGTGAAACACAAGAAACAAGGAACAAGAAGATGGCGATTGCGAGTTTACGAGACATCTTTAATTTCACGAGCAGAAAATAAATTGGTTACTAAAGTTGTATGTGTGTGTATGATGATAACGAGTATTGGTATATACGCTAATGAAGGGGTTTGGGTTGTATTTATAGGGGAAGATGTACGTATATTTCTACTAGGATTAGGATTTGGTTATGGGTGTTGTATTAGGATACTTTGTGATTCGGGATTTAATTTGGATGAGTTTTTTAGAGGGTTTAGTAATTATATTTGACTTTCAATTCTGTTAATTTTCGTTACGTACTTTAAATTTATTATTATTATTATTATTATTATTGGAAAACTTTAAGGGTCCGTTTGGAGTGATAGATAAGATAAATAATATAGAGATACATAATATATTGTAATAAAAAATAAATAAATAGAGATAGTTTATATAAGATTTGATTTGATTGATAGATTATGGTTTGTTTGATTTGATTGGTTATATTTTATATAAAAATAGTAAATTATCATTTTATTCTTTTAATAATTAATAAAATATAAATAATATTATTTATAAATGGTAATATAGTAATTTAAATTTAATGATTTGATTGAATTAATATAAATAATTTATGATTTGATTAATATGATATAAATATAATAAAGAAACGTAAAACTAGATAAAATTATTAATAAATAGATTAATAATCTATAACTTCAAATTCAAATGGACCCTAAATTTACTAAAGCACTCTTTTCTTATATTTTTTAAAATAAAATTGATAGATTTTTCATTTTAGAAGGGCCCATTCTGCGATTCAAAAAGTACATTCTGACATCCGAGATGATTATTCTAGCTCCTCTCCTCAACCTTGTATCCCTGATGGATACATAACATACTATATTATTAATTAAAGTCTTATTAAATTTGGCTCAAAATTTTTTGGGGAAGAATATTCTGTTTGTATTTATTAATAGGAAATATAGTATGACCTATTTTAATAAATTAATTAAATTACATGTTATCTATATTTACAATATTGTAACAAAATGTTTTTTTTATATTTATCTATACTTTTAAGTTTTTCAATGATCATATCACTCATAAATAAAAATATTATTACAAAAACTACTTTCAATATTTTATAATTTCTGAATTTTCGGGAAAAAAGTATATAACACCAGTGTTTTTTTTAATATGTTTGCATATCAACGACACTATTATTTTAGTATAGTATGTTTATACATTGGACTTTAGATTCCCCACTCCTCGGGGCCATATTTATGCGGGAATACTTAAAAAATTAATCAGCTTTTTTTTCTTTATTTTTTTTAAGAAAAAAAGGGAAACCAAAGGTGATCTCGATCTTCCAAAAAAAATATTACCAACAGGCTAATAGGTTGCGTTACGAATTTTTTAACCCTATGTTCATGCACAAAGTTAGAAATACGTTGACACTAACTCAAAAATGTTACATTTTTAACTATGCAATAATACGATTAAACTAAGACTAAAAGTTTATTATATTTTGGTGGGAAAATTGTTTTCCAATCCCTTATATTTTAACCATGGATTTTGAAGTGGATGTTTGATTTTTTTATACCGTGTGTGTTGTTTATAATCTCTTATATTTTCTCTCTTTTTTCTTTGTAATCCACTACGCGGTTTAAATCAAGTTTTATTATATTGACAATTACTATAATTTCGTTTTATAATTTTAATCATTTTTATGGGTGATTTTTCGGTATACCGTAACAAAAATATCGGTATGAAAAAAATTCATACCGATACCCATATAAAATTTTCGAAATTTTGATATGAAAAAAAATTCATATTGACATCGTATAAATATCGAAAAAAAATTCGATATACAAAAAAATATTTGTATATCAAAAAAATTTCAATAAAATATCAAAATTTTTGTAAGATATATCATTCCTACATATTTCTACTCAACAGATCCTATCATCATACAACGTTAAACAGATCAACGCACATTATTACTAGTGATAAAATGATTGCGAAAGGGAAAAAACGAGGACTAGAGTACTGCTTCGTTAGATGACCGCTAAATAAAATAATAATTTTGGGAATCGTTTATGGGGTTACACGTAAACACACAAAACACCCACAAATGATAGAATTAAATAGTACAATGTACGGTTCACTATTTAATGTTGAATTCAATAATCCCAAATTAAAATCAATGATTTGATATAAACAGAAGATATTATTCTTCCATGACAATCTCTAAAAAAAATATTATAGATTATTTTTAAAAAAAATAAACTTTTTTTTTAAAACTCGATTATTTTTTAAAAATTGCAAATACAAGATCAGAGTTTCGTCGAGACCAATGGGAAGGAACTTCCTTAATCCCTATCATGATAAATGACCCAACAAACAATCGTCTATTCCAAATTTAATACCTGGACACTCTAAGTCAATCCGGTTTTAAAGTATAATATTAATGGATGTGTCCCGTTTGAGATTTCGAAATTAAAGGCTTGAAAAATGTGCTAACAATCTCCATTCATTAGCAAAATCAGGAGTGAGAGAACAGCAAGAGAAGCTGGCTCTCAATGCCCAGAAAGCATGAAATTTGGCAAGGAATTAGCTTCCCAAAGGGTCCAAGAATGGCAAGAAACATACATGGACTACAAACATCTCAAGAAACTGCTGAAAAACATCTTTAAATTCCGACAGCGAAATGCGTTACCATCATCAGCAAGCCGAGGTGGTTTCTTCAGGAGGAAATCGACCTTGTACAGATCATTCAGCGGGTTGACGGACCGAGACAACTGCATGATACAGGGTGAAGATGAAGTGATATTAGTGCACCAAGCGCAGCCAGAAAATTCGGAGAATGATGTGTTCTATCAGACTATTTTTTTGAAGCCATCAGAAGATGGTGCTGAAAACGAGATTCATTTCTTTAAGATTCTCGATAAAGAATTCAATAAAGTACTGAGATTTTACAAGGAAAAAGTTGAGGATGTGACACTGCAGGCAGTGGAGTTGAGCAAACAGATGGATACACTTCTTGCTTTAAGGATTGAAGTGCATATACCTGTGATGGAACAAAATGGGAATCATCAAGAAGTCGGCTCATCAACTCCGGAACCTGAAGGTGATGATCCTGTGAATGGAAGGCATGAAGGTAAATGCAACATGGATTTCTTTTTCTTTTCTTTTCTTTTCTTTTTTTTTCCAAAGGTACAAAATTGCAAATGATGCCGTAGGGATAAATTAGTTAGGATTAAATTTGATTGTCTCATCACTGTAGAAGAGCCAGCCATGAATGTGGTCCAAGAACTTGGGACCAGCCAGGAAAACGCTTCTGTTTGGCCAGTGTCTTCAGGATCTTTGGGTCCTGTAAATATCAAGATTGAACCAAAACGCGCTCTTACAACACTAGGAAGGATCATCAAAAGTACGAAAAAATCAAACCTGGCATTCAGAATTGAGCAGCTAAGACGAGCTGAGGAAAAATTAAGACGGGCTTTCATCGAATATTACCAACAGCTAGGACTCCTAAAAGGATACCGGTGATGCATCTTCACCTGAAAAAGGTATCACACAAATTAATGTAGGCAGGCGTTGAGCTAACATATTTCACTACAATGTGACAGTTTCTTGAATATGTCGGCGTTCACCAAGATTCTGAAGAAATATGACAAGGTATGACCGTTCACAGTAAATCAGAAAAATGTGTTCTATCACTGCATTTTTCTCTAGTGAGGTCTCACCCGTGGAGCTCTTTTCCTGTAGATCACTTCAAGAAATGCTTCAAGTTCTTATTTACAGATTATGGACAAATCGTATCTTGGAAGCTCAGACGAGGTATGAATCCAAGCCTTCCAAATTAGCAAAATAAAAGCAGAATGTTAAAGCCTTATTTTCCTCTGTCCTGCAGGTTAACAAGCTCATCGGAAGAGTAGAAGCCACATTTGTTAAGTACTTCTCAAATGGAAATCGAAGAAAAGGGGCGAAACTTTTAAAGCCCAGAAATAAAATGGAGAAGCACAGAACAACATTTGTTCTTGGTAAGCTTGAATGGAAGGAAAAGACCAACTGCATGAAAAAAGAAAAGAAAAGATGTCATCATCCCTTAGGGTTTCGTGTTAAATTCATTTGGAAAATGAAGGTGAACCTAGTAGATTAACAAACTAGTGATCTTGTAGGCATATTAACTGGCTGCTCGGTAGCACTAGTAATCGGTATCATTGTCTCGGTACATGCAAGGGGACTTATTCAACATGAGGGAAGAGAGCAGTATATGAACAATATATTTCCTCTCTACAGGTATAATTTTTTCGATCTACTCGATAACAGACCAGATACATTAGGACCACGAAATACTCAATTAATGACTTTATCTATGTAGCTTATTTGGATTCATTTTCCTACACATGTTCATGTATGGGATAAACACATACCTCTGGAGGCGATTCCGGGTGAACTACCCCTTAGTTTTTGGATTTAAGTCAGGTACAGAATTGGGATTCAGAGAAATCTTCCTACTTGCTGCCGCTCTTTCAGTACTCACTTTGGTAGCTGTACTTTCAAATCTGGACATGGAAATGGATCCAAGAACGGAACGTTTTCAAAAATTAACCGAACTGGTTCCAGCAGGACTAGTCATGGTAAGTTAAGGACTGCTCTTATCCCCTTCTTAATGCACCAACATATTACTATTTCTGCTCTTAGAAACGTATCTTCTTCCGGTGAATATTTATACCAAGGTGTTAATTTCCAGGTCTTGCTTCTTACAACCTTTTGTCCTTTCAATATTATATATGGCTCAAGTCGCTACTTTCTCATTCGATGCACATGGCATTGTCTTTTTGCTCCTCTTTATAAGGTATACAGGTTCGGTAATGGAACAAACTACAGTTAAAAAGAATCATCATCAATTCATCATCTCTTTTCTGACTGCCTTTTTAGGTTACCTTCTCAGATTACTTCTTGGCAGACCAGCTAACAAGCCAGGTTATAAAAGTATAGCTAATTTTCTAGTGGCAATGATTCGTTCTGTGTTTAGCCAATAATCAACATGGGGATATAATTTTCATGTATTTCAGGTTCAGGCTTTCAGAAGTTTGCAATTTTACATTTGCTACTATGGATGGGGAGACTTCAAAAGGAGATCAAATCGGTGCCTTGAAAGCAAAGTATATGAAATATTTTACATTGTTGTAGCAGTTATTCCATTTTGGTCACGAGTTCTGCAGGTTCGTTCATGCTTCAACGGGCATGGTCCTCTGTTCGATCTTCTGTCCCAAAAAAAAAATGACAACTTCTGGTTGCTTGATTGATTTTAGTGCCTACGCCGCATGTTTGAGGAGAAGGATCTCATGCAAGGACTCAATGGTCTAAAGTATTTCTCAACAGTTGCTGCACTTGTGATCAGGACAATATATGACTTCAGGCGAGGCACGTTTTGGAAAATCATGGCAGCATCAAGTTCAGGAGTCACAACGATTTTTAACACATACTGGGACATTGTCATGGATTGGGGACTTTTACAAAGGAAAGCAAGAAATCCATGGCTGAGAGACAAGCTCTTGATATCAAACAGAGCCATTTACTTTGCGGCCATAGTGAGTGCTGAAATGGTTTATTTTATGTCGCAGTATGATCTGTGTTATTTGTGAATTATCAAGGATCTTATTTACGAGAAACACCAATAGTTATTAAGTATATCTTTTTTCGCTTACTTGGATTGCAGGTACTCAATATTCTTCTCAGACTTGTATGGATGCAGTTAGTTCTTGATTTCCATGAAGCGCCGTTCCTCCACAGAAGAGCCATGATTGCACTCGTTGCCTGCCTGGAGATACTTCGTCGTGGAATTTGGAACTTTTTCAGGTATGTAATACATTCATCACCATCCTACATCATAGAATTGAATTTTATTTAGTTTCCATCTGCCGTTCTTTTCCACGTTTTTTCAGCATTAGCACAACAATATAAAGCTTGAAACGGATCATTCCTATTGCACCAAACCCATGTTCATTCAACAACCAGAACCTATGAATTAAAAATCACATCATGGCTATACAACAGCATTTCCAGTTCAATTCTGAGACTGCCTGAATCAGCCAAATAATTGCTCTTGAAAACTAAGATTTCTGTTTCTTTCCAACGGCAATAACACCAAGTCACTAACTTGTAAATTGGCAGGTTGGAGAATGAGCACTTAAACAACATTGAAAAATGTCGAGCCTTCAAGTTATCACCTTTGCCATTTGACCGTGGAGATGATAATGTTTTGTGACAGATTACACCACACCATTTAACAATGAATGCTGCTTTACTAGCAACTATAGGATCGAGCCGAGCATAAGATAGTCTACTGAATTTCTGTAGGCCTGCTGCACATTAATTTCCATTCACCAGAACAAATATACTCGCAACTGTCCTGCATTACATGATATATAAAATTCAATTCGAAGTATGTTTATTTAATCTATCACAGATGCCATCATGGTCATATATATAGTCCATGGAAAGCTTGGTGGAAGGCACACTAAGCTATTCCCTAGTTCTTTGTTCATATTTCGTTCAAATCCAATACAAATTACAAACCATTTACTCATGCACATAACATTTCAAGAAACCCCATAACTCACGACAAATTTGGTACTGAAAATCGCCTAAGAAGCAGCAATTCCTCGTAACTTGAATCTGCTACACCCTGTGAAAGAACCCTTGAATGAAACGATTCATCAAATACAGAAGCAAATGGGGGGAAACAGATTTTTACTGCCAAATAAGGCAAGTGTCCTTATTCAAAACAACCATATGTGCACGAATGGCGGCAACAAATCCATACTTCTTCCGAGAATTACCCTTTATTCCACCTGAGTTTCAAACCGTGATCAGCATTATCCGGCAGGCGAGTTTGCGATCTGAGATGACAGCGCCGCCGAATCTTCTGTGGATCACCCACGAAAACAGCGAGCCAAGCTCGGCGCGATAGCTAGATAAATGGGCCGATGCCGTCAAGCCCAATAAGGAACATACATAATGTAACATCAAGTTTAGAAGTCGTCAGCGGCCCAGTTCAAGCCCAGCAACTAAAAGCGGACGTTGACTATGATACTCGTTAATGTTATGAACTTGGTGCGACTATAATACACAAAGTCAAGAGTTCGTTTGGTTGGAAAAAATAATAAGTAAAATCATTTCTTTTACCTACAAATTGTAGAGTTTGATTAGAAATGTCATTTTAAAAAAAAAAACATATTTTTAGAATCTATAATTTCCATCTTTTGGGTTTTTTTGCTTTTAACTACATTTAAAATTATTATGAAAGCAATTTTCAACGTTTATCAGAATATCAAAATAACTTTTTAACTTTTAAGCTACATTTTTTGTATCCAAATTGGCATTAACTTGGTCGAACTCCACCTCCAAAACACATTCAATTGGGAGGATCATCTAAAATCTAAATCCATATATACAGCTTAAAAAACAATTTTTTTTTTACGTAAGCTCTAAAAAACTTAATTCAACCCATATGGAACATTTATCAATGTCCATGTTTTTAAGAGTTTTAATATTGATGGTTTAATCATATTGAGTTCAAATAATTTTTTATAAGGTTGGTTTTGATCTTTCGTTAAATCAATTTAACAATCGTTTTTATTTATTAATTATTAAATTATTAGTTGATATTAAAATATGGCATTCATTTTGTGAATTTTTTATTTAGTAATTGAATTTTCAAAGCCAATTTATCGCTCATGTCTATAGCATGAGCCATGATGTACTATATTATAAGTATCCAATTTTTTCCTTCTGTCTTAAATACACAATCCACTTTTTTCATTTAATCTATTTTACTAACATACTCCTATTTAATTGTATTCATTTTGATTTCCCAATATCATTAAATAAAGATGTTTGTACTAAGAAATCTACATACATAATCAATAACATTATTTTTGTTTTTTCTTTTATTTTTTGTTATGAATCAATCCGAAAATTTGGTATTCGAGAATTCACCACGCACGTAAGAACACAATCCCAGAAACAGATAAAACCAACGCACACAGATCAAACTCAAACACTCACGCGAAAGCAATAAACAACGCAAGTATTTACGTGATTCGGCAAGGAATTTGCCTACGTACACGGGAGAGCAACACAACACTTTTATTAATCACCAACAGAACAAACCAAGCTCAATCAACAGAGCTTATTACAGAGATAAACCATAAAACTATTAATGTTAGATACAGACACGATTTAAGCTATTGATACTTGAATCTTCCCGTCACAATTTACGCCCAAGTTTTCTCTTCTGAAATCTCTCCTTCTTCTCTCTCAATATATTCTGAAGAATTTAATTTTCTGTTATGTTCGTTGCGGCCAGCTTCCATCTGATTATATAGAGAATTAAACCGACTTTTATCTTGGGCTATATGTCAACAGTAATTTACGGCCCAATTATAAAGTCAACATGGTTCAACCCGATAAGCCTTCATTCATCAGTCTGATCTGCTCTCATACATCGATCTGCATTGATTTGACTCCAAGCTTCCAGCTTTACGAAAACTCCATCTGACTTCTAACCAAGTCACAATACTCGAGCAATCTATCTGCATGAACTCATCCGAAGACTCATCTGACCATCACATCGATCTGATCCCAGTATTCGATCTGGATCATGAACTCATCTGAACACCGAGCTCATCTGATCTGTACTATTCGATCTGATCTCTTCTCTATTCCCATTCAATCTGATAGAAGCATACTTCAACAATCTCTACCTTGATTCTTTCAGGTTGAATGTTGCTCTTCATCCTAGCCGCCTTGGATAATTTCCAATCACCGCATTAACTAAGTCCAAATATTTCTTGAACTTAGCATACGGCAGTGACTTCGTCATAACATCTGCAGGATTTTATTCTGATGCTATCTTCACAAGGATCACATCTCATTTTTCAATTACATTTCTGACGAAATGCATCTTCACATCTATGTGTTTCGATTGTTCATGATAGACTTGGTGTTTCGTCAAGTGTATTGCACTTTGATTATCACAGTGTACTACCACTTGATCTTGTTTTACACTCAACTCCGCTATCATCCCTTTGAACCACAATCCTTCCTTTATGGCCTCAGTCACAGCTATGAATTATGTCTCAGTGGTAGAAAGGGCAACCACTGACTGTAGATTTGACTTCCAGGTGATCGTTGTGCCATAAAAGGTTAACACATAACCAGTCAACGACTTTCTCGTGTCTAAGTTCCCAGCAAAATCTGAATCCACATATCCAACTATCAGATCAATCCCATCTTGCTGTTTTTCAAACTTCAACCCCAACTCAATTGTGTTTATGAGATATCGGAGAATCCACTTCAGAGCTTCCCAATGATATGTACCCGGATTAGCCATAAATCTTGACACAACACTAATTGCGTATGCCAGATCAGGCCTACTACACACCATTCCATACATGAGACTCCTCACTCCACTAGCATATGGAATACCAGTCATCTTCATCTTGTCTTCCTCTCTTTCAAGTGATTGACTCGCAGATAGCTTCAAATGCTATCCCAGAGGGGTCAAGACGGATTTTGCTTGATTCATATTATACCGCAGAACAACCTTCTTCAAATAGTTCTTCTAACTCAGATGAATCTCATGTCTTTTCTTGTTTCTCACTATGTCCATGCCCAAAATTCTCTTCGCTTCACGCAGATCTTTCATCTCAAACTATGTGTTGAGCTGTTGTTTCAAGGATGATATCCTTGTCCTACTTTTACTTGCGATCAAGATATCATCAACATAAATCAGTAGGTGTAGGATAAACTGCCCATCATCCTTCTTCAGATAGACACATCTGTCATATTGGCTTCTCACAAAACCAATACCAATCATGAACTCATCAAACCTCCTATTCCACTGCCTCGGACTCTACTTTAGCCCATACAATGATTTTTTCAGTAAGCAGACTTTGTTATGTGTTTTCTGATGTATGAAGCCCTTTGGTTGTTCCATATAAATGGTTTCTTCCAGGTCACCGTGTAGAAACACAATTTTCACATCCATATGCTCAAGATCCAAGTCGAGCTGGTTCACTAGTGCTAACATAATCCGGATGGAACAATGTTTGACCGCTGGAGAATAGACTTCATTAAAATCGATTCTTTCTACTTGACCAAAACCCTTTGCAACCAATCTTGCTTTCTTTTGATGCTTCGGTCTGTCTACTAACGTCCAGATTTGATTATTCTCAAGTGAGTTCATCTTTTCATTCATAGCTTCAATCCACTTGTTTTTTTGTTTACTCGCCATAGCTACATCATATGTATTCGGTTCTGAATACTCCACCTCCTCAGCTACTGTAAGTGCATACCAAGCCAGATCAGCTTCACCAAACCTCTTAGGAGCTCGGATCTCCCTTTTGGTTATGTCCCTTGCAAGATTATAGGTACTCAAGTCCTCTTTTGGATCACTCGCTGTCATATCATCATCTTGCATCTCATCTGAACTTTCATATGGCACAAAAGATTCTACCTCAATCGGTAGTTTATCATTCACACTGATCTGACTGTCCTTTCCATCTGTATTCATTTTATATCCCAGTTTGGATTCATCAAACTTCACATCCCTGGTGTTGAAGCACTTTGGACCTCTTGACTCCAGGTTCCAAACTTTATAACCCTTCACAACATCCGGATACCCAATGAATATACATCTAACTGCCCTTGCTTCCAACTTGTTCTGTTTCAGATGAGCATATGCAAGACATCCGAATACCCTCAAGTTTGAATAGTCTGCAGGTGTTCCACTCCGCTTCTCCATTGGTGTCTTGAAACCAATCGCACTGGATGGACACCTATTGACCAAATAGCATGCAGTAGATTATGCTCGTCCTCGGAATGACTTAGGAAGAGAAGTATTGATTAACATACATCTGACCCTTTCCAGAAGAGTTCTGTTCATTCTTTCTGCCATACCATTTTGCTGTGGCGTTCCTGCCACTGTTCTGTGCCTGGTAATGTCTTTCTCCTTACATAGCTTGACAAACTTATCTGATAAGTATTCCAGCCCATTATCTATTCTCAGGTGTTTAAATCTTCTATCACTCTTGTTCTCTACTGCCAGCAGCCATTCTCTGAACTTGTCATATGCTTGATCCTTAGTCTTTAAGATAAATGTTCATACTCTCCTTGAGTAATCATCTATCAAAGACATGAAGTATCTGCCTCCTCCATGAGTTTCTGTCCGAGAAAAACCCCATAGATCTGAATGAATGTAGGCCAATGGTTGCTCAGTTGTGTGACTTCCTTGACCAAACGATACTCTTTTAGATTTCCCAAGAGCACATCTATCACACAACTCAAGTGATTCGATCTTATCTCCACCTAAAAGACCTTGTTTAGACAGCTCATGTAATCCCTTCTCACTTATATGTCAAAGCCTCAAATGCCAGAGCTTGGTTCTGTCTTGCTGTTCCTGAATACTTGATGTACTTCCAATAATCGTTTCACCTTGTAGTACATATAAGAGGTTTCTTTTTTACAGCCTTCATAACAACCAGAGATCATTTTGACACTGAGATACTTCATGCTCCTGATTTGAATGAATATCCCTGAGCATCGAGCGTTCCCAATGATATCAAGTTTCTCTTCAACTCAGGCACATACCTCACCTTAGTGAGTACTCTGTCAATCACATCATGCATCCTTATTCTGATATTCCGAGAGCCTTTTATTCTGCATGACTGATTATTTCCCAACAGTACCATGCCCTGATCAGCTTTTTCCAGCTTTTCAAACCAAGATCTTATAGGACACATGTGAAAGGAGCATCCTGAATCCAGTATCCACTCGTGGTTTTGATCACCTTTAGAAACCACCAATACTTCTGCTGAGTCATATCCATCTGTAGCTACGGCCAGAGTACCATCATCTTTGGGTTTTTCCTGTTGCTTCCATTTCCTTTCCGGACAATCTCTTATTATATGCCCAATTTTCTGACAAGCATAAAACTTCATATTACCCAAGTTTCTGTTCTGGTATCTTTCTTGACTCTTCGATCTGGACTTTGGCCTGTATTTCCCACTGAATATCCTCTTATCACTTCTGCCCCTCGCCGTAAGACCTTCTCCATGTGATTCGGTGTTTGTGTTTGACTTTCTCTGAAGTTCATTGGATTGAATAGCAGACATAACTTCTTCCAATGTTATCGTATGTTCTCGTCCATATAGCAAAGCATCTCTGAAATTTTCATATGCTTTTGGAAGAGCATTCAGAAGTATGAAAGCCCGATCTTTATCTTCAAGTTTTACTTCAATATTCTCCAAGTCATCCAATATTTTTGTGAATTCTTCGATCTGGTCTTCCAGGTTCATCTCATCCTTGATCACAAAGGAATACAACCTATGTTTCATGTACAAACGGTTAGCCAAGGATTTTGTCATGTATAGATTCTCAATTTAAGCCACACAGCCGCTGCAGATTCTTCTCTAGCCACCTCCCAAAGAGGTCTATCTCCCAGACAAGGAATAATCGCACTGTGTGCTTTCTTGAGCAATTAATCCTTGTTTTTTTATCTCATCAGACACCTCCTCCTTCTTCTTAAGAGCTTCCACCAATCCTTGTTGTATCAGGATTGCCCGCATCTTAATTCTCCAAAGCGAGAAATCATTCTTGCCCGTGAACTTCTCAATATCAAACTTCATTGATCCCACCATCTTTGCATGGTTTCCCACAGCCGGCACCACTTGTTAGGAATCAATCCGAAAATTTGGTATTCGAGAATTCACCACGCACGTAAGAACACAATCCCAGAAACAGGTAAAACCAACGCACACAGATCAAACTCAAACACTCACGCGAAAATAATAAACAACGCAAATATTTACGTGGTTCGGCAAAAAATTTGCCTACGTCCACGGGAGAGCAACACAACACTTTTATTAATTACCAACAGAACAAACCAAGCTCAATCCACAGAGCTTATTATAGAGATAGACCTGAAAACTATTAATGTTAGATACAGACACGATTCAAGCTATTGATACTTGAATCTTCCCGTCACAATCTACGCCCAAGTTTTCTCCTCCGAAATCTCTCATTCTTCTCTCTCAATATATTTTGAAGAATTTGATTTTCTGTTATGTTCGTTGCGGCCAGCTTCCATCTGATTATATAGAGAATTAAATCGAGTTTCATCTTGGGCTTTAGGTCAACAGTAACTTACGGCCCAATTATAAAGTCAACATGGTCCAACCCGATAAGCCTTCATTCATCAGTCTGATCTGCTCTCATATATCGATTTGCATTGATTTGCGTGCAAGCTTACAGCTTTACGGAAACTCCATTTGACTTCTAACCAAGTCACAATACTCGAGCAATCTATCTGCATGAACTCATCCGAAGACTCATCTGACCATCACATCGATCTGATCCCAATATTCGATATGGACCATGAACTCATCTGAACACCGAGCTCATCTGATCTGTACTATTCGATCCGATCTCTTCTCTATTCTCATTCAATATGATAGAAGCATACTTCAACATTTTTTTTTAAATGATCGATAACATGGTTAATCTGTGTGGAAAAAAAACTAGTATTTTTTCGGGTTAATTTTTTAGCTAGGAGCTATTTAAAATGTTGAGATTTTATAAGGGTCGTATTGCAATTTGCCATCGTCAATCAATATAATTCGTACGAGCCCACGAGGAGGCAAATTTTTTTTGAATTTCCCGGCTTGCACAAGCACAAAATGTATCGCGCCAAATCAAAACCCTACCCCCAGGTCTCGCGCCAGCGCAAAGCAAACCTTCATCAACGTGGATGTGCGAGATTTTGCAGAAATCAGCACGAATATGGAGATCTCCAAACCCAAATCATTCTTCCAAGACATCAAGTCCAGGGAAATCAATGGATTTCGAGGTAACCCATCAATCTTTCTTCGGAATTTCGGTGCCATAGGTGGGCGTGAAGTTTTTCTGTGCTTACCATTTGTAACTTGCAGTGAGAAAGCGACCCTATGTGGGCAGCAGCGATTTACTGGATCTCGAATCAATCGGAGCTGTGGCAGTTGAGCACCTCGGCGAACCCTCTCCTCCGATGGCCTTGTCGTTTTGCAAGGTTGAATTTGGGAGTATTATCGTAGTTTTTGCATGAAAGTTTATTCTTTTTGCGGAATTTTGTTGTGACATGGTATTTCATGTGTGCTACAGACGAGTATAAATGCTCATATTCTAGCTCTAACCGATGAGCGAGGTTATGTTAACATACTTCATACTCGAAGCAAATTTTCGGATTTATCCTCATTCTACGAGAACGCAGGCAAGTTAAGTGCGGATAGAAAATTGTGGCTTGATAGGGTATTGGTTTCTGATGCCTCTGTTTTTCTGCAGAAAAAGCCATGGTTTGTGAATGGGTTGCCCATGATAATGCCATATTTGATACATGCTGGATCAAGGTGAATGCCTACCTCAATTTTGCATTTGTCCAGTTATTTATTCTTTCTTGCATAATTTAAATGCTAACACTATAGTGAGAGAGTTCCAGTGGCTCATCTTCAACATTAAGCTATCAAGCATAAGTATATCCAACCCTTTGAGTTCTCGTATGGCCTTAATCCATGAAGAAAAATATATTCAATTATTAAGTTATCGTGTAAGAGGATGTACAGCTAAATGTGCTTTTTTCCAGTAGTAAATGTATTGAAGTTAAGTATAAATGAACAACTATTTGAAGCTATCCTAATTGCCGTTTTTGTATGAACAATCATTTGAAGATATCAAAATCATCACGTTTGCATGGACAATCTGATTTTAAAATTCAACCTAGAAAGACTACATGGTAGTATTTCTATTTGTTTAGCTCTGTACAAGAATGCTTCCAAAGAAGGGACAGACCCAAGCATGTTAGAAAAATAAATTCGAAGTTTGGGCTGAGTAATATCATGTGCACATGAAGTTTGCAGGACATCAATATAGAGAGTGAAGTGATCCCTGAATAAATCCAAAAGTTTCCTCCAGCTATGCTGCTCCATATTTATGATTGGCAACAACTAGAAGATAATTTATTGCCATAAATGAAATCTTGCATGAGATCTCAAACTAAAGAAGCTAGCTGCCTCTTGATAGTTCTTCATAACTGGATAGGAACTGGCATAGATTCTTTCAGAATAGTAACTCATTGTTTGATTTTGTCAGGAAGATACAAATATTGTAACTGCTTCAGGAGATCAAAGTGTGAGTCACCAATCCCTTGTGAATTCTATTATTATCTGATCCCTTTTCCATAATAGCTTATTTTAATATATCATGTAAAGCTTTAGTATGCTTCATATGTAACTAATCCTGAAAAAATGCACTGTTTCTATTTCCACCCCCGCAAGTCTGCCAAAAGACAGAAGAAAAAGAGCTCTCTATATTTATGGTTACTTGAATTGATTGTCATGGCACAAATCGGACTTTTGTGCAGATTAAGGTTTGGGATGCACAAGATAAAAAATGTATCAGAGCATTGATGGGGCACACTGGAAGCGTAAAGTCAATTAGTTGCCATCCTACTAATACTGGTAAATTCATGGTTATACAGTCCTGTCTCACGCTTTAGTTTTTGTAGAATCTCTTGATATCTCTCCCTCTTTCACTATCTGACATTTAATTTTTGTAACATGAAAATTTGCAGTTTTCTCTTAGTTTCATTTGTTTAATCTCACTGGTTTAACTATTCAATTTTCTGTTCAACAGATATTGTTGTATCTGGTTCAAGAGATGGGTCATTTGCTCTATGGGACATCAGGTCCTCCAAAAATACTCATCAGAATTTTTGCATGCGGTAATTCTCAGCATCTTTTCATCCAGCTGTATAAAACTGAAACACTTGAATCGTAGATTATTCTTTTTGCTTACCTATGTATTCCACTATGTAACTCCTGATTACACACATATCAAATAATGCATGGTCAGCCTAAGATCGGGTTCACGATGAAATTTCTTCACCAATATGATGTCAATGAAATAAAATTGAGGCTTTAGTTTTATTACCCTAAATTATTTTGTAGGCCCACTTCTGTAGCTCATGAGGCTCATATTTCTCCTCGTAGAAGACGATGTAAGCGTACAAAGGTAGGTTTGCTTATTCACTGCTCTGCTTGTTCTCGTGTTCTAATTTTTCCTCAACTGAAATAAGTCTTTTGCCAGGCTGAATCCATGAGCGTCACATCAGTTCTTTTCCTCAAGGATGAAGTTTCTGTTGCTACTGCTGGAGCAGTTGACAGGTACACGAGGCTTTTTGATGCTTTATAGCCATCTGGTTATGTGTGTTCGGATCTTTAGTAATGACAGTCTTTCTCAATTTCCCTTAAACACTCAGTGTTGTTAAATTCTGGGACACCAGGCATCTTAAAGCTCCAATTACTCATGCATGCCCTCATCCGGAATCATCAAGCGAGAGGGTAAGGTCTTTCTCTACATACACAGTTACTTCATTTTTTGTCTTAAAACGTTTTTACAGTATACACTGAAGTATAACACTGATGATTCTGTGCGGCAGTTAAGACATTTCTTTGGATTTCCAAAATGTGCCTCGTTTGAAATGCCATAAATCTCTCCCATTTTTCTTGTAGTTTCTAAAGATTAAATTCACAATGAATTTTCAGAGTAATCAAATTATTCTTTTGCAGGGAAAACGTTCGAGTGGCATTTCTAGCTTGTCTCAAGATTTAAATGGAGTGTTCATTACAGCCTCATGCATGGATCACAGGTGAAAAAAAAAAAGAATTCTTGAAGGATGTCCTTATAATTATTTGATAAACATCACCTGTAGAATGATATCATACACTGCCATATAAACATCTTTTGATGAAAGACATTTCGAGGTTCATTTATTGTTTCGTAATGTGACCGCACATTCTGGTTGTATTCAGCAATACTGCCTTTTGTTATTGCAGAATATACCTATATAATGTACTCCAGCTTGAAAAGGGACCAATAAGTACTTTCTCTGGAGGAAGAATTGAATCATTTTTTGTTAAGGTACAATTATTTAAACATCTTGGCTTTAAACTCAGTCGTTGATACTTGACTGTCAGATAAATATGCCAATTACTCTTATTACAGGCGGCAATCAGTCCTAATGCAGCTCACATACTCAGTGGTTCTAGTGATGGTAATGCCTATATATGGCAGGTGAATAATCCTCATCTGGATCCTATCATTCTGAACAGCCACGATGGAGAAGTCACAGCAGTGGACTGGTAAGATTTTGAATAAACATTTCTTTGTATGCTACGGCGAAAATCTAACATCTAATTATAATTCACTCCCGCTAGGTGTCCTTCCGAGACGGGGAAAGTAGCTACTTGCTCGGATGATTTCACTGTAAGCTAGACAACAATTTGATCTACTTTATATTATTCTTAATTTCTTGCCACCAATGTAGAGGTGAACCAGAGGGGGTCTTGGTTCTCCCCACTAAAAAAATGCTAGATTCTCACATTACATCCATGGCACACTTTTTTTTAAATTTTTTTTTATTTAAATGTGGGTGAGAGAAACCTCAAACATTCTTGAAACATGCATCTGAGTTTCCGAAATTCTGTTAGGTTCGTTTTTGGAACATTCCTAGCAGTTGTTACTCAAATACACGATCACCTTCATCAAGTCGAAAGAGGATCATGGCATTTCCAAGCATGAAACAGAGAAAATTGTTTGTGGACGATCCATCATGCACAAAATACAAAAGAGACTGTACACTCTCAAATGAAAGAAACCATGTCCACTCACCTGCAGGTTCACTCATCCTGCCTGAGGTCTGTACCCCAAAATCTCAGAAGAAACCATTTTCCTTGAGCTTTGAGGTTAAAGAACATTTAGGAAAAACCCCCGAAACCGACACAAATAGCCCTTCATCTGTTCTTAATCCTCCATCTTCATTGAAGAGAAAGACAATCCGAGATTACTTTTCTGTTTCCTGATAAAGTTATGTTTTTAGATGAATTTCAACTCTTGTATAGTTTATGCCTCTGTTTCTGCTACTGTACATGCTGGCACTCTGCGCCTGGCTTGATCGATAGAGTGATTTTTGGAATGAAAAATCGCAATTTTGTCGGGCATTATCTCAGGAAGATTATGTATATTTTATTTGACAGAAGATGATGTTCATTCCCTTTTGTCTGAAAGATGGATGCATATACTTCAGACGGTTAAATAGTGTTTAAAATGCATTAAAAAAGGATTATGAGTTGTTTTTTTTAAAAAAATAATGATTTAAAATTTTAATAAATATTTCTAAGCACTACTTTAGAATTGTCAAGGTTTTGCATCCTTTGCCAATTGTAATTGTATCCATCTCAGGTAAGGTTGTGAAATCTGACCAAGTTCAATCGTGAAAAACATATTTAGGGAGTGTTTGCAATCACTAAAAAAAAAAGTGATTGTTAGCTTTTGGCTTAAAAAAATCATTTTTGTGTGTTTCTTAAATCTAGATTATGTGTTAGCTTATGATAACTTAATTGAAATTCAAAAGCTAGTCATGTAGTGATTATGATTTTCCAAAAGTGATTCTAATAAGAATGTCATTGTTAAAATTCTTTAATAACTTATTTATCAAACACTACCCAATTTTGATTTTTAGATTTTCATATTTGTTTTCAAACACTACCAACTTTTGATTTTTCTTAACTTTTTTATAATCTATAAATTAATCATTTTTACAAAAGCACAATCTATTGCAAACATTTCTTTAATTTATAATAAAATTTTAGTCATTTTGGGCTAATTAATATAGTAAGAGAATTATAAAAATAATAAATCTAATCTAACTGAATAAATTTGACATTGTGGAGAAAATGAATGAGATCGGGTTTCTGTTGAAAAATTTGAGATTGTTTTGTACAATCTAAAAATTGCAATATTATGTGTGTTTTTTTAATCATTTGTTCTCTTTTTTCGTCTGTTAACCAAATTGTTGCATTTTATTTAGGTGTATTCTACAAATTACCATTCCGCATTCGCTTAGCTACTCTCTACAGAAATGAATGGATTCGTTAAATATGTTTCTATATAGTGTGTAATGAGTCTATACATATATATATATATATATATATATATATACATACATACATACATATACTTAACAAGATATTTTTTTCTTTTGCTTAAATAATTTTGTATTCGATAAAAAAAAATATAAATTAATATGAAACAACGTGTACATTTAACATTTTTCTATATAATATATAGCTTGCATATGAAGAGTAATTTTAAATTGAAGTACAAGATTTGAAGGGTAAAGTATAAGACTATAGGAGATGTGTAATCGTTACTCAAATTTAGAATTTGAAAATTATATGTTACAAGCGCTTTGGAAAACGCCAAAAAAAGATTCAACCGAAAAAGATAGCATGTGAAGAAGTAAGCAAAAAACCAAAACTAACACAAAAGAACAAGAAACTCAGTGGGGGGTGGCAACGTATCACGCAACATGTAATCCATGCAAGCCCTCACCTCAACACGTTTCACTTCCCTTTCTTCCATAAATCCTCACCCCCCCAACTTCCCAACATCTCCATCCGATTCTCTCATAATATATCATTCATTCCACACCCATTCTCGATTCTCAATTCTTCGTTTCTCATGGCGGATCGGGATCGGGAACGCGAGCGCGAGCGGGAGCGCCAGCAGTACCAACTCTACCCGCAGCAGCAGCAGCGATACGAAGGCGGGCTCAAGAACATCCTCCCGCAGAAGGGGCCCTCCGCCTCCCAAGTGCTGGCCATAGTCACCCTCCTTCCGGTCAGCGGGACCCTCCTGGCCCTCGCCGGGATCACGCTCGCCGGATCTCTCATCGGCCTCGCCGTCGCCACCCCGGTCTTCCTCATCTTCAGCCCCGTTCTGGTTCCCGCCGCCATCCTCGTCGCCGGGGCCGTGACGGCGTTCCTGACTTCCGGGGCTTTCGGGCTCACGGGGCTCTCGTCTCTCTCGTGGGTCTTGAATTCGTTCCGCCAGGCCACCGGCCGGGAGCCGCTGGACTACGCCAAGCGACGCGTGCAGGAGGCGACGGTTCAGGTCGGGGAGAAGACGAGGCAAGTGGGAGAGACCATCAAGGCTAAAGGACAGGAAGGAGGACGAGAAGCGGGCCCGACTGTTGGTGCTGGTGCCGGTCGGCCTGCTTGAACCGACCGGATGTCGTCCTAATAATAATAATAATAACAACAACAATGCAGAAATGTACGTGTTTGCTGTTTGTATTGTGTCTGTTTTCGTTTGTTTGTTGTTAAATATGATTGAAGAACATTTGCATTGTACTTCCCCATGCTTCCATTTAGTTTCTTTTTTGTTGAACTTAAAAGTTTAATTTCCTCTTTGATTTTGAATACGCTTCTTTTAGTAAACCTGCATGCATATATGGGATGTTCTCCTGTCAAAGTTGAGCCCTTTTTTCAGCTTTTTATGCGCACGTTATGTTTTGTAGTGTTGTTATATATGTCATACTTTTGGGATTCAAGTACTTTTGTTCAAAAATACTAAGCAATCATATTAATATGTCGAAAACATTTTAGTTAGAATAATTATTTAAGCTGATAGTTTTAAGGAAAAATTGTTTTTTTTAATTATGTATGTTTGTAATTTTGCGATTTCAATTTTTTATATTTTCAGATTTTAGTTATAGTCCGTTATTTTTATTTTTTTGTAATTTTAGTTTTTTTTTCGACGTAACGTTGATATGACATTAATTCAGTGCTGATGTGGAGTTGACGTGTACAGTGTTACGTAAACATTTTCGAATAAAAAAGATTAAAATTGCCAAAAATAGAACATATAGGATTAAAATTGAAATATGTTTTGTTGATGTGGAGTTGACGTGTATAGTGTCACGTAAATATTTTCAAATAAAAAGAATCAAAATTGCTAAAAATAGAACATAAACATTTTCGAATAAAAAGAATCAAAATTGCCAAAAATAGAACATATAAGATTAAAATTGAAATATAAAAACATAGATAATCAAAATAGAACATATAAGATGAAAACATAGATAATCAAAATAAAACATATAAGATCAAAATAGAACATATAAGATTAAAATTGAAATATGAAAACATAGATAATCAAAATAGAACATATAAGATCAAAATAGAACATATAAGATTAAAATTGAAATATGAAAACATAGATAATCAAAATAGAACATATAAGATCAAAATAGAACATATAAGATTAAATCAAAATAGAACATATAAGATTAAAATTGAAATACGAAAAGTGACAAATATTCAGAATTAAATTTGCAGTTTTTCCTAGTTTTAATCATTCTCAAAATTTACATAGAGCAATCATATTAATATGTGAAAAACATTTTAGTCAGAATAATTATTTAAGATGATAATTTTAATCATTCTCTAAAATTTAGAGAGGTGCTCAGCTAATTAATTTAGATAAATTTTATGTTAAAAAAAAAAAGGAAGAAAAAGATAGTTCATATAAACAATTTTTATTTTCGTATACATGAAATTTTTTTATCAATTTAGATATATCTTACATAAGAAGCTTTATATGACTGACTGCATGAATTTTTTTACGAATAAAAAATCTTACTAATTTTCAAAAATAATAATAATATTATTAAAATAAATAAAATTGACACGCTCGGCCAAGAAATGTCCGGAGAATCGGACCATACGTTCATTTACTTTATGGTTCATTTACTTCATCATTCATCAACACTACGTGAACACGGTTACACGGACGGCACAAACCCCAGTTATGTCATGGTCTGCCAACATATAATGTTGGGAGAATCGAACAATGACCCTTTCATTTCACGCTCATTTACTCCATCAACACGAACATTCATACTCCACCGACTCATAACAAAGACAAGATTAGGCTCGATAACAGCAGAAGCAGGAAAAAAAATGCAAAATGCAACGTACAGAAATTATGTATGTCATTGAATATAAGCTAAAAATACCTTGAAAAAAGTTGAAATTTGTTTTTTCACCACCTTCGATTTTCCCCCAAGAGATGAAAACACAACTGAATCTATCTATACACTAATTTCACATCAAAAATTTATCTCAATGTAGTAACAGCAGCCCCGAGAATTTCAAGAAAACATGTATATATTTTGGTTAATATCGAGGTTCAAGCATGTTCTAAGCAGAGTTAAAATCTTTACGCGGATCAGCAGATTCAACACCACTTCTTGCTGTAAAATTTTCTGGTTCACCATTTTCTAAGGCAGCAGAATTCTGAGAATGAATGGCTGCAGTTACTTCGGGCATTTTCGGATGAGCTGAAGGATTACAAGGGGCATCACTTTCTTTGCCAGAAGTATTAGATTTTAGCCATGTGAACTGCAAAGTGTGGCCTTTCCAGGATTTACCATTTACGAATGCTTTCTCCGCTGATCGACGAGTCGCGAAAGAGATTCGAGCTGAAATGCCAGGGGATGATGGAACATCATTACTCTCTTTGGGCTGCGACTCTTCCAATTCCACAGAAGCAAGATTGCCGTAAGTATTGAAATGTTCTTCCAAAGCAGCAGCAGCCTAAAAAGAAAGATTTATAATTGATTATAAGATGGAATAATGACACGAATTCATGCAGATCTAACCAAAAAGAAGAAACACAACGAAAATACTGTATTCAGAAAAGTTCTTTATGATACTTATAGTACAATTCTAAGTTCTAAAGTCTAAATTCTGAATCTCCCACATTGACAACAAAGGCAATTGTGCTTTTTTGACCAACCGAATATTACATGAGTAATTATGCTATTGGAAGGAGATCATAAGGGGTTCCTTTGGGTTAAAGGATTGGAACTTGTTGGAATGGTTTTGAATTCCATGAATTTGAAATTTCTCACCTCAATTTAAATTTGGACATGAGGGAGTATAGTAGAATTCAAATTCTCCACAAATGGAATCGTTAGAAATTCACATATCAAATCCTATCTCGCGAATTCAGATCACTCCATCCCAATGCAGTCTAAAAGTTCAAAAGCAACACCTTTACATGTACTAGACAATAATATGCCTGAAAAGTAATCCAGCACAGAGAAACAGATGAAAATAAATAAGATGAGAGCTATAGGATTTACATTTGTGAGTCCGGCGGGTAACGGTGAGACAATTTTGAAAGCCTTGGGGCGATTGTCAAGTTTGAATCTGTTTGTAACAGAAGGTGCTGGAGGTGCCCAAGGATGACTTGAAGGTTTCAAGCTCGAAAGTTCGTGTGCAACTGAAGTAGAAGGTGAAGAGGAATGTGGCAAAGCATGCTCAGCAGGTTCAACATTCTCAGCAACTGCGTTAATTCTTGGTGATGATATAGCAGTTTCTGCTTTTGAACCTGCAGACTGCAAAAGAAAAAACATTTTCAGGGAGTTAGAGCTTTATTCTTGGAATTATATGCTTTACAATTTTCACACATGATTAAGTTCCGTCATGGAGTTTTACAGACAAGTGTATTTATGACTCACTTTGCAAGTAATACTGGGGCGGCAATACAATCACAAAAACCAAAGCAGATAAGCATATTAAATGTCAATCAATTTACACGCAAACTTTATCTACATACTACATGCTTACTATTTAGAAATAATTTACGCAAGGAAAAGGACAAATAATAGGGTAAGGATCCAAAAACTTCTTCAAAACATTTTATTCTATCATGGCTGGATGAAGAAATCTGGCTGCTTACTTGTTTATCGAGTTTGTCTAACTGGCGCCGGAATTCATTTCGTTTCTGATCAAGCATCTCCTGCTTTTTACGAATTTCTTCCTTCAAAAGTTCCAAATTCTCCAGCTTCTTTTGTTGTATAGAACAGGATTTGGGACCATTATAGCTAACAGGCCTGGGATGATCATAGACTGGCACTAGAGAAACAGATGTATGGATGCTACCATCATTGATACCTGCAGAATGAGGATATTCTTTTCGTTTGTCGTGAGGGTGGGAAAAAGCAGGACCAAGTGTCATTCCACGAGAAGTTGTCGACAAACAGCCACTGTTTATCCTATCATTTGGAATGTTATCTCGATTTGCCCACCAGAGCTTGATGAACCGATTCCCCATTACAGCATCAGGTGCCTTCAAGGCAGCTTCTGCTTCTTCTGTTTTTGAAAATTGAACGAAAGCCCGTTCACTGCGATTTGAAATATTAATGTCAATGATCTCACCAAATTTCTGGAAATGGGAGTGAAGAGATTCCCTTTTGTTGTCTTTCCAGGGAATTCCATTGACGAACAGAGTACACAATGCCTTATGTGATGGTTTTTGGGCATCACGACCAAAACTACTATATGGTCTAAGAGGCACTTCTTTAACTTGGGGACACTCATCAGTTACCTTGACCTGCTTCTCCCATCGATAAGCATCTTGTAGATCCGTGTTTAGTCCCTCCTCACTTTTGGTGTCTTGTTCAAGATAACTAGGAGATTTTTCTTCAGAATCCTTTTTCTCCGTCACCCCTAATCTATTTTTTGAGTTACCTATTCTCCTCCACACCGATGTGCTTCGAGATTCAGAAGCAGTGGCACTTCTGGCCGGACACTCATCAAATCCTTCACGTGGTTCAGTGTGTGGTCTATCAACAGGGTCCATAATCAGAAAAGGCTCTGTTTTGTCAACATTGGATCGATTAAGTGATAGGAGTGATGGAGTTGCAGGGTTATCACTTGTCCATAAAGGCTGATCAGGATCATACACATCTGACCCCCCTACCAACGAATCACCTGCAAAACCACATGTCAGGCCCAAACCATCTTGATTTGCTCCAGTCTTGCAACATGCATTCACAAAAGAATCCGAAGAAGCAGCAGTTACAGTTAAACTACCTTGTCCAGCAGAAGTCCCCAGAAGCTCTGAACTAGGAAGTGAAACAGGGAGATTGAACTGAGAAAGGCTCTGCAATTTTAGAAACAAATGTTAGTAACGCAGTTCAGACACGCTGAGCCCATTGAAAATACGAGGGACAGCACAAACCATTTTAAATATAAATGATCATGGGCATTGAAATAGGCAAATTAAAGAATTATCACTAATCTAGAAGTGGCAAATTCTACCCATGTACACAAGCAATGAGCATACATAATATGTTACATTTTTACTGAACACAGACATGTGAAACACCTTAATCAAGTAATCAACTCTTGAATAATAAACAACCAGAATTAAGTAAAATTTCCAAAAATTGCATGAAGCATTTCAAATGTTGATGTGAATTCACTGTAATAAACATTAAACAAATGGATGGTACACACACCTGAACATCATCAATAATGATACGATTAACACCATGCTCCATTGGGCATAAGTCCCCTCTCAAGCAAAACCCAAGCTCCTCAAAGTTTCTACAATGTTTCCGTGGAAAGCCAATATTCACTGAAGGGCTAATAGATGGCCTAAGAGCCGCTTGCAAGCCACAGGAATGAAGTGCATCCAGCCCACCATTAGGTGCTCCTGGAAGCAGTCCAAATGCATTCCAAGACAAACTCTGTGCATTAGCGATGTTTGGCATCCCCCTACCTGCAACCAGACCAGAAGGAACAGGTCCTAGAGGAAACATATGAGATGTAAGCTCCACTGAGCCAAGCCTATAATCACGCGGGACCCATGACCCAAGTTCATTTCCCCTACTCCTAACAGGGTGAACTTCACGAGGAAGTGGCTGATTTTGACTTATTCTTTGATTTAAATCCATGTGAACTCTGGAAAATGGGGACTGATTTGGACGTCTCCTTTCAAACCTTGACAGCAGCTCTCTCCCTGAAGTCATGTCATTGCCTTTGTCACGATAACCATTTTCAGAAGGCTTACTCCTTTTCCTATAAGGTCTAATAAAAAACTGATCAAGAGAATCCCCATCTAACGATTGAGAGTGTGCTGCACGTTTACGATGTTTATGGTTCCGGTCAATATCCTCATCTTCACCTTCACTGGTTTCTTTCTTCTCAGTATCATTGAGTAAATCAGAAGCCAAAATGCGTAAGTTTTGAGAAGAAACTCTCGCTTCCATGAAATCCTTTCGATGGAGTAAAATGTATTATCGATGTGTCGTAGCAAAGGTTATATACTTGTTGCTATGAGGTACAGGAGCGTTGATTAACTCGCATAATTGACGAGAATAGTAGTTACCTGAAATATGTGCACCAGAATAGAAGGCCGTTAGAGCCACTGTAGGATACGAGTAAAAAATATATAACTCGGCAGACACTGATTTCAACAGTAACAAAACAATAAATAAATCATGGGAAACTATTATTATGACAAGAAACTCTTATTAACATCGTCAATTACCAAGTAACAATTCAAAATGTATCGGTATTCGAAAAAGTTAGAGTAAGCTCAAAGATGCGTTACACATAAGCTTTCAAAATAACTGTGAATTTTCCAAAAAAATATAACACAAGGGGAGACAGAAAGAGGATTTAAAAAAAAAAAAGGACTTTATCTAGGAATATACCAGGATTTTTAGGGGCAGAATCTCACCAAGACTTGCAAATGGAATTTTTTTCTCATATTCAGTTAAGTTCAAGCCCGCTACTTATTAGAATTCGAATTCAATATATTTCAAAACATTGCGCTCTTTCAGTTTCTACCAAATCAGGAAGTCTATAAAAAAATCCTATTCTTTTTTACAATTTCGGAATATTGGGGATGATGCCGAGGTATAAAATGCTTATTGCCACATTGGAAGCAACAGAGTAGGTTTCTCTGACATATCATTAGCAAAGAACAGACATTCATCGTGGTAGGTATTTGCTTCGGATCTATGTTTGATGTCGGTGTGCTACGACAGTAATTCAGGCGAATCAATTAATGGATTTCAAGCACATGCTAACACGTGGCATTCGAGAAGTAAAAAAAAAACGAGGAAATTAATTTCTCTCTCAGCATTAAATTTTGTGAAATGGAAACTTAACTGCGGAATCTCAAAATCTTCTATCATTATTCCATATGTAAGTCTACTCAAGCTGAATGATTGAAAACAGCTCAAAGGATAACTCTTGTCAGTTGCTTTCCTTGAATTATCTGTCTTTACTCTGTTTACTGTTATAACTAAAATTATATCTGAATTATTTAGATGATCTAATTGCCGAGACTATCGAGACCGTTAAAAATAAATGCCATACGACGTAACTAATACCCCGACATATCCCTTTCTATAATTGGTCCTTAAAACACACAATCCAAGCTCCATTTCTTTTGACAAAAGCTGCACCTTAACCAAATCGGTCCTTATATAGTAGAAAATTAGTAGAGGTAAAGACAAGCATGCAAAGCTACATTACAAAAGATTTAGCTGAGAAACTATTTATATTGATCCCTGGCAGTCCAGCATTGTATAATCACTACCAAACTCATTGAAGAAAAAAGTGAAGCCATAAATTCAACAAAACTTGGCAAACTTCTCTCTATTAACAATCCACCAACAAAAAATAACACACACACACACGTTTATCACTGGAGTTTTGATTCGACAATCCAATCACAGCAAAAATAAATAAACAAATAGATTTAAAAAAATTGTATAAACCCAATAGAATCAAGACCTGATAAATATCCGGAATAAAAACTGATACGAAAAATCCATCAATCACGCAAAAAACGTGCTAAAATCGAGATGGATAAAGCAAAACCTGGCAAAATCACAACTGGGTCCTAGGGTTTTGATCCATTTGTTTCGTCTAATTGTGCATCAATGTATAACGAAGGTCTTCGATGAATGCCCAACACAAAGAAGTTTGTTTCTCCTACGTTTTGTCACATACAATATGATAGTTTGCCAGTTTTCTACTCTTTCATATTATCTGAAAATAAGAAGGGGAAAATTGCAGAGCCTGAGAGAGAAAGGAGGGTTTACAAGGAAAATTTGGTAGGAAAAATGGATCGTTAGTATTAAGGAAAATTGTTCTTTTGGTACAGTAGGTTTGTCGCTTTTGCGATTTTGGTATTCTATTTTTTATGTTTTAGTTTTAGTTCGATATCTTTTTTTAAAAATTTTAGTCTATTTTTCGATAGGGCGCTGACGTGGCACCATTACAGTGCTGATGTGAAGCTGACATATATAGTACCACGCAAGTATTTTCGAAGAAAAAAGATTGAAATTGTCAAAAAACGAAACATGCAAGACTACAACTGAAGTATGAAAAAATAAATGACCAAAATCGCAAAATAACAAGCATACGAAACTAAAATTGCAGTTTTTTCTTAATAATATTATTGTTAAAAATTATGATAATTATCGTTACCATATATCCAACAATTGCTATATGTATAGACTATAGTCAATCTATAACACAAGAAGATTAGTATCTTGTGAGACAGGACGCGACGGGTCAATATTATTTATATTTATAATTAAAAGTAATATTTTTTATGGATAATAAAATAAAAATATATATCTCGTAAAATTGACTTGTGTGACCGTCTCACATAAGTTTTTGTGAAACAATATCAGTTTTAGATTGTATTTTTTTAGAGTTAACTTTTGAGATTATTCAAAAAATGATTTTCGATGTTTCCGATACTTATGTTATGATGATTAATTCTTATGGTAAAATTTTGTTCTTGACAATTTTGTTTAGAGTCGAATTGACATTTCGTCGGACACGCAGTATGTAAAACTCTGATTCAAACGATGTACTGCATTATTTCTAAAAAAAACATTAAAACAACAATGATTATGTTCACATCAAAATATTTTTAAATCCAATGACAGCCATTGGATTTACCACGATGGTAATATCGTCAAAATAGGTTGAACTAGGGCTGGAAAATTTCAGAAAAATCCAGATTCTTTCCAATTTCCAACCCGTTTTCGTCCCGAATTTTTTTGACCCGAGTGGTCGGAATTTTTCCCGATCCGATCAATTTCGGGATCGGGATCGGGATAGGCAACTCTATCCGACGGGATTTCCGACCCGACCCGAATATATAAATAATATTTTTTTAATAATATTTTTATTTAAAAAATTAATTTTTTATAATTTTCTGTTTTAATATTAATGTTTTATAATTATCTACCATATAATTATTTTTTTATATTTATATTTATATTTTTTAATATCAACATTGAGTTATAAATTTTTATTTTTTTTATTATTATGAATAATTATATGGATTTTTTTATTGTATTAATCAAGTAGTTGTTTTAGTTTATTTGTAATGTACTAACAAGATATTTTAGTTTTTTAATGGTTATATACAAAGAAATTTTAATTTATTTGTAATGTACTAAGAAATTATTTGAGTTTCTTCATATTTTTTTTTAAAAAAATATTTTCATAGAAATTATTTTTAAAAAAATATTGTTCGGGATTACCCTCTCCCGACCCGACGGAGTCCCGACACTTTTCAGGTGCTGGATCGGAAGAAAAAAAAATTTCAATTCCTATCGGGTAATGTGGTTACAGGACGGGTCTCGACCCGATCCCATCCCTAGGTTGAACTAAATTGATTAAACGTGCCCACAGGGGCATAAGCGAGTTGGTAAGTTCTGAGGTGACGTGGAAAGAAATTTCCCAGCATTGCGGGTTCGATACTCGTGTAGAGCATATTCCCTGCTGAAATATTGTGGGGGTATGCTCTGGGGATTGGGTCATGTGCTCCCTTCTTCAGGTCCCTCCGCGCGTGCACATCCCTGGATTTACCTTTCGCATGAGCCAATGGGCCTCTAACTCATGTAGAATAGGGTCCCCTTCGGAGTCAACCCTTTTTTATAAATTGATTAAACGTTTTATGTAGTACAACATTTTTTTTGTGTGAAACACACGACTTTTTTGTGCTCTGAAGGGATATTTGGATATGTGGATCTAGACATCTGGTCAACCATTTAAAAAAGATAATAATAACCTCTCCGTGAAAAACACGTGCGGGAGGTTATTTTTTTTAAATAATAATTGACTAAGGTTACTTTGAACCATTGATATCATATGCTTATTAATTATTAATTTATTTTTGTTTAGAAAATTGACAACTATGGCTCTTGAATAATAAACCCTGTTTATTGTTTTGAACAATCGACTTATATAATCTAAAAGTGTTTCTTATATATTGGGGCGTGATTTCCATACTTACAATCTTTTTTTAAAAAAATATATATTTTGGGAATTTTTATCTCTTTGTAAATAATTGTTGTAACTTGTGAATAAACTCGAGCTATTATTATTTCATTTAAAATTCTAGCTACCAGTAATACCATAACTCATTTTTTGGATATATAGACTTATCGTTTTACCAAAAATGACAATAAATCAAAACGATGCAACTCAAGTCTATTAAATTCTCAATCTAATAATAATAGTATTGATGTTGCGTATTTTATTTCTCGCAAGTGCACGGTGTCAAGTTTTAATATAATATAAGTAAAATATTGTTCTCACAAGAAGTATGTATTCAAAATTATATTAATGCTTGTAATAAAAATAGACCAGATTCTATTTAGGAAATCAAAGAATAAGATTTCTTTTAACTTTTACTAATAATCAATTACGGAATGAAGAGAATGCACACAATGAACGAATATTAATGAGAGAAAAATATCTGAAGGTTATATTTCACTTAGTTTTCATGATTATTACTACTATCGAATTTATGTTCATGATCAATTTCACTTGTTTAATATCCAAAAACACTTATTTATTTCGTTTTTTCTTTTTCAATTAACAAATAGAATACACCAATTAGGTTTTAATCTCAATATTCCTATTAAAAATCTAAAATTAATGATATTATGAAAACGATGTTCTTACTTAAGCTCTGCTGTTGTTATACGCTTCTCGAACTATATAAACATTTAACAGTGTGTTTTTCTATGATCCTATTCAAAATCTGCTCTTTCGAGTCTCAGATTTTAAATAAATTTATAATTCAATCTATGACAAGTAAATTAAAAGTATTAAAATCTAGAAAACACAATTAAACTTGAGGAATTCAATCACATAAATCAAAAAGTCATATCAATCGTTTCAACTAAGCTACGTCATTCATCTAGAAATAAAAACTTTGATCATAATGCAAAAGAGACAAAATCAAAGCATGTTTATGGATCTAGACATTAAACTTCAAAAACAGGAGAGAAAAGAGAAAAAATAATTAAGCCAAATCCACGTCTTTATCCTCAGATTCAGCGTTATTCGTTTTCACAATCGATCTTTCTTCCAATTTCTTTCTTTGAACGTGTCGTTCTCCTAATCAAAGATCTCGCTTGTGTGTGATTTTTCTATGTGCATGTATTATGTGTTCTCCCCCTCGTGTATGTTAAATTCTCTTTTTTATATTTCTCGAAGCCCGATGAATAAAGCCAAACAAATATAGTCTTTTCAATTACGCGAACTCTCTTTTTCTTCTTTTCGTGCAGGACATCGCCTAGGCTCCTAAATTAGCGCTGAGGCGCTAGTCTCATTCCTCTCTTTGGTGCCTAGGCGCTGCTATTCTCCAGTCATAGGCGCTAAGATGCAGCGCCTAGGCACTACTCTTTCGCACCAGCATATTCGTCCAGGCGCTTAGGCGCCTTTGCTTCACATCTTTTTTCTAAATCATGTGCCTCTTTTTTGGTGCTTAGGCTCTTCCTTTGCTCTCCAAAATTATATCTTGTTTCTTCTTCAACCTCTTTTGTATTCTCAATGCTTCTATTTTCATGCAATTAATTTCTTTCGTCCACTTTCTGCATACCACAAAAACAACACCAAAATACACATAACATCACTCAATTTATAGCAAAAGCCAAATCAAATTATATAAAATTAAGTGTTTAAATTGCACTTATCAGTTAATAACAATACAACCAGTGTCTTGATTTTTGTAGTGCTAATGATAATTATTTATCCCAACCCTATATTGATCCGTTTAAGCTCAACGAAGACAAAGAGTTGCAAATCATTTGTATATATTAGTGCTCTCTGCATGCTAGTATGATTCAAATAATTGTTGTTTAAACATGATAATTTTTTATTTTCAATTTTAACACCATTTTTTTTATTAAACGTGATATGACTATTTAAAAATATAGAAGTATGTACATGGATTTTAAAAAATATTTAAAAAATTAAACATGTTTTAAAAGTGGATAATGTTACACCAAGACACCAAAAACAAACACTCAAAGGGTCTAATGCTTTATAAGATCAGATATATGTGTGTGTGTATATATATATACTAGTACCTTATGGCACACGTGCTGCATGTCATATGTAAAATAATTAAAATTGCCCACAGGAGAATAGGCGGGTTGGTTAGGTTTGAGGTGACGCGAGAAAAAATTATTCTGTGTTGCGGGTTCTATACTCGTGTGGGGCATATTCCCCACTGAAATATTTTGGGGGTTAGCTCTGGGAGTTGGACCATGATGTCCACTCCCTCGGGTCCCTGTCTACTCGTGCACATCCCTCGATTTAAATGATATATGGGTCAATGAGTTTCTGACGGTAGATTTCAACCTAGCATATGGGTATTACCCCAATGATAAATCTAATGACTCATGATTTGCCACGTCAACAATAGATAATTAATTACGCGTATGTGTAAAAATAAGAATCATTGGATGCATAGTTTGGGTATTACTCATATGCTAGGATCTCATCTACCCTGACTCATGCGGAGGGTCTCCTTCGGAGTCGATCCTTGTTAATATAAAAGAATTATATTTGTTTAAAAAATAATTTAAAAATAAAGTTATCAAAATTTGAAATTTAATGAACAAAAGATAAGAGATATTGTTAAAATAGATTTGTAAAATATGAAATTGAGTAGATAAAAAAATATTTCGTTATTATGAAAAATTTTCACGGACATATCAAAAGTTGGTTAGTGTTGTGTGCTTAACTTTAATTAATAGTAATATATATTATTAGTATTTATATACACATATGACATATATAAGCTCGATCTTTCGATTCTAGGATATCTTTGATGACTATAGAAATTCGGTAACATGTTTTAGGAAATGAAAAATGACACTTGGCCTAAAACAAGTTTCTATAGTCCCCAAGGATACCCTTCACCGGAGATCAAATATTAAGTGCTAATTTGGACGCATAAGATGTAATTTTAAAGACATTGTTTAAATAAGAATTTTGACGTTTTGATAAATGTTTTTTTTTTCTTCATAAAATGGTACTTTTTTCATTTAAAATTTTAAATACTAGTAGAAGCAAAGCCAAAGAGCAAAAAAATTCAAGATAAAAAAAAACTTATTCAAAACACTGCCCCCTTAATTGCATTCTGCACCCTTATAAAATTCGTATATAACACAAAACCCTTTATAAAAAATGAATTAGCTATTAAGTCCTTCACTTTTTAAAAAATTAGCTAAAAACCCTCTGCATCGAAAATTGGTATTGCACGCGTTTAAAATGCAATTGGTCATGTTTTTTTTTACTTTTTATTGCCTCAAATGACTGAAATACCCCTAAATCATTAAGCATAATATTTGTTAGTGTATTTTTCTTTATCCAATTTTTTAACATATGATTTTTTTAATTGTATTATTTTAAATATTATAAATTTTAAAAATACGATTATTCGAAACAGCGAATTCACTAACTTTCTAAACGAACATATTATTTTAATTAATAATATGAAATATAATTAATAAACGTAGTAATAATAATGTGAAAATATTAAATAAATGAAAATATTAATAAAATCATAATAACATTAGCAAATTTAAAGAACTATTCAATTAATCTTATAAACAAAATCCATTTCTTTATCTCTCAAGTGATTCAAATTAACCACATATTGTTATTATTCAAGATGATATATATACTTTATCTCTCAAGTGATTCAAATTATATCTCTCAAGTGATTCAAATTAATCACGTATTGTTATTATTCAAGATGATATATATATATATATATATATATATATATATATATATATATATATATATATGAGTTCTTTTATGGTGCCCAACTCATATGCCCAACTCCATGCCCACCATGTACAATATGTGAGTTGACCAACACAATTGATGAGTTGACTTATCACATATTGTACATGGTGGGCATGGAGTTGGGCATATAGAGTTGGGCACCATAAAAGAACTCTATATATATATATATATATATATATATAATTATTTATTCTTTTTTTAATCAATTTTTCAATTATAAAGTTTTATATTTATCAATGATAAGTTTAACTTCATTTTATTTGATTTTAAGCCCCATTTCGTATACTATTTTGAATAAATTATATTATATATAATGTATATATATAATATGAATATATAGTAATTATATTAATGAATTAGTAAATATCGGTAAATAAATTATGACTGACATGATAAATGATTTAAAAATTAAAATTTTCGGTTGACATGATAAATATGTTTTGATATGGTTTGAATTTTTATTAATATGTTCATTCATTCTAAGTTAATAAATTTTTCATAATAATTTTATTCATTTAATTATTTATTAGAATTTTATGGAAATTTTTTTTAAGCATAATTGATATATTTGTTTTAGATCAAATTTTTAACAATGTAAAATCAAATTATACCCAAATACTCCGGTTCTAATGTAAGGTGGGCCATTAAAGATCAATCATGTTAACTCTAACATTAATTTATTTAAAAAAATTTAAAATTTCCTTAATTATATATTTTTTTATTTTGATAAATTTCTTTAACTTGGCTTATTTTGATTTTTAAGCACCCTTATCTTGTATTCAAATATTACTAATATTAATAATTATTATTGTGAATATTAATTTTTTATTTAGTTTATCACTAATGTAATCAATGATTTTTATTATGTATTTTTATAAATTACAAAATAATAAAAATAACATGTTTGGTTAGTAAGGTGGTGAATTCACTCTTTCAAATAGTAGTATTTTTCAACTTCATAAAATTTAAAATAATAAAATTCAAAAATCATATGTGTCATTGAGGTAATGAAAAATAAAAACAATCATGACAAATCTCACTTCCAGCGCGTACAAATATAATTTTCGACGCAAGAGTGTTTTAGCTAATTTTTTGAAAGGTGAAAAAAAAAAACTTAATAGCTAAATAATTTTATAGGGATTTTTGTGTTATATAAAAATTTCACAAGGAGAAATGCTATTAGCCCGCTCTCATGAGAAAAATAAAAAATGCTACAACACACACGTGTGCGTCCACGAATTTGCTAGCCTACGACGCGGGTACAGTTTTAGGTCCATGAAATCATTGAAAGGAGGCCTGGAGAATTGACAATGGAAGCAGCAGCAGCATCCTCATCACTTGTTTTCCCCAGGTGAATTCACTGTTCTTACTTCGATTTTCGATTTGTCTTCAACATATTTGCACTCCCATACTGTGTAATGGTACTTCAGACATCTGCATTCATACTCTAATCCCCGTTTTCTACGGAATTAAATGCGGAAATAGTGAAATTGGGAGAGGCCCGATTAGGGCAATTCCTGGTTTTGTGAAATTGCGTCTAGATCCATTGAAAACAGAGAAATTACGATCGGGATTATGTTTGGCCACTGCAAATGGTGGCTTCAGGAAGGCGCTGAATGGAGTTGCTGAAGGTGATGGAGTGATAATTGTTGATCATGGCTCGCGTCGGGACGAATCCAATCTTATGCTAAGTAAGCTTCTTCTTTACTTTTTCTTCGTGATATAATACCGTTGGTTGTGAATGCGAGTTTAGCAATTTAGATTTTTATCCCTTCGTTTACGGAACAGTTTAGAAATTGCTGAACAACTCTGGAATATATTTTGATGCAAAAAGTTTGGTGTATGCCGAATGTATTGCCTATTGTTTGAAGCTAAAAGTGAAAACGAGCGGATTCGTGTGATATCGAGATATGGAGCACAAGGGATCGAGCATGGGTTGGAATTAACAATTTTGAGACTTCGTTATTAAATACAATTTTGCATGATTATTTGGTAGACCTTTTGATCAAGAGATGGGTGTTGTTTCAACTTTCAACAACATGTTTAACTCTATATTGTACATAAGAATGATGTTTTCCAAGGAAGGATGTGAATGGGGTTGAAGTGGTTATTCGGTTACAAGTAAAATGGCCTTTTGATACAACGTCTGGAGACAAAGAGGGAAAGGCTCACTTTGATAGATTTTTAGCCCGATTTTTTAGTCACTGTTTATTGGAAGTAGTAGCATATGTTAGTAATTTAATTTTACTCAATTTCATTTTCACAGATGAGTTTGTGGATATGTTCAGAGAGAGAACCAAATATCCTATCGTGGAGCCTGCTCACATGGTATTAAATTTCAACATACTTATTTAGGCGAGCAACAGCCTTTTTTACATTGTAAACTGCAGTAAAAGAATTTTCCGTATATATGAATAAATGATGGCAGTAAAACTTCGTGTTTCAATTTCTAATAGTTTATTCTTTTACAAATTAGGAACTTGCTGCTCCGTCTATCAAAGATGCCTTTGATTTATGCGTTCAACAAGGAGCGAAACGTGTTATAGTGAGTCCATTTTTCTTGTCTCCTGGAAGACATTGGAACAGGGTAACTAGACACTGGTTCTTGATAACATCATATGTATTGGAATTTGGAACCAAGTAGTTGAACATGACTATGAAATTTGACAGGATATTCCATCTCTAACGGCGGAAGCTGCGAAGGAGCATCCAGGGGTATCATACATGGTTACTGCTCCACTTGGTCTCCATGAACTGCTCGTGGTAGGATTCTCATTTTTTTTTTCTTGTTTGTTTTCAATTTATTTGGCTTTATTGGATTGTATCTAGTGCGTCATCGAGTGTGAATTTTATTGAAGCTGGCAATATATATGTGCCACAGTGCATAAAATCTTTGCTTAAAAGGATATTTTTGCCATGTTCAGTTCCATGTTTGTCCTTACACTTGAATTTTCTCTTTTAACATCCGGACGAGGTTTCTTTCAGTATAATGGCCTGACGTGACCTCTATATTACAGGATGTCTTAAATGACAGGATAAACTATTGCTTGAGCCACGTTGCTGGCGTCGCAGAAGAGTGCCGTGTTTGTGCCGGAACAGGAAAGTGCCGGTTGTATAATTAGTAAAGCCATTGGCTTAGAAAGTCGAGAAGGCGAAATATCACTCAGGCTAGGTTTCGTGAGCTCGAATGAAGGCAGAATTTTCGGTTGTACCACAGTGGTCCTTCTGTTTCTGTATCGTGTAAAAACGTACCAGACCAAAGTTTTGTAATATTTTTATATATAACATGATGAGTTTTGATAGGTCCCCAGATTAAAGAAAGAACGAAGTAAACATGTTCTCTTCATCACTCTTCCAATTTTATCACCACGCTATTTTAGTCCATTCAAAAAAATCAAAGAATTTTGAAATCTATCGATCCAAACCCGACTCGAGGGGGTAAATAATAATAGGTTTGCATTGCTGCAATCTCAGCGTGGAGTAAATATAAGGTAACCTGCCTATCTTCAGCATGATGGGTCTTTTGAAAACAGGGAAAAGCCTCAAAACCTACGTGAGCAAATGCATTTCTCAGCTTCAGCATTTGACAGAAGAGAGGTTAATCAATCATGGAACTGTCCTTCACGGCCACTTGCTCAAAATGGGCCTCGTATCGCAGAAGTACATTGCCGTAAAGTTACTGATAATGTATTTAGACTCAAGAAAATCATTCGAAATAGACCGGATGTTGAAGGAGTTTAATGGATTCAATTTAGTCGTTCATAACTGCTTGATCAATGCGAATCTGGAGTGGGGTAATGTTAGTGAAGCGCGCAGGTTGTTCGATGAAATGCCTGAGAGAAACGAGGTCTCCTGGACCGCCCTGATTTCGGGATTACTGAAGCATGGATATGTTGATGAAGCGATGTGGTATTTTGGGAGAATCCCTTTTCTGAATGTGTTTTCATGGACTGCAGCAATCAGTGGATGTGTTCAAAATAGGCTGAGTTTTCGAGCAATGGAGCTGTACAAGAAAATGCTTCGATCTGGGGTTTTGCCTAATGAAGTTACCTTTACTTCTGTTATTAGGACTTGTGGAGAGTTGGGTGATTTTGCATTAGGAAAATGTATTCTAGGGATGACTGTTAAGATTGGTTTTGAGGATTATATATCTGTTCGAAATTCCTTGATCACTTTTTATTTGAGGTTAGGCGAAGTTGACTTGGCAAGGAAAGTTTTTGACCAGATGGAGGAAAGGGATGTGATTTCTTGGACCTCCATACTTGACATGTATGTTGAAATGGGAGATTTAAGCGGAGCTCGTCGAATTTTTGACGAGATTCCTGAAAAAAACGATGTTTCGTGGAGTGCCATGATAGCGAGGTTCAGTCAGAATGGCGACGCAAGAGAGGCGTTGAGTCTATTTAGACAGATGATGCATCAGTCCTTTAAACCAAATGTGTCGTGTTATTCTAGTGTGATTAATGCGTTAGCAAGTCTAGAGGCTTTACACGCGGGAAGGAATATACATGCTCATGTGCTGAAAATGGGTATGGATGTAAACGTATTTGTTGGAAGCGCACTCGTTGATTTGTACAGCAAATGTGGAAATACTAAAAACGGGCGCTTGATGTTCGACTCGCTTTCCCTAAAAAACACCGTCTGTTGGAATTCGATGGTCTCTGGATACAGCTTAAACGGCCAACTATCCGAAGCAAAAATGCTTTTTGATCAGATACCTAACAAAAATAGCGTCTCTTGGAACTCTTTGATAGCTGGTTATGTTGAAACTGAGAATTTCGTTGAAACATTTGAAGTGTTCAATGAGATGATTTTGTCCGGAGAACAGCCGAGCAAATCTACCTTTTCAAGTGTTTTGAAAGCTTGTGCTAGCTTAGCTTCGTTAGAGAAAGGAAGCTATGTGCACGGAAAGGCTGTAAAACTCGGGTTCCAGCAGGATGTTTTTGTGGACACTGCTCTATTAGACATGTACGCTAAATCTGGTAGTATAGAGTGTTCTAAAAAGATCTTTACTCGAATGAAAATGAAGAACGAGGTAGCTTGGACTGCTATGATACAAGGGCTTGCAGAAAATGGATTTGCAGAAGAATCACTCTCCCTGTTCCAGGAAATCGAAGAAACCTCATGTGTTGCTCCAAATGAACTAATGCTATTGTCAGTCCTATTTGCTTGCTCTCACTGTGGTCTAATCGACAAAGGTCTCGACTATTTCCATTCTATGGAGAAGATTCACGGCATAAAACCAAACGAGAGACACTACACGAGCATGGTGGACATGTTGGCTCGGTCAGGACGACTCTCTGAAGCAGAGAAGTTCATCGAAAACATGCCATGTGCCCCGGAAGGGAACGTTTTAGCTGCCCTTCTGAGTGGATGTAGGATGTTTGGAGACGAGAGCTTGGCAGATTTAACGGGCAAAAAGATGTCGAAAAGGGTGGAAACAAAGGCTGGAGGATATGTGTTGATGTCGAATATTTATGCTTCGAGTGGGAGATGGATGGATGTTTTGAGTACAAGAAGATTGATGGATGAGAGAGGAGTGAAGAAGAGTGGGGGTTGTAGTTGGATTGAGGTGAGGAATGGAGTGCATGTATTTTATTCACGACATCAAACACATCCTCGGTCTGCTCAGATTTATGGGATGTTACATTTACTCAATCTACAAACTTGATTCCAAAAAAAAAATTAAAAAATCTACAAACTTGACCTCATATAGGTGTTGAGAATTTTTTATTTTTTATTTTTTTCGGGGAATGAAAATCATTTTTATTTATGATTGATGTATAGTAGCCGAAATTTCAAGATATAGCCTTGCAGTACACGTGTACGTGTAAAATTAAGGATATAATTGAGGTGGACGTTTTTTTTATATATCTGGGTTTAGAAACAAATGTGGTGATTTAATCTTACTTTAATATTTAATTAAAAATCTGCATTTCATACTAATTAATTTAGTGAAACTTAAATGAAAATTACAGATCTTCGTAATCAAATGTACAATATAAATAATGTTAAAATGTATAGAGTACAACTAACTTATTTATAATTTCATTTTAATTATCATATCTTATATTCTTTTTAAAGTTTTTTTAATTACGAAATATTCTTCTGTCTTAATATAAAGTTTTGAATAATTAATTCATCATGGTAGTCCAGAAAATAACATAAAAAAGTTATATATTCAAAAAAGTTTTATGTATATGCATACAACATCGTTGCGTAAGGGAAATTAGTCTGATTGGAAAATTGAATACAAAATTTAAAAATCACCAAATTGTTAAAATAGTATGAATTGTTGTTATAAAGAGTTTATAAACTCAACAAAAAAACATTCATCCTTCAATATAGGATGAATTATGGGTATTTATGTCGTGTATTGTATGTTGGCTTTTAAAAGGTTGGCTTTTAAGTAGGAAAAATTAAATATTTTTTTCCCATACAAATATTTCAGAAATAATTAATTTAATTGGTTTATTAGAAAATAGGGTTTTAAAGTTTCAACAACTGAGAACATTTTTTACTGCCTTGACTTGAAAAAGATGTATAATTAGTTTGGCATTTCACTGTGGTTAAAAGAAAGGAAGTCTCCAGCAGCTTAAACCCCGCAAGCTTCCTATAAAAGCCAAACGTCACCGCCATGATCGCGCCAACTGCAACTCTATCGTCTCCGCCATTTCTCGCCTGCAAATACCGCCGCCCAAGCTCGCTACTTGTTTCGAATCCGAGGCTTTCCGCCGGAATGTCGTTCAAGGAACCCCGCGCTCTCTTCACTCGCCTCCCCAACGCCTCAGTTCGCTGTTTTTCGGCCGCTGCCAGTAAAATCCAAGTTCAGAACCCTATCGTCGAAATGGACGGTATTTTTTCGATTATTGCAATCTATTCTCGGATACTATTGGATATTATCGACGTTTTGATTGGTGTGTTTTTGTTGTTTTGTCGTTTAGGCGATGAGATGACGCGAGTCATCTGGAAAACGATCAAAGACAAGGTATGAATTGCAGCACTGTTTTGTATTATTTTCTGTTTTTCGTTTTTCGTTTGTGTGTTTTGTTCGAGTAATAATTAATGACTAGTTGTTTGATGTTTGTTGTCACAGTTGATATTTCCGTATCTGGAACTGGATATAAAGTATTTCGATTTAGGTATATTGAATCGCGATGCAACGGATGACCAAGTTACTGTGGAGAGTGCTGAAGCTGCTCTTAAGTAAGTCTGTTTATTTCTCAATTTGTAGCTGGGAGTTCGATTCTGTGGAGCATCTTTATCACGTTTTCAGTTTGTATTTCTTAAGTTAATGAAATATGTGGGGATTAGGTTTAAATTGAGTTGAAATTATATTTTGCTTTGGGTTGAGTGTGAATTTTATTGTTTATTCTCGTTGAACACTGTTTTTTAATGATCTTAAGGACCACCTCTTTGGAAACGTCGTATCTATGAGGAGTACTGTAGTCATGAAGGAAGAAGCAACCGATCAAAGATTCTAGATTGACTGGAAGCTTCATGTTATAAGATCCATTAGATAAACAGTTGCATGTCGCACTAACAAGGATATTGTGTATTGTATTATAGTACAGATGAATTTTGCATTGCTAAGACAACATGAGTGCTTTTATGTTTTGTCTTTAGGTACAATGTTGCCGTAAAATGTGCTACCATCACTCCAGGTTAGCTATTCTATTACATATTCTATGCATCAATCTATATATTTTTTAGCGATTTTAAAGAACAAAGGTTTGATGACTTTCAGATGAGACCAGAGTCAAGGAATTTGGACTAAAAGATATGTGGAGAAGTCCCAATGGCACAATCAGAAATATATTAAATGGTCTGGATGTAAAGCATACTGTTATGTTCTCCATCATCAAAGGATTATTGTTTCTTGTCCTTACTGACTTAGACTCTTCCTGATACCTTTTTCTAGGAACCGTTTTTCGTGAACCTATTTTGTGCAAAAACATACCTAGAATTGTTCCTGGTAAGGTATTTCTTCTTATTCCATGAATGAAAGAGTGAGATTTTGAACTGTTGTGATACTGTTACCCATTTTGCAGGTTGGACTAAACCCATTTGTATAGGTAGACATGCCTTTGGTGATCAATATCGTGCTACTGACACAGTCATTAGAGGACCTGGAAAGCTTAAATTGGTTTTTGGTGAGATGATAATGCAGTAGTTCTATCAAATACTGAATTTCAGAATGATTGGTGACATTGAAACTCTTCTGTTCGGTTATTAGTGCCAGAAAATGGTGATGGACCACTAGAACTGGATGTACATGACTTCAAAGGTCCCGGAGTTGCCCTTTCTATGTTTAATGTCGATCAGGTATGTCTTTTTATTGATTCTCCTGAAACACGCTATCTTTTCCAAAGGGACGTATGCAAATTTATTCCACCTTAATGCGGTTGATTAACTTTCAGTCTGTTCGAGCATTTGCTGAATCATCATTTGTAATGGCCTTCGAGAAAAAGTGGCCTCTCTACTTGAGTACAAAAAATACCATTCTTAAGAAGTATGATGGCAGGTATTTGAAAATCATAATATACTTGTTCAACATTCTTCACTCTAAAGAGTTTCTTTCTGGACTGACTTAACATTTTGACCTTGTTAGGTTCAAGGATATATTTCAGGAGGTATATGAAGAAAAGTGGAAGGGAAAATTTGAAGAGCATTCGATATGGTTGCTTTCTCTCTTTTAGGGCAGTAAATTGGCCTATCTTCATTGTTCTCTGTATTTTTATTATTTAACAAAAACTTTGCCCTTGTGTAGGTATGAACACCGGTTGATTGATGACATGGTCGCATATGCAATGAAGAGTGAAGGTGGATATGTTTGGGCTTGTAAAAATTATGATGGAGATGTCCAAAGTGATTTGCTTGCCCAAGGTGATTTTCATCTTGCAAAAGATTAATTTTTTATTATTTTTCCATATTTCCAATGTGTTTTGAATCAAGGGTCGGCGAAAAAAACTAGTCCCTCAATTTCTGTATCAAGGTATTTATCACCCATTGTGTTTAGAGACTTCCTTGACCTCGATCATAAAAAATGAGCTCTCACATTTGTGCATGCCTGCAGAATCAATCACTCTGTGACATCACAACCTTATAAAATCTACTTTGCAGTTTTATATCACAAGTTATAAGTTTGATAATTAAAATTCAAATGTTTTTTCTGTCAGCGCATGTTTCTTTCAAGTCCTGATTGTGTTTTGTGAACTTAAAGATGCATAGAATATCGTAAATATCGGAAGATTTACTGACGTCCATTTACTTGCAGGATTTGGTTCATTAGGACTCATGACGTCTGTTTTGGTTAGTCCTGATTTGGCACAAGTTGTGGTAACCTCATGAAATTTGTTGTGTTCGTGACTTGGGTTATCTTTGCTTTCTGCCTTGCAGCTCTCTGGTGATGGTAAAACTTTAGAAGCAGAGGCCGCTCATGGGACTGTGACCCGGCATTTTAGGTTGCATCAAAAAGGTCAAGAAACCAGCACAAATAGTATTGCATCGATATTTGCCTGGACACGAGGCTTAGAACATCGGTTAGTTTTGCTCTGGATATTAGTAATTTATTGGGTGTGGGATCCCTGTTTTTGAGCTTATAAAACCCTGCCAATCTGCCACAGCTTAATTATTTTCCTACTCAGCCAGAGGCTTTCAGTTGGATGCAGTTATTTGTTTCTGTTCCGTTTTAATTGCGATTAAACTCTGAAACCAGGCTTAAAACATGAAAAACATTATAGGAAGCATGTGATAGAAAAAGCCTCAGGAATTTTATTATTCAACTACTAAACTTTATATGTTTTTGCTACATCTCTCCCAGTGCCAAGCTCGATGGCAATGAGAAGCTGTTAGATTTTGCTCACAAGTTAGAAGCAGCATGCATCGATACAGTGGAATCTGGAAAGATGACTAAAGATCTCGCCATTTTGAGTCATGGGTCAAAGTAAGTGGCTGTTTCTCACTGTTAATAACGTGCTCATCTAATGATTGACAGGAAGTTGCTATAAATGAAACCAGTGTTCTAAAAATCGGCCTAGGATATGGATGGAGAATAATAATTAGAGAAATTTATGGAGAAGAAGTAGAGTAATCTGTGGAATTTTATTAGTTAAATTTTGATATTATCATGTTGGAGTTATAATATGTGATTTATTATGTTATACCATGGAATCCGCCTAGCGATATCTAGTCCCCGCCTAGGCAGCGTCAGACCAGCGCCTAGCGAATTTTAGAACCTTGAACGAAATTTTGGGAGGTGTTTTTTCTGTGTCAATAGTATTTTCGATAATGTTATTAACGAATTTAGCAGTCAACTTTGGCACTCATGTTGCTGTGTGACAGAATACAAATGCAGTTGCATAATACTTAACAAACATTTACTTTTAATATACTACTACTGTTGAGAAATATATCTTCTTTCAGTGCCTCATGTTCTGGTTTTTGTTCAGGGTGTCAAGAGACATGTACTTGAACACTGAAGAATTCATCGATTCTGTCGTACAGAGTCTCAACTCAAAGCTTCATGACACGGTGCCCGCTTAAAACATCGAGTTAATTTATTAGCATGTACCCTATTTAGTAAAAGTGTAGAGAGAGTGGGGGATGAACTTCAATGAGATTCTACATTCACCTAGGTATAGCGGCGTTTGAAAGATCCAACTACTGTGGAGCCAAGCAAGTGCATGAGAATAAGATGGATATTTTGTTGAACGAAATTTGATAAGATTATATTCATTGCTTTTTAAAATTTTATGGACGTGTGACGGCAAAGTAAATTTGACTTGTAGCTTTGCTGATGCATTTTTCAAAAACAATTTCGTGAAATTGTGCTTTGGTCGTCTTATCTCTGCCATTCCATGAGAATGGGAGAGAACCAGAGTCCACAGGGTAAATTTCGAAACAGTCGAAACCAAGTGATGGCTTATAATTAACGTTGTTTTCTTAATACACACTTAATAAAATAGTAAAGATATTTTTCTGTGTAATAAATATAAAATGAAAAACTTATGTTCATTGCTTTATATTAGAAAAAAAATATTTGGATAGCATTTGGATTTTAGCTTTATCTCATCCGAAGTTGAGTTTCTAATTGTGCTGCTGATACGAAAAGATTAGACTCGTTGAACGAAATGCTTCTTCAGTAATAATTATTAATTCATATGGTTCAAAACTAACTTTGTCATTTTAATCCTTGTAAGAACACGGATTGCCTTTCATATCTCCACGGCAGTCGGTGCTAGGGATGCAGTCGGATTCGAATGGCATTACGACAGAAAAGGAAAAAAAATAATGACAATGCTTAGCTCAAACAATTCTTGATCTCAAGCAAGCGTTTTAAAACATTTGTTGATGTTACAAATATGGTAACGCTACAGAACATAAGCCACGACTAACATATACGTATCTCCTTTTTTCTTATCTTTTCTTTTCTTTTCTTTTTGGGTTGGGGGTTTGGTTAAATTATCTCACATACTGTCTCTGAGAAACAACACTACACATGTTTTTATACGAGAAATCGCACCGCATTTGTCCACTCGTCTCTTCTCTATGGTAATCAAGTGTACAACAAATGATTAACAGTAATGTTTTCAAGTCGATTAATGTAGTGAAAACACAAATACTTTTAAAATAGATTATCCACCCAACTGTATTCAACCCACATATATTACCAATCTCACTGACGAGCCATCAAGCCCTCTTCTGGTGACACCACACGTTCCTCCCTTTCTCTATGAATGGGGTGGTTTAATCCTTTCCCCTGTGGTTGCCTGGAGGGTAAAGTTTGTTTGTGATTGCTGTTGATTCATGAAATATGTGTGAGGCTGAAGTGGGAGCTGGAGCAGCCCCACTGAATCTATCAAGGCTACGACTACGAGATCTGACATGAGACTCACTCCATCTTGACTTCCTGTTGGGGGATCTACTGCCACTTCTGCCTCTTCTACTTTCATCAGCCATTTTGCCATTATTGTCAGAGCTCTTGTATTGATTGATCCCAGGCGCACCAGTTCTGCAGATTATATAACTATTATGTCACAAGTTCAACATACACGACCAAGATTAATAAACCACTCAATTATAACATACCTGTCACGTCTCTGGTCGGAATCACGGCCACCACCACTACTATCCGTCAATACTGACATTCCATGAGAACTCCTTGCCCCGTTTCGTTCACCAGCGGTAGAATCATTGAACCTTCTAGGGCCTGAAGGGGCTGAACCAAACTGGCGCTTAAATTTTCCTGCTGCACCACCGCCCCGTGAGGCGGCCATATCACGAATTTCAACTGAGACATGTTGATTTGCTACGTCCAAAAGTTTGACCAAATCAGCCGCGTGCTTGGCATTTTCGTTACAGAGAAAGGTATAAGCCACTCCAGTGGCACCTGCCCGCCCAGTTCTTCCTACTCTGTGAACATAGTCCTCTATTCCATTTGGGAAGTCATAATTTATCACCACCCTGTGACAATAAATTTCAGGAAGGGACTATTGTCCAAACTATTCCAATATCCACAAAAAATTCTTCTGTATCTTAGCTGATTGATTTCCGTTGTCTATATTGTTAGTACATGTACATGTATTTAAGTATGAAAAAATTATTATTATCCAAATAACGCCCTAAAAAACCACATACTTTTATGGTGTTTAGTACCCAAAAATTATCATAAGATCAATTAACAGTGACCTACTTGATATCCTTGATGTCCAGGCCACGAGCAGCAACATCAGTGGCTACAAGCACAGGGGTCCGCCCTGTGCGAAACTGACCCAACACATGATCCCTCTCAGCCTGAGTTTTGTCTCCATGTATTGCCGCAGCTACAAATTGTCGGGCTAGAGAAAGAGCAAGTTGGTTGCACCTTTTCTTTGTAGAACAGAAAATAATAATCTTCGATCCTGGTTCTTGAGATCTTAGTATCTGCTCTACGCGCCTCAGCTTATGCCCTGATGACATAACTTCAACATGCTGTGGCAGACACATAAAACACAACATCAATATCCCCAAAATGTAACAAAAAATTGCAGCTAAAGAGAAAATATCTGATCATAAAGTTCTGCTCTCGGTCAAAAATAAACTAACAGAATGGAGATTACAAATCAGTCAAATATGGACCTGTGTTATTGCACTGTTTGCAGCAAGTTCGTCAACACTGCCAATGTTAACCTGAATAGGGTTAGCCAACAAATTAGCAGCAATTCTGCGCACCTCCTTTGGCCATGTAGCGGTGTACATCAGGGTTTGCCTGCGAGAAGGAATTTCCTTCACAATTTTCGTTATCTGGGGTTCAAATCCCATGTCCAGCATTCGGTCTGCCTCATCCAACACCAAATATGAAACTTGACGGAGACTAACTTTTCTTGATTCCAAAATATCATTCAAACGACCAGGAGTAGCAACCACTATATCCACGCCCCTGAAAAGGTCTTTCAGCTGAGGGCCTTTTTGAGCGCCTCCATATAAGCACTAAACCAGTCAAAAATCAAACTAAAATCAGCCACAAAGTCGAGGAACACTGGTCTCAAAAACTAAAACAAAATGCAGGCATTGAGAGTCAGAGGACAAAAGGTTTAACTTTTCAAAAAATGGGAGCTTCCAAGATAAATAGCAAGGAAATAGTAACCAACAGGCAAAATCATATGGCCGAAAATACAAATTTATATGCCACCTCAAATAGGTCAGCCGCACATGTAGCAAACAATCACATACTAGTAAGAAAATCATTCTGAGTGAATAGAAGTCAATAAGAAAATCCAGCACCAAACACACACCGTGCAAGCTATATTAGATGATCTTCCAAACTTCACAGCTTCATCTAGTATCTGAGTCGCCAACTCTCTTGTTGGAGACAACACCAAAACTGTTGGTCCTAATTTAGGATTATTACGCAATTGCTTCAGATGAAGAAAACCTGGAATCAAGTAACCCAAAGTTTTTCCCGAGCCTGTCTTGGCAATGGCTACAATATCACGACCTTGCCGAGCAATAGGCCATGTCTGTGCCTGTATTGGAGTCGGCACAGAAAAACCAGCACGTCGTACCTGAAAATGAAATGAAGGGGAGGGAAGATTCCAATAATCAGATGAGTTTCCCAAATCTTCGGACTGGTTTCATTTGAATTTATACAAGGGGCCGAGGAAAGAAGAAGCATCATCCGTCAGAAGAGACATGCACTGCTTGCTGATACCAACAAGAACATGACGCATTTCCTTCTCTTCGCACCAAGGGCAGACTGAATCATTTCCAACAGAAGGCACAGCGATAGTTGGGTGATTCAAAAGCACTTCTAAAAAATGGGACAAACTATAGGGGTGCACCGAATCACAGGTACTACTTCAAATTTTCTGATTAGTTTCATTTGGACTTATGCAACTGGCCAAGGCAAGAAGAAGCATCATTCCTCGGTGTAGAAATGCACTGCTTTCTGATGCCAACAAGAAAAGCAGGACACTTCTTCTCTCTTCAGACCAGCGGGCGCAGAAGTCCCAGCCATGTTTGGATGATTCGGAACGCCAGTCACAAAAAATAGTCCACCGGTAAAGGGAGCTCCAAACACATGCAACCCCCCACAGGAGGACGGCACAGTGTACGACATTTGGCTCCTACCTGGAGCCAATATCGCACCTGCGACAACAAAAAATGATAGATGATTCGAGTAAGGGTTCTTATTCTCCACAATGGACCTCCAGTAGGCACTGAACGTTACAGAAAATTACTTGACTCATGGTTAAGACTTCAATTGTTTCTGGCTATCGAAAGATCACAAAGATACAAAATATATCCATACCTCCCTTAAAATCTCTGGAGGAAAACCAGTGGCTTCAAAAGTGGTGAAAGGTTGGATTTCCAGATCTCCCTATAAAATTTAAGGGTCAATCGTATACAGCTTACAAAAGTTACTATTTTTCACACGGGGAATGCAAAGAAAATTAAATATGCATATGCACACGCGGAGGGAGAGGGAGAGGGAGAGGGAGAGGGAGAGGGAGAGGGAGAGGGAGAGAGAAGTGTATGCTAGACATGCAGACGAGGTATCAGGACAAGACGAAGAAGAAATCTAAATTCAACAAGAATAGAATGCCAGAATTCAAAACTTTTATAACTGGATGATGTTGATCTAGATCTAAAATAACATCATTTTTAAGAAAACTGATCATGACATCAGTATTGTTTCACCTTTTTTCAAAATAACTTCACTAATGTAAGTGACTCAAATCATATCTACGTCTTAGAAACCAGTCACTCTATCAATCAGCTATTTTGGTTGGACGTAATCCTAATTTGATTCGATAGCTAAAAAAAACCTCATTCTAATGCCTAGATTGGTATTGACAAAATGGGTTAAAAATGCAACAAACATTCACAATCATGTTCCGAAAAAAAACAAGATTGGTATGTTTAGATAAGGGAATGCACATTCCCTCCCTGTTAGCTAATTCCATTCCTTCAATTTCTTTCTTTGACAAGACAATCCTTAATTATATTATCTTTGATAATATATAATAATAATTAATAGCAGTAATCATTGTAGTAGCAATAATAAATATAAAATAATAATACGTATCATTATAGTTATAGTAATAATAACAGGTAACAATAATCATAACTATAATGATGGTAATACACAATCATAATCATAATAATAATGAAAAAAATGCGTTAATAACAATTTTTAAAATAAAAACAAAACAATCATATAATTATAGTGTTATTAATGATAAATATAATTTACTAATAATCATCATCAAAATAATAATAATAATAAAGTTCTTGAATATTTTTATTTCATTTTTTAACCACGCTCTGATTTGATCATTAAAAACATTTTCATTATATCCATACCATTTGGTTGTATAAACTACCCACGCACAATAAGTATATATCCCTATGTTGCATGGATACGGGTACGGCATCGGATACGGCGACACGGAAAAATTTTAAAATATAAGACACGATACGGCTAGGATAAAAACTATAAAAATATTATATATATATATATATATAGGAATGCTCAGCTGCCCAACCATGTTTTCCCATTTGGTCCGCGACCACTAAAACCCGATAGTGGGTTTTACTGGTTTTTTTTTTTAGTGGTCGCGGACCAAGTGGGTAAACATGGTTGGGCAGCTGAAAATTCCTATACATATATATATATATTTATTTAGTATTAAAATTTTAAAATCCTAGAATAGAAAACCATATTTCATCGAAGATGAAAGAAACGAAAAAGACAGAAGAAAGAATGACTGACCGGGCTTTTTTAGGCCCAATTCATTTAATTTATTTATTAATTAGTCCTCAGAAATTTATTGTTTTTCAATTTAACCCTTGAAACTTATAGTTTTTTGCAATTCAGCCCAAAAGTGTCCAGAAACGTGTCCGAGCCGTGTCCGAGCCGTGTCCGACTGGTCAAACTTTAAAAAATCAACGACACGGTTTGTGCCGTGTCCGACACGCGTATTTGCGTGTCGTGTCCGTATCCGTGTCCGACACTTCAAAAAAAAATTTAGCCGTGTCCATGCTACATAGATATATCCCATTCCTTTCTTAAGGCTACGCTTCTACCACTACTTTCTCATCCACACCTTATACCATTCCAATACACCAATCTACGCCTAGGTGTCAAAAAGTTCTCAAATTCTAAACTGACTCGACAGTCCAAAGAACATAATCTTAAGCACCAAGAACCATTTATAGATTTAAATTACCACAAAATTGGTCTTCAAAATCAATTACATAACTTAGGCTCTCCATCATTGACTGAGCAAGGCATCCATTTCAGCTAAGGTCCGAGTCAGAATAAAGGTAGGTCCTTTAAGATTTTAGATAACTAGATAGAAAAAAGGTCCTCTATAGGAGAATAATGATCAAAGAATTATGCACAGAATCATAGATGCTTACGCTAACTGTAATTTCATGTTGGATGCGAAAAGACTCGGCAGACAAACAGCTATCGGCACCATTAAAAGTATATGATCCACATCCAGCATTGGTTTTCCCATTTGAGTGATTTTGCGAATGATCTGATCTGATCCAGGCAGCCTTAACACAAATAGGAAAACGCGGTGAGTTTATCCAACAAAGCAAATTAGTTTCATAAAAGACAAACAAACTTCATTAAACTAAAAAAAGGCTGCGCAGAAATGAAAAGAGTGAACAAGTACGTTCATTTTTCACTCAACAAAGCATAAAAATGGATTTTTAGAATTAAGCCATTAACAACTGAATCTAGTGACAAAATATATTCTCGTCATAGTTGGTTGCAGGAATGCAGGTTTTAAAAATTGATTATGCCAGCTTTTACAAATAGCAACATTATGTTCAGTTTTGCTTGTAAAAAAAAACACCCTATTAAAATAAAGTATGGATCCCTCTGTGGCAAAACCAATTTATTTCTACCAGGAAAGCCAATGACAAAAATAAAAACAGCTTGTTTTTTCGAATTCAGAATTATTAGTAAACTATCATTCAGAAAAGAAAAAAAAACAGGTTTATAGATGTCATCATGCAATTAATCAGTATAATTCAAGATATCTATAGAAAGTGGAGAGTGGAGACAGCTGAATACTAGACACTTCATGAATCACGGTGTTTCTGTAGCACCGACAAAAGTCTGAAAACATGACCATGGCATGGAGCACTAAAAAAGTAAGTGAAATCTATCTTGGCCGTATAGACTGTTGTCATAAGACTCGTAACCCAAACAGGATAACCCCACCAAAACAAGAGGATCCAAACAAAATTTAAAAATTAGTTACCAAATAAGGCATATAATGATGTGAAGAATTCAAAAGATAATCCCTTGATATACCTGATGACTTCCAGAGCCGGAGGCATTTTTTAATGGCAAATGCCCACCATTGCTAACTTTGAGGTATTTATCATCGGCAGCATCACCGTTATTGCTATTGCCAAGGGAAGATTTTTGAACCGATGAACTCAAAGATTTGTGGGATGGAACAAAACTTGCCAGCGAAGGGGCTACAGGCCTCTCATACTGAGTCACATCAGTCTCTGGATTCCAAAAGTAAACATAACCTGTACTACCATCAACCAAACCTACCCATGGTTTTAGGAGAGTGGGATCTTCTGGTGCATATCGTATGTCAGTTGATGAGGCAGTTGCAGCAGTGACCATATCAAAGTATCCTTTAACATCAACAGAAGCAGATGTTCGGGAATAAGTGGAGGAAAAAGAAACAATAAAATCCACAATTGTAGAAGGAGACAACAAACACATACACAGCTGTACACACAATGGCTAACGAGAGAAAACTCAATTGATTACCAGATATATCCACAAAATTGCAAACAGTTAACTACCAGACCCAAAACATATGTAGTGGTGGTCGCCAAAATATCTCGAGAAAATAACCAAAAAAAAGACCATGTCATGGATGTATTGGTGTCGTGTCAGCTGAGATTATCAAATAACTTATACAATTAACATTTATCCAGGTATAATCGTAAACATTTACAGAATTTTTAGCATCAGCACGACTATTTAACACATAAATTAAGAAAAACACGGATTTCATACAATTATAATTATTACAAATATAAGTTGCAGTAAGGAAAAATTAGAGATCAAACCAATAAAACCAGAGCACCGGAGACAAAACACGAATAAAACAGCGAATGAATAAATCCTAAAAATCAGAATAAAACACGCAGCACGTTCTCTTTAAGAAACACCTTAAAACTTCCGATCCGAAACCCTAGATATCTTATAGCAATAAAATCCAATAAATTAACGTGCACACATCAAAAACTACACTGGGATCTAGAAAAAAGAACAGAACCAATCTAGGGTTTCGCAACTTGGAAGAGAGATTCTTACCGTACAACGTCGCTTTTACAATACGAACGGAGGAAACAGATGATTCTACTCCAGCAGCGTGCAACCTAATTTCCAAGCGTATATGTGAAACTATTCGAAGCGTGAATTGTGTGTTTGTGTGTGATATAGAAAGGGGGAGAAACGGCCTTGCTTAGTTGCTTCCCAGAATCGAGAAACCTAGGCAAATGAAGAGAAATTTGCCGAGCGTTGATCTGGTATTTATAGTAGATGAAATATTGGGCCATGAGAGAGGCGAAATGAGATATACAGACGTGGTCTTGTTTTTAATTTAATTGATAAATTTTTGATCGAAAACATTATATTGCTTTTTTTTTTAAGTGTTTTTTCTCTTCTCCTTTTCTTTTTTTTACGTCTCTTTAAATATTTTCTCTCTCCTCCTTTTCTTCTTTCACGTCTCTGCGTTGGGAAAGCGATCGTCGAACGCTTTGACAGCTTGGTCGACCGTTTGGGTCGATCAAGCCTGGGTTGACCCAAACATGGGTTGACCAAGCCGGGGGCTTGGGTCAACCCAAACCATTGTATATATATTTTATTGTGTAGTATTATTATCAAAAATATTTGTGGTCTAGTGGTTAGAGTCCATGAGGAGGGAGTGAGTCAGGTTCGAATCTTGGAGAGGAGAGAGGGAAGAGAGAGAGGAGGAAAAATGATTTAACTTTGACTGAATTAAAAAGTCAAGAGTATTGAATTGAAAACAAGATCAGACCTATATATTTAAATGGCCCCCATCAGAGATGCGTATTTTCTTTGTTTTTCATTTTTACTTTTTTTTAAAGTGAAAAAATAAAAAGAAACAGAACAAATAAAAAAATAAATGGCAAACTTTTTTAAAAAATGTCTAATGTAGAAATAGAATATGAAAAAAAAAAAATTAATTTCATAAGTAACTAGTAACAAGTTAACAATAGATTTACATCAATTTCACAAATTGTGATGTTTTTATAAATAAATAGTAATCAAGTAAATATTAATCAGATAGCAAAAGAAATATGAACAAGAGTCATATCAATTTACCAAATTCATTCAAGTTTTATTTTTTAGTAAAACAACGTCAACATTAAATATCAATATGCTTGGATACAATTTTTTTAAGCCACAACGGTAAAGAGCACGAATTACTCCAAATTCATCATTAACATTGGAACAAACAAACTTGATTAGAGAATGAGCCAAAATTTGCTTCTCTTCGAATATGAGTTATCCCTCCAAACGCATTGTCCATTAATAGCTCTTTAACTCGATCAATCAGGACTTATTTTGTCTCAAAGCAATCGACTGATTCTGTCACTGCTCGAACAACATCTATCGAATCAAATAACACTTCAACTCTAGATATATGAAAACACTTGCAGGATAATAAACCTTGCAAAATAACCATAAGCTCACCCCAGAGAATATATCATGGGAAACGGATTTTAAAAGCCATGGCACCCACCAAACTCATCTCTCATAATGACACCTATCGAATAATACCCTTTAACAGCATCAACGTGTCTACGTCCAAACCAACATGACAGATCCTTCAACTTTTCTTGCGAAGTTTCGCAATGCCCAAACAAATTCATGTGCATAGAGATTTTTTGAACGGCTCTTAGTGTGCAATTGACATAAAAATATACTGTATCCATAAATCATACTTTCCTCCTGATTCACATAAGTCATACGCGTGAATCGGGCTTTTTTTCTTCTTCTTTTTGGATGGGGAAAGAAAAGAAAACCTATAGTATGTCAATCGATTATAATATTCATCTCGATTCAAATCAAACATCATCTTCATCATATTTGAGATTTTTTTCAAGAGGTAATAATGTCTTATTATTAAGAAATATGTGATATTTTTCAATGTATAAATTGAAGATGTCATACATCAATCAATTATCAACTACTCTTTTTGTCTCATTCATTTATGCTATATTTTATTTTTCACCCGTCTCCATCATATAGTTTAGTTTTTTTAGATTTAACTATCTTTCTTACTCTTTTATCAATCTACCCTATTAAAACAATATCATCAATAAATTGTATGATTATTTTATTATATCAAAATCTTAATTAAATAAGCACAAATGAGAATTGTTTTACAATATTTATTTTTCCAAATACTTTTTGAATTTGTGTGAAAATACACACAAGTTTAAATGAGCGAGACCGATGAAGTATATCAAATCAAAGTTAAACAACTAAAGTTTTCGTATTAAGGTAGTGTTCAGAAGAGCTTTTAAGAAGCAATTTTCAGATTTTATTTCACAAAATTTCACAAAATTGTGAGTTTTTATGAAAGAAAAGATGAAAAGCGCGTACTAAAAGCTCAACAAAACACAATCTAAGTATTATCATTATCATTGGCGCACTGCGAGGTTTGGGCTCTTGTATTTTGATCCAATTAAAATTTTATTCGTTGTCCTATTATTTATTGTTCTGTTATGGGCTTTTGGCCCATATTAAAAAAGAAAGATAAGCCCATTTACTTTTATCTAATCTAAGAACCTCCTTCGTTGCCTTATCCCAGCTTCTCCCACTTCAGTCCTTGGTTAGCTAGAGCTGCTAGACATGGCTTCCACGCTATCTTCACTTAACCTGCGCTACCCCTCTTATCCTACACCCTCCGCCGCCGCTTCCCTGAGATCTTCTATCTGCTTTTCCCGACACATCTCCGAATTCACAGCCAGAACCTCTCGCAAGCTCCCCAACAGCCGCGCCACGGTCCTCCGCCCTGTCGCCGCCGTCGACGCTCCCGAGAAAATCGTCGACCTAGGTGACCAGATCTCGTACCTAACCTTATCGGACGCACAGAAGCTAGTCGAGTACCTCCAGGACAAGCTAGGCGTGTCCGCCGCATCATTCGCCCCGGTCGCCGCGGTCTCCGCTTCTCCGGCGGCGGAGGCGGCTCCCGTCGTGGAGGAGAAGACGGAATTCGACGTCGTGATCGAGGATGTGCCGAGCAACGCCCGAATCGCGACGATTAAGGTGGTCAGGGCCTTGACGAACCTGGCGTTGAAGGAGGCGAAGGAATTGATCGAAGGATTGCCGAAGAAATTCAAGGAAGGGGCCTCCAAGGAGGAGGCCGAGGAGGCGAAGAAGCAGCTCGAAGAAGCCGGCGCCAAGATAGCCATCGTTTGATTGAATCGGAGCTTCCATGGGTAAGAAATTTTTTGTAAATCAATCAATTTGATGGGTTCTGTGATCAATTAAAACGAAAAAAGAAATCGAGGCTGAATTCGTATTCAATTGATTTGTTGTAGAAATTGACGAGGATTCAGCATATGAGATGAATTCAATTCCAAGAATTGGAGCTTTTTGTATGTGCATTAGATTTCAAGAGGGATAAATACTAAATAGCCGTTGTTTGGGTGGCTGGGTGGGAATTGGGATTTTAAAATATTATATTATCCAATTAAATGAACAAACAATAATAGCATAACGTACCAGAACCAAAAAAAATCGTTAGATGAATTAAATTCAGGGAAAATGGGGAATGTTGGATTTAGGCGTGTGGACTTTGTTCCTATGAATTCTAATAAAAAAAACTGTGGATCGTCCTTTTCTTCACGAACAAAACATTAAAAACATCGAAAATTATTCAAAGAAAGCCCTCCGATTCTCAAAATCATTGGGCTTGACTCTTATTGGGTCGGACTCATTTAATGGTCCTAATAATGGACTTCGTGAAATAATAAAATAGTAATTTAGATTTATGACCCATTAGTACTTAATATAATACAAGTGCTTCGACTCACACGTTGCGTGCTTATACAATATTTTCTTATTTAAATTTGGTTTATATTATAATGTGAGTAATATCATGACTATAAAAAAATATTGAGGGACCATGCTGCAATTTTTGATTTTGGCCACGCCAACCTACAAACTTTTTTGTATAGGCAAAGAAAACAAAACAAACAGGAAGAGGAAAAAAAAAAAAGACAAGCCACACCACCCGACCAAATAATCGGTCTAGGGGGTGGAGGTTTAATATATAGGTATTTAATTTTGTAGTATGGTATATGTGCATATGTTATACATACTAGTGCTCCGACACATGCGTTGTGTGCTTATATATTATTATTTTTATTTAAATTTGATTTATATTATAATATGGGTAATATCGTGATTATAAAAACTATCGAGGGACTATGCTGCAATTTTTGATTTTGGCCACACCAACCTACAAACTTTTTTGTATAGTCAAAGAAAAAAAACAGACAGTAAAAGAAAAAGAAAAAATAGATCAAGCCACACCACCCCGACCAAAGAGTCGGTCTAGGGGGTGGACGCTTAATATATTACTAGTAAAAAATGCACACACTTTGTGTGTGTAGAGGAGAAGTTTTTTTTAAAAGTAAATAATGGAGTTAGTAGGAAGTTTTTAGTTAAATATTGGGTAGAAAAGGGTAATTTTGGAATAAATAAATTTGATGTCCTCAAGGTAGTTACTATAATAGGCACATTTTTTTATATAATAGTATAGATTAATACGGGTAATATCGTGATTATAAAAACTATTGAGGCATTATGCTGCAATTTTTTATTTTGGCCACACCAACCTACAAATTTTTTTGTATAGTCAAAGAAAAAAAAAACAGACAGTCAAAGAAAAAGAAAAAATAGATCAAGCCACACGACCCCGACCAAAGAGACGGTCTAGGGGGTGGAGGCTTAATATATAGGTGTAGATTTAATAATATGGTATGGTATATGTGCATATGTTATATATATATTAGTGCTTCGACGTGTACGTTGCGTGCTTATATAGTGTTTTTTTATTTAAATTTGATCTATATTATAATACGGGTAATATCGTGATTATAAAAAATATTGAGGGACCATGCTGTAATTTTTTATTTTGACCACACACCATCTACAAACTTTTTTGTGTAGACAAAGGATATAAAAACAAACAGGAAAAAAAAATGATGCCCAACTCGTTTTCGATCACTAAAACCCGGTATCAAGTTTTAGTTGTTTTTTTATTTTATTTTTCGCATCATTAAAACACGGTTGACTCTATAGAAATTGGGCACAAAAGAAAGAACAAAATATAATACTCGAGCTCTTGAAATTAATTTTAAAAATACTATTTCATTGTAAAAATAAATTTTGAAAACATGTAATTTAGAATAAAATCAAAGGATCAACGTTAAAATGATATTTTTATTTCTGAAAAAACCAACACGATCAAATCTACTGAGCCAGTAGGCAGTAACCCTTGGTCTCATCAAAATATTTTTCACAAAATTCTTCTTCCCCGTAAATTAATAGAACAAGTTCATAAATCGCCATTGTTTGAGTAATTAGCTACAAATGAACAAAAAATAAGAATATATATTTTTCTAAATGGTGAGAAAATAGATACTGGTTATCCGATTTTTTTTTTATAAAAAAAATAAAGAAAAGAAAAGAAAAAGATATTGGTTATCCAAACCCAATATCCATTTGACATTTCCGTCAAATTTAAGTGGGCTTTGGATCGGGTTTGAATCTGGGTCAAATACTTACTTTAGGTAGACAGGAAGCAGTAGAAGGTGGCCCAGTAAAGTCTTTACCAAGCCCAATGTTTTTTTTGTAAATTATAATTTGTAATTCCAACAGGTTGCATACTTCGACATCAATTTTTAAATAAGTGATTCGCATTTACCTCCCGCACTTTGACGTTTACCTCAGTATCAAGTATAAAAATTATAACATATACGAGATGAATATCAAAAGCAGAAGTGTAAGAATATCAAGTATAAAAATTATAACATATACGAGATGAATATCAAAGGCAAAAATGTAAGAGAGATGAACGTAAATTTTCCATTTTTAAAAAAGTGATCATAGTCCCGTCAAAAGAAAAAGTGATTGTAGTTTTATTTTTTTACGAATGATGATTGAGCGAGATTAAATATGAACCATGAATGTTGTAAGGAATTGTCAAAATCATGAATGACCTTACAGGAATTTGATTTTTTTTATAATAACAAAATAAAATACAATATGTAAACTTTTAGATCAGTCTCTAACCAATTCAAAATTCTTCTTGTGAAAACAAATTACGTTCCTTCATTTCCCTCGATAGAAAATTTATGCACATAGTCTTAAATTAATTTCCTAATAATTATTAAAAAAAGAACTTTTTTTACGCTAAAATTTAGATCAACCATACTTAGACAAATGTTTGGAAAATTTTTTAGAAATCAATTCTCAACTTTTCTTCGTTTCAACGCTATCTTAATCAAGTTTGTGGTTCTTAAAGCTTGACGTCGACGTTTCAACAAACTCCGCGCTCTTTTTAGAAACACAAGTACACGTAACAATGTGGATTGTTTAAATTTCTACCAAATAATATAAACTTTGTACTTCCAAAAAAAAAAAAGTACCAAATGGTTTTATCAAAGCTTCCCGGGGTGGGCCTTGCATGTTAATTTATTGTTACAACCATATTTCGAAGAGACGAAATTTATTTATTTATTTATTTTTGGGAGAGGGGAGCATTGATTTGAGTCTTTTATTATTATTATTTTGACAAGCATTGATTTGAGTCTTTATTTCTCAGCATCTGTTAACATTCCCTAATTGGAAAAATTATTTTATTTTATTCTAAAAAAAACAATTATTTCATTGCATTGAGATATCCATAAATTGTGCTCACATGCGTGCCCCAAATGGGATTGCTCATTTATAGGAATTTCACGGACTGAGCGTGCAACATGGGAAATGTACAATGTACCCGACCATGACGTCATCTATACTAGTCAATAGTATAATGCGAGCATAAATTATATAATTTCAAGAGTCGGCCGGTACTCAACAGTCAACATGCTAAAATATTGATTGATTTTATTTTCGTTTTATCTAATATTTGACTTTATGTTTACAAATGGAGATTTGATCTTTACTCTTTGTTTTTTTTATTTGCACTTCACTTATGAATAAATTAGACACATATTTTACACATAAAGTAAAATATATATAATACAAAGTAGAGTGTAAATATCAATTCTCTTACAAATGTTATTGTCATATATCATTATCTTATCGAGTATATTGATTTATCATTCTTATTTTATGTATCTTTCATATAATATTAGACAAGCGGTGCGTGTATATATATTGACTTGATGTTTACAAATGATTGTTGTCATATATGATTATCTTATCAAGTATATTGATTTATCATCCTTGTTTTACGTATCTTTCATATAATATTAGACAAGAAGTGTGCGTATATATAAATATAAATATATATATACACATATATTTGAAACATTGCCTTTAGAAAATAAAATAATGAGTATGTCTCTTATGACACGGTCTCACGAATTTTTATTTATGAGACAGGCCGGTCCTATCAATATTTAAAATAACAAGTAATATTTTTGGCATAAAACATAATTCATTTTCATCGTTGACTTAAATAAGATATTTGTATCACAAAATTGACCTGTGAGACCGCCATGAGTATTTGTGTAAAATAAAACATTGGTAGTTTCAAGCTTGGGCCGATTTTTTTCCTTCATTTGTACTTCTTCTTTTACCTTTTTTCGAACATCGTTTGTACTTCATGTTCCGTTTATGGAGTTGTTACTTATTTATAACAATGTATGCTTAAATTTTTTTATTTCTTAATTATTATAAAAATAAAACTCAGCATACTATATCTCATATAGAATATCATAAATAAATAAATAAAATATTGATGTAAATTATAACGAAAACCGGTTTTAAAGAAAGAAAATAAAATAAAAATGATATGAAAGGTTGAAGCCCAGTACAACACTCAATTGAGTACGATTTCATATATAAAAATAAAAATAAAATTGAAGTTCATTTTTAAAAAAATCCGTTTTTTCGATTTATTCAATTTTTTAAAGTACGTAGCTGCAACCAACTCGAAAAAAATGAAATAACTAAATTTTGATACAATAAAAACCGATTTTTTCAAATTGTTTCGATTTAAACAGTTATTTAATTATTTTGAATGACATCGTTTACACATCCATTTATATTTGTAATTTAAACTAAATATATCGAACAAAGTTTATTTTTTTTATTTTTATTTTTAAAAATATTTACATGATCATATAAAGTTCCACTTGTCAAGCTGTGATTGGTGACATAACTAACTTCTTCTTCTTTCTTTTTTTAAATGACTCACTCTTATCATCTGGAAAACATATTCAGTTTTTTTTCCCTTTCGGTCCATGTCTAAACCTTAGGATGAAATTAAACGTGGGCCCATTTAAAATATGATATATATAAATTAATTGTCTTTTTTCGAGTAATCAGAATATATATCAATCGAAACGCGATTGTCGAATTGTTGTAACGCTTAAAATTTTAATTTGTATAATTATGGTTAACTAAATTTTTTAGTAAATTAAATGACAATGCTTTAACCTCACAATTGATTTGAAAGCCAAATACACCAGTTGGATTCTAATGAGTTGCAAGATTACACAATCGTTCGGTATGATCCAAACTATAGTTGATGAAAATATACAACTCAAATATTTCAAATCGTACATGAGATTCACTGCTTTTCTGGTAGAAAAATTATTTTAAGTTATACAATCCTTATATCTACAGTTGTTGGTAGTTAACTATTTATGCATCTCAAATCGCTCAAACTGTACATCGTATCAAATGTTATAACTCAAACACTTTTTCAGTATAGCAATTATTGTTCTCTAGCATATTGGAAAGCAAACAGAGAATGTAAATTAATCGAATAAAGACAAATGTGAGGAAAATTTTAATGCTCGAATTAGTTATATAATTTTAATTTCTATTTGAAGCTCAAAAATTTAAACATTTTATTGCTTGAAATCGGTTCTGTTTAGTTTGTGTCTTGACAGATGTCGTGCTAGGTACTGAAACATGACACTGATAGAATGTTTAAGTCGATACTAAAGTTGGAATCTGTATCCTACAGACAAATTTTCCCACACAGTGCTAATCGAACACGAAAATCGTCTCTCAAAATCCAACGACTTACGTTTTGTAATAGGAGCACTCCAAATTACAAAACACAACGACATGCAGATGATTTTTGAACTTTATTGACACTCAAAGGTTTTAAGGTCATATCCGCAATTGGTGTGTCTATTTGATGATATTCAATCTGCTCCGTCAGATTTGATCTCATCTTATTGATCACAACCATCGGATGACGTATTATTGCAGGATTAAATCTTGTTTGTCCATTTTCATATCAACGACCCAGATCGCATCCCTTTGATGTAACCTTTGATATATACACCATATCTCAAACACCCGATTTAGTAGTCTAGATTCACTCAGCTTTCATCGAATGGTTTTGATTGTGAATCATCAAAACCCTTCATTTAGGCCTTGTGATCCAACGCACCCGATCACTCCCTCAACCGCCTCCATGTCACGTGTCCTAGTTGTGAAAACCGTAATTTTTCTAAATTACGTTTAGGATCTTTTATTATTTAATTATTTATTTGTGATAATAGTTAATTTATGATAATTAATATTAGTAATTATATATTTCGAGATAATATTGGAGATAGAGTATATATTTAGATTTTATTTATTAATTTTGTGAGATATTTAGTTTACAAAATTAAGATAAGTAATCAAGATATAGATGGAGTAAAATCTTTAAGTGATATGATTTTCATTCAAACTTTGATTATCGATATTTTAATCAATATTAAATTTCTTGGTGCCTATAAATAGAGGAGCGGTGCTTGTAGAATAATCACACCTAAATCGTCTCTATTTTCTCTCCTTATTTTCGAGAAACCCAATTAGTTTGTAGGTTTAGTTTTCGGCCACTTTCTCTCCATTTTGTTGAGGAAAAAGGCTGCAAAATTTAGTCAGAAAGTCGTCATTTTATTTCCTTATTTTCGAGAATAGCAGACCACTTGGGTCAAAGAAATTGTCCAACTTTCTTATAATTCTCACGTGGAGTTAGATTAGAAAGTGGAGGAATTAAAGTGTTGTCCAATAATCTACCACCACGTGGACTAGGAAGCAAAGTGAATTCTTGGGAAAAAAAGCAATTCTGATTTTTCGAGACATCTGTGAAGTATTTAATCTCGCACCAATATATCCAGGTAAGTGGGCTTTTGTTTTAAAACCTTATGTATGATTTAAAATTTCGATCGTTCATGATATTCTTTCGAATTTTGCTATGTAATTGATATTCTTGATAAATTTGTTATAAGTATGTTTTGGCACTGTTATGACTCAAATTAAGAGTGGAAAGGGAATTTCCGAATCATGTTATGTTATGGCCCTGATGCGGTGGGTAATAATAACCGTTCCATGACCTCACCCCTTAGAGGGATTACATATAGGGGACTGATCAGTTAGTCACGATTAATGAGAGGAATTTCAGTGTCTGGCCAAAATATGTAAATCATGTCTATTTTGTTATGAAGATGATGTTTATGTTATGCTATGATGAGACATGCTATGAGATGATATGTTTTGAAATATGACATGCTTGAAATCCAAGTATGAGTTTTCTCAAATGAATATATCTATATATATGAATTTTTGGTATGATCGATCGGCCCCCACTTGCTGAGTGTTTCCCAAAACACTCACCCCTTACTTTTCCTCCCAGATGACGAAGATGACGACTTAGATGAGCAAGAACAAGTCATGTCTTGGAGATGGGGATGAAGATAGTTTTGAGATTTTATAGTTATTATACTGATTTTTAAGTTGTACTGCAAAGTTTATTCCAAATTTGGAAATTTTGAGTTGTACAGAATATTTATTTTGGAATTTATTCATGAAATATACTGGTTTTAGTTAAATTCTGTACTAAGAGCCTGGTTGTTTTCGAATTTTATTTGAAAGCAACGGCGATGTCACCCGACCCCGGGAGCGGGGCGTGACATTTAGTGGTATCAGAGCCCGCCAGGTTCATAAATCCGGATGGGATTCCGTACCGAAAAATTTGACGTTGTCAAATTTCGACCTTAGCCTAGCGTATCCTGACCCGAACCGACCTTTGAGTCAAACTCGTACTTGGTATGACCAGTGACGCTTTTAGCCCTAATTCGTTTGTTTGAACCCTCGAATTCGCGTTTTTGCTATTTTTGGAAATGTTTGTTTTGCCTATAACTTTTCGTGGGAAACTCGAAATTTGATTCTGTCGATTGTCTCATACTCCTTGTGATCAGTAGTTTCGATCATTGGAAATATCTCAAAATTTTCTTTTCTGGAAAATTCGCCTAAAAATCTTGTTCTATATCAATTCTGCCTGAAGTTTCATCAATTTGAATTTTAACTTGAACCCATTCCTATTTATTTTAGGAAGATGGCTCGCACCAAATTTACGGCTCGCAAAAGCATTGTGCGAAGCAAGGATCAAGTTATCGAATCATTGAGGTCTTCTCTATACGTGGAGCAATACGAGAAAGAGAAAATGATTGAAAACATGAAAATGCTAAAGGCTAACAAGAGCGAGATGGAGGAGCATCAGGACCACCTTAAATCCGATGTTGAAAGGTTTGCATATAATTACCTCAATAAGGAGGATAAGGAACACGAGGAAACAAAGAAGGAACTAGCATCTTCCCTAGCTAAAGTGAAGGAACTTCAAGCCATACTCCTTGAGGAGGCACGCAAAGAGGCTCTACGGAGTCAAGAGTCGGGAATCCGTATCCAAGGTTTACAAAATCAAGTGCAAGAACTGCAACACACTGTGCACAACTTAGAGGCACAAAACTTAACCGCACTCCAGTACATTGATCAGCTCCTTATGGCAGCCCTTGTGGGAAATGAGGACCCAGAAGACGTTTCGGCAAAAGATGAAGCCGTGGGCGATGGAGAAATCATAGATTAGACTATCACCTAGCTTATTCCTTTTATTCAGCACTATTTTTATTCAGCATGGTTCTGATGTCTTGGTGTTTTGAGACTTGACTTGTTTTGTTTACCTTCATGAAATTTTGGGAATCAATAAAATAATTTTTATCCTTTGGATTATTTATTGATTTATTTATTCCGCTATTTCCTTTCTTCTTAAAGTGTCATGTTTCGACAAACTCTTAGAACTCCTTTACTGTAGAAAATGGCCGGAGCACCCCCTAGAACTCGCAACAACAACAACAACAACAACAACCAGGGGGATAATTCGAACCCACCTCCAAGAGTCAACCTTAGTAGAGAAGACATTGCGGCTATTGCAGCAATAGTGGCAACAACTATCCAAGGGATGGGAAACACCAACAGAAATGGCAATGGAAATCCGCCACCTCCACCACCTGCCCAGAATGGAGTCAAATTCCATTACGAGGCTCTTCACAAGAACCGAACTGAAATGTTCAAAGGGATGCCGATCCAGAAGTGGGACGAAATTGGATGAATAAGATGGAGGACCAACTTCGTTTACTTGAAATTCCTGAAGCACTGAAAGTAGAGGTGACGATTCCTTTTCTGGAGGACAAAACAAGGAAATGGTGGGAAGCCGTTTCACCTGCTATGCTAGCTGTGGGAGAAATCACATGGCAGCAGTTCCGTACCGCATTTCTGAAGCAGTACTTTCCAGCTGAAGTTAAAATGCAGAAGCTGAACGATTTTGAGAATCTTACGCAAACACCAGGCATGACAGTGGTGGAATACACTTCCAAGTTTAATGAGCTTGGTTCCTATGCCCCAACAATTATGGGAGATGACGATATGAAGTTGCATCGTTTCAAGAAGGGGTTGAATAGTCGTATACAGTCGGCATTAGCAGTTTATCAGCCTGCCAACTTCGCGGATTTGATGGGAGCGGCCATCAGAGCTGAATCGGACATCAAGCGTCGTGAGAATGACTTCCACAACAAACGACCTCTGACGGGCCAATCTTCTTCACACAAACATATGTCCAAGCGTTCGAACAATTCTGATGAATCCTTCAAGGAAACTTATGTTGCTCCAAACTGTCCACAGATCAAGCTATGACCCACCTGCAACCTCCGACATGAAGGGGAATGTCGTCGAAACACTGGTGCCTGTTTCAACTGTGGAAAATTCGGACACCGAATTGCTCAATGTCCCGAAACCATGAAGGCAAGGACAGGACCACATACTAGTAATACTACCCAAGGCCAACCAAAGGAAAATAAACCCAATGCTCGTGTCTATGCAATTACTCAAGAAGAAGCAGGCGGTGCAAACAAAGTCATGGAAGGTACCATTCTAATCAACAATGTTTCTTTATCTGTTTCGTTCGATTTTGGCGCCACCCATTCGTTTACATCTAAGAGATTCGTAAGATGCTAGGGCTTATACCTGAGTAACCGATCGAACCATTTAGCTTAGCGAACCTTACTAGTAAGTTAATCAAAGTTTCGAGGACGAAACTTCTTTTAAGGTGGGGAGAATGTGAAAACCGTAATTTTTCTAAATTACGTTTAGGATCTTTTATTATTTAATTATTTATTTGTGATAATAGTTAATTTATGATAATTAATATTAGTAATTATATATTTCGAGATAATATTGGAGATAGAGTATATATTTAGATTTTATTTATTAATTTTGTGAGATATTTAGTTTACAAAATTAAGATAAGTAATCAAGATATAGATGGAGTAAAATCTTTAAGTGATATGATTTTCATTCAAACTTTGATTATCGATATTTTAATCAATATTAAATTTCTTGGTGCCTATAAATAGAGGAGCGGTGCTTGTAGAATAATCACACCTAAATCGTCTCTATTTTCTCTCCTTATTTTCGAGAAACCCAGTTAGTTTGTAGGTTTAGTTTTCGGCCACTTTCTCTCCATTTTTTTGAGGAAAAAGGCTGCAAAATTTAGTCAGAAAGTCGTCATTTTATTTCCTTATTTTCGAGAATAGCAGACCACTTGGGTCAAAGAAATTGTCCAACTTTCTTATAATTCTCACGTGGAGTTAGATTAGAAAGTGGAGGAATTAAAGTGTTGTCCAATAATCTACCACCACGTGGACTAGGAAGCAAAGTGAATTCTTGGGAAAAAAAGCAATTCTGATTTTTCGAGACATCTGTGAAGTATTTAATCTCGCACCAATATATCCAGGTAAGTGGGCTTTTGTTTTAAAACCTTATGTATGATTTAAAATTTCGATCGTTCATGATATTCTTTCGAATTTTGCTATGTAATTGATATTCTTGATAAATTTGTTATAAGTATGTTTTGGCACTGTTATGACTCAAATTAAGAGTGGAAAGGGAATTTCCGAATCATGTTATGTTATGGCCCTGATGCGGTGGGTAATAATAACCGTTCCATGACCTCACCCCTTAGAGGGATTACATATAGGGGACTGATCAGTTAGTCACGATTAATGAGAGGAATTTCAGTGTCTGGCCAAAATATGTAAATCATGTCTATTTTGTTATGAAGATGATGTTTATGTTATGCTATGATGAGACATGCTATGAGATGATATGTTTTGAAATATGACATGCTTGAAATCCAAGTATGAGTTTTCTCAAATGAATATATCTATATATATGAATTTTTGGTATGATCGATCGGCCCCCACTTGCTGAGTGTTTCCCAAAACACTCACCCCTTACTTTTCCTCCCAGATGACGAAGATGACGACTTAGATGAGCAAGAACAAGTCATGTCTTGGAGATGGGGATGAAGATAGTTTTGAGATTTTATAGTTATTATACTGATTTTTAAGTTGTACTGCAAAGTTTATTCCAAATTTGGAAATTTTGAGTTGTACAGAATATTTATTTTGGAATTTATTCATGAAATATACTGGTTTTAGTTAAATTCTGTACTAAGAGCCTGGTTGTTTTCGAATTTTATTTGAAAGCAACGGCGATGTCACCCGACCCCGGGAGCGGGGCGTGACATTTAGTGGTATCAGAGCCCGCCAGGTTCATAAATCCGGATGGGATTCCGTACCGAAAAATTTGACGTTGTCAAATTTCGACCTTAGCCTAGCGTATCCTGACCCGAACCGACCTTTGAGTCAAACTCGTACTTTGTATGACCAGTGACGCTTTTAGCCCTAATTCGTTTGTTTGAACCCTCGAATTCGCGTTTTTGCTATTTTTGGAAATGTTTGTTTTGCCTATAACTTTTCGTGGGAAACTCGAAATTTGATTCTGTCGATTGTCTCATACTCCTTGTGATCAGTAGTTTCGATCATTGGAAATATCTCAAAATTTTCTTTTCTGGAAAATTCGCCTAAAAATCTTGTTCTATATCAATTCTGCCTGAAGTTTCATCAATTTGAATTTTAACTTGAACCCATTCCTATTTATTTTAGGAAGATGGCTCGCACCAAATTTACGGCTCGCAAAAGCATTGTGCGAAGCAAGGATCAAGTTATCGAATCATTGAGGTCTTCTCTATACGTGGAGCAATACGAGAAAGAGAAAATGATTGAAAACATGAAAATGCTAAAGGCTAACAAGAGCGAGATGGAGGAGCATCAGGACCACCTTAAATCCGATGTTGAAAGGTTTGCATATAATTACCTCAATAAGGAGGATAAGGAACACGAGGAAACAAAGAAGGAACTAGCATCTTCCCTAGCTAAAGTGAAGGAACTTCAAGCCATACTCCTTGAGGAGGCACGCAAAGAGGCTCTACGGAGTCAAGAGTCGGGAATCCGTATCCAAGGTTTACAAAATCAAGTGCAAGAACTGCAACACACTGTGCACAACTTAGAGGCACAAAACTTAACCGCACTCCAGTACATTGATCAGCTCCTTATGGCAGCCCTTGTGGGAAATGAGGACCCAGAAGACGTTTCGGCAAAAGATGAAGCCGTGGGCGATGGAGAAATCATAGATTAGACTATCACCTAGCTTATTCCTTTTATTCAGCACTATTTTTATTCAGCATGGTTCTGATGTCTTGGTGTTTTGAGACTTGACTTGTTTTGTTTACCTTCATGAAATTTTGGGAATCAATAAAATAATTTTTATCCTTTGGATTATTTATTGATTTATTTATTCCGCTATTTCCTTTCTTCTTAAAGTGTCATGTTTCGACAAACTCTTAGAACTCCTTTACTGTAGAAAATGGCCGGAGCACCCCCTAGAACTCGCAACAACAACAACAACAACAACCACCAGGGGGATAATTCGAACCCACCTCCAAGAGTCAACCTTAGTAGAGAAGACATTGCGGCTATTGCAGCAATAGTGGCAACAACTATCCAAGGGATAGGAAACACCAACAGAAATGGCAATGGAAATCCGCCACCTCCACCACCTGCCCAGAATGGAGTCAAATTCCATTACGAGGCTCTTCACAAGAACCGAACTGAAATGTTCAAAGGGGATGCCGATCCAGAAGTGGGACGAAATTGGATGAATAAGATGGAGGACCAACTTCGTTTACTTGAAATTCCTGAAGCACTGAAAGTAGAGGTGACGATTCCTTTTCTGGAGGACAAAACAAGGAAATGGTGGGAAGCCGTTTCACCTGCTATGCTAGCTGTGGGAGAAATCACATGGCAGCAGTTCCGTACCGCATTTCTGAAGCAGTACTTTCCAGCTGAAGTTAAAATGCAGAAGCTGAACGATTTTGAGAATCTTACGCAAACACCAGGCATGACAGTGGTGGAATACACTTCCAAGTTTAATGAGCTTGGTTCCTATGCCCCAACAATTATGGGAGATGACGATATGAAGTTGCATCGTTTCAAGAAGGGGTTGAATAGTCGTATACAGTCGGCATTAGCAGTTTATCAGCCTGCCAACTTCGCGGATTTGATGGGAGCGGCCATCAGAGCTGAATCGGACATCAAGCGTCGTGAGAATGACTTCCACAACAAACGACCTCTGACGGGCCAATCTTCTTCACACAAACATATGTCCAAGCGTTCGAACAATTCTGATGAATCCTTCAAGGAAACTTATGTTGCTCCAAACTGTCCACAGATCAAGCTATGACCCACCTGCAACCTCCGACATGAAGGGGAATGTCGTCGAAACACTGGTGCCTGTTTCAACTGTGGAAAATTCGGACACCGAATTGCTCAATGTCCCGAAACCATGAAGGCAAGGACAGGACCACATACTAGTAATACTACCCAAGGCCAACCAAAGGAAAATAAACCCAATGCTCGTGTCTATGCAATTACTCAAGAAGAAGCAGGCGGTGCAAACAAAGTCATGGAAGGTACCATTCTAATCAACAATGTTTCTTTATCTGTTTCGTTCGATTTTGGCGCCACCCATTCGTTTACATCTAAGAGATTCGTAAGATGCTAGGGCTTATACCTGAGTAACCGATCGAACCATTTAGCTTAGCGAACCTTACTAGTAAGTTAATCAAAGTTTCGAGGACGAAACTTCTTTTAAGGTGGGGAGAATGTGAAAACCGTAATTTTTCTAAATTACGTTTAGGATCTTTTATTATTTAATTATTTATTTGTGATAATAGTTAATTTATGATAATTAATATTAGTAATTATATATTTCGAGATAATATTGGAGATAGAGTATATATTTAGATTTTATTTATTAATTTTGTGAGATATTTAGTTTACAAAATTAAGATAAGTAATCAAGATATAGATGGAGTAAAATCTTTAAGTGATATGATTTTCATTCAAACTTTGATTATCGATATTTTAATCAATATTAAATTTCTTGGTGCCTATAAATAGAGGAGCGGTGCTTGTAGAATAATCACACCTAAATCGTCTCTATTTTCTCTCCTTATTTTCGAGAAACCCAGTTAGTTTGTAGGTTTAGTTTTCGGCCACTTTCTCTCCATTTTGTTGAGGAAAAAGGCTGCAAAATTTAGTCAGAAAGTCGTCATTTTATTTCCTTATTTTCGAGAATAGCAGACCACTTGGGTCAAAGAAATTGTCCAACTTTCTTATAATTCTCACGTGGAGTTAGATTAGAAAGTGGAGGAATTAAAGTGTTGTCCAATAATCTACCACCACGTGGACTAGGAAGCAAAGTGAATTCTTGGGAAAAAAAGCAATTCTGATTTTTCGAGACATCTGTGAAGTATTTAATCTCGCACCAATATATCCAGGTAAGTGGGCTTTTGTTTTAAAACCTTATGTATGATTTAAAATTTCGATCGTTCATGATATTCTTTCGAATTTTGCTATGTAATTGATATTCTTGATAAATTTGTTATAAGTATGTTTTGGCACTGTTATGACTCAAATTAAGAGTGGAAAGGGAATTTCCGAATCATGTTATGTTATGGCCCTGATGCGGTGGGTAATAATAACCGTTCCATGACCTCACCCCTTAGAGGGATTACATATAGGGGACTGATCAGTTAGTCACGATTAATGAGAGGAATTTCAGTGTCTGGCCAAAATATGTAAATCATGTCTATTTTGTTATGAAGATGATGTTTATGTTATGCTATGATGAGACATGCTATGAGATGATATGTTTTGAAATATGACATGCTTGAAATCCAAGTATGAGTTTTCTCAAATGAATATATCTATATATATGAATTTTTGGTATGATCGATCGGCCCCCACTTGCTGAGTGTTTCCCAAAACACTCACCCCTTACTTTTCCTCCCAGATGACGAAGATGACGACTTAGATGAGCAAGAACAAGTCATGTCTTGGAGATGGGGATGAAGATAGTTTTGAGATTTTATAGTTATTATACTGATTTTTAAGTTGTACTGCAAAGTTTATTCCAAATTTGGAAATTTTGAGTTGTACAGAATATTTATTTTGGAATTTATTCATGAAATATACTGGTTTTAGTTAAATTCTGTACTAAGAGCCTGGTTTTTCGAATTTTATTTGAAAGCAACGGCGATGTCACCCGACCCCGGGAGCGGGGCGTGACATTTAGTGGTATCAGAGCCCGCCAGGTTCATAAATCCGGATGGGATTCCGTACCGAAAAATTTGACGTTGTCAAATTTCGACCTTAGCCTAGCGTATCCTGACCCGAACCGACCTTTGAGTCAAACTCGTACTTTGTATGACCAGTGACGCTTTTAGCCCTAATTCGTTTGTTTGAACCCTCGAATTCGCGTTTTTGCTATTTTTGGAAATGTTTGTTTTGCCTATAACTTTTCGTGGGAAACTCGAAATTTGATTCTGTCGATTGTCTCATACTCCTTGTGATCAGTAGTTTCGATCATTGGAAATATCTCAAAATTTTCTTTTCTGGAAAATTCGCCTAAAAATCTTGTTCTATATCAATTCTGCCTGAAGTTTCATCAATTTGAATTTTAACTTGAACCCATTCCTATTTATTTTAGGAAGATGGCTCGCACCAAATTTACGGCTCGCAAAAGCATTGTGCGAAGCAAGGATCAAGTTATCGAATCATTGAGGTCTTCTCTATACGTGGAGCAATACGAGAAAGAGAAAATGATTGAAAACATGAAAATGCTAAAGGCTAACAAGAGCGAGATGGAGGAGCATCAGGACCACCTTAAATCCGATGTTGAAAGGTTTGCATATAATTACCTCAATAAGGAGGATAAGGAACACGAGGAAACAAAGAAGGAACTAGCATCTTCCCTAGCTAAAGTGAAGGAACTTCAAGCCATACTCCTTGAGGAGGCACGCAAAGAGGCTCTACGGAGTCAAGAGTCGGGAATCCGTATCCAAGGTTTACAAAATCAAGTGCAAGAACTGCAACACACTGTGCACAACTTAGAGGCACAAAACTTAACCGCACTCCAGTACATTGATCAGCTCCTTATGGCAGCCCTTGTGGGAAATGAGGACCCAGAAGACGTTTCGGCAAAAGATGAAGCCGTGGGCGATGGAGAAATCATAGATTAGACTATCACCTAGCTTATTCCTTTTATTCAGCACTATTTTTATTCAGCATGGTTCTGATGTCTTGGTGTTTTGAGACTTGACTTGTTTTGTTTACCTTCATGAAATTTTGGGAATCAATAAAATAATTTTTATCCTTTGGATTATTTATTGATTTATTTATTCCGCTATTTCCTTTCTTCTTAAAGTGTCATGTTTCGACAAACTCTTAGAACTCCTTTACTGTAGAAAATGGCCGGAGCACCCCCTAGAACTCGCAACAACAACAACAACAACAACAACCAGGGGGATAATTCGAACCCACCTCCAAGAGTCAACCTTAGTAGAGAAGACATTGCGGCTATTGCAGCAATAGTGGCAACAACTATCCAAGGGATGGGAAACACCAACAGAAATGGCAATGGAAATCCGCCACCTCCACCACCTGCCCAGAATGGAGTCAAATTCCATTACGAGGCTCTTCACAAGAACCGAACTGAAATGTTCAAAGGGGATGCCGATCCAGAAGTGGGACGAAATTGGATGAATAAGATGGAGGACCAACTTCGTTTACTTGAAATTCCTGAAGCACTGAAAGTAGAGGTGACGATTCCTTTTCTGGAGGACAAAACAAGGAAATGGTGGGAAGCCGTTTCACCTGCTATGCTAGCTGTGGGAGAAATCACATGGCAGCAGTTCCGTACCGCATTTCTGAAGCAGTACTTTCCAGCTGAAGTTAAAATGCAGAAGCTGAACGATTTTGAGAATCTTACGCAAACACCAGGCATGACAGTGGTGGAATACACTTCCAAGTTTAATGAGCTTGGTTCCTATGCCCCAACAATTATGGGAGATGACGATATGAAGTTGCATCGTTTCAAGAAGGGGTTGAATAGTCGTATACAGTCGGCATTAGCAGTTTATCAGCCTGCCAACTTCGCGGATTTGATGGGAGCGGCCATCAGAGCTGAATCGGACATCAAGCGTCGTGAGAATGACTTCCACAACAAACGACCTCTGACGGGCCAATCTTCTTCACACAAACATATGTCCAAGCGTTCGAACAATTCTGATGAATCCTTCAAGGAAACTTATGTTGCTCCAAACTGTCCACAGATCAAGCTATGACCCACCTGCAACCTCCGACATGAAGGGGAATGTCGTCGAAACACTGGTGCCTGTTTCAACTGTGGAAAATTCGGACACCGAATTGCTCAATGTCCCGAAACCATGAAGGCAAGGACAGGACCACATACTAGTAATACTACCCAAGGCCAACCAAAGGAAAATAAACCCAATGCTCGTGTCTATGCAATTACTCAAGAAGAAGCAGGCGGTGCAAACAAAGTCATGGAAGGTACCATTCTAATCAACAATGTTTCTTTATCTGTTTCGTTCGATTTTGGCGCCACCCATTCGTTTACATCTAAGAGATTCGTAAGATGCTAGGGCTTATACCTGAGTAACCGATCGAACCATTTAGCTTAGCGAACCTTACTAGTAAGTTAATCAAAGTTTCGAGGACGAAACTTCTTTTAAGGTGGGGAGAATGTGAAAACCGTAATTTTTCTAAATTACGTTTAGGATCTTTTATTATTTAATTATTTATTTGTGATAATAGTTAATTTATGATAATTAATATTAGTAATTATATATTTCGAGATAATATTGGAGATAGAGTATATATTTAGATTTTATTTATTAATTTTGTGAGATATTTAGTTTACAAAATTAAGATAAGTAATCAAGATATAGATGGAGTAAAATCTTTAAGTGATATGATTTTCATTCAAACTTTGATTATCGATATTTTAATCAATATTAAATTTCTTGGTGCCTATAAATAGAGGAGCGGTGCTTGTAGAATAATCACACCTAAATCGTCTCTATTTTCTCTCCTTATTTTCGAGAAACCCAGTTAGTTTGTAGGTTTAGTTTTCGGCCACTTTCTCTCCATTTTGTTGAGGAAAAAGGCTGCAAAATTTAGTCAGAAAGTCGTCATTTTATTTCCTTATTTTCGAGAATAGCAGACCACTTGGGTCAAAGAAATTGTCCAACTTTCTTATAATTCTCACGTGGAGTTAGATTAGAAAGTGGAGGAATTAAAGTGTTGTCCAATAATCTACCACCACGTGGACTAGGAAGCAAAGTGAATTCTTGGGAAAAAAAGCAATTCTGATTTTTCGAGACATCTGTGAAGTATTTAATCTCGCACCAATATATCCAGGTAAGTGGGCTTTTGTTTTAAAACCTTATGTATGATTTAAAATTTCGATCGTTCATGATATTCTTTCGAATTTTGCTATGTAATTGATATTCTTGATAAATTTGTTATAAGTATGTTTTGGCACTGTTATGACTCAAATTAAGAGTGGAAAGGGAATTTCCGAATCATGTTATGTTATGGCCCTGATGCGGTGGGTAATAATAACCGTTCCATGACCTCACCCCTTAGAGGGATTACATATAGGGGACTGATCAGTTAGTCACGATTAATGAGAGGAATTTCAGTGTCTGGCCAAAATATGTAAATCATGTCTATTTTGTTATGAAGATGATGTTTATGTTATGCTATGATGAGACATGCTATGAGATGATATGTTTTGAAATATGACATGCTTGAAATCCAAGTATGAGTTTTCTCAAATGAATATATCTATATATATGAATTTTTGGTATGATCGATCGGCCCCCACTTGCTGAGTGTTTCCCAAAACACTCACCCCTTACTTTTCCTCCCAGATGACGAAGATGACGACTTAGATGAGCAAGAACAAGTCATGTCTTGGAGATGGGGATGAAGATAGTTTTGAGATTTTATAGTTATTATACTGATTTTTAAGTTGTACTGCAAAGTTTATTCCAAATTTGGAAATTTTGAGTTGTACAGAATATTTATTTTGGAATTTATTCATGAAATATACTGGTTTTAGTTAAATTCTGTACTAAGAGCCTGGTTGTTTTCGAATTTTATTTGAAAGCAACGGCGATGTCACCCGACCCCGGGAGTGGAGCGTGACACTAGTAACATCCATTCATACGTCACATCCTTGCTGAATTTGACCGCATGACATGTCACAACCTGCCACGTCATCTTCACCATTTTCGAGTAGCATAAAGAAAAGCTTCTCGCGAGGATGAGCGCGTGCAAGCTTGGTTTGTGCGTTGCACCTCCATCACCTTGGATTTGACTTGAACTTTATTTGGGACTAGAAAACTCGCATCTTTCAATGTGAGACACGTCTCATTTCACTACAACACATTAATTATGCCTTAAATACAAATGTTAAATAATTAATTTCTCGTTTTGCCAAAATCGATTTTGAACAAATTAATATTCAAAAATGATCTAATCAAAATTTAGATTCTAATTTTCAAGTCTTTATCGAATGAGTTATGCTCAATTAATTTTAGATGCTTAATAAGCCTCAAAACCCATTTTCAAGTTTCAACATATTCGAGCTGAAGTTTGGCTCAAAATGCTGGAACATATTTGCAAGCTGCTGGAAAAAAAATTGATCGAAATATATTTATTTAGTATATAATTACTTGATTATATCAAAGTAAATATTAAAGTGACCTGTTGCGTCTCACAAACTATTGAACAAAATAATTCGAACTCAAAATCCACTTGATGAAATTTCAAACACGTACGTTCGAGTTCGACTTGGATACAATAATTTCAAATGCAAATCGAATAGCTTTCGATTCAGGTAGAAAAATGCACAGCCCGACTTAATTCATTTGTACCTCAAAACCAATAATTGTCCCTATCTCGTACGAAAGCGACCAAGACATATATAGCTCATAAATAATATAATATAATATATAATATATTTAAAATGTATGAATCGCATTATCGCATCGATATTGACTATCTCAATTTTAACTTCCACAACAACAAGCCTCGCTACAATTCGCCACTGAAAATATTATGCTTAAATGATTGGGGTCATGTACATTAAAATGTGGAAAGTGCAATTCCAAAAAAAAAATAGTGGAAAGTGACAACTAATGTATAATGCCAATGGGTACTTGTCATATTTAAATGGCGAACATTATTAATTAATTCCAAGAAACAAATTCCCCTTAATGCGGCGCTCCCCAACAAGCCACGAATAGAGACGAACGTTTATTTATTTATTGAATGAAATTTTTAGAATAAAGAATTTAAATTATTTGATAATTTTCTTCAGAAAATATTTTAATTTTAAAGTTTTATTGGGCTGTGATATCGTAAGAAAAGTCTCCTCTGTGTTGGGATCTACTTATAAAATATAAAAAAGGTAACATTATTAAATAAATGAATTAGGTCAGACTCCAATTAAGGAACTGTACGTATATTGATTATTACTATACTATTATTTCTAAGTGGCTTTTTAGTTCGCAGAAAGTCATCAACAGCGGAGTGAATAGATTAATCAACCTGTGCTATAAAAAATAAATAACAAAATACAATAGATTTAATTATAGAGGAAAATAAATAAGAAAGATTTTAAAAACCTTGTCAACAAAATGAGTAGGGATCCCACTCATTGAAAAAGAATAAATTAAGTTATCATATACGGTTTCACATACGCTTATATGTAAAACAGGTCGACTCGATTCATATATAGAGTGAAGCGTAATATCAGTATCACAAAATAACCGATGACGCGATTTCACAATTGTGTTACTAAAATATGGAATGGAAGTAATATTATCCTTTCATTATTTATCAATAATGCGAAAAATATATAATTTTCACTCATCAATTTCGTAGATAATTGAAATCCAAGTTGAGGATATTATTCAGAGAATCTTCTTAATTAGATGCACTAAAAACCTGCAAATTAGCAACCTGCTAACCTTTACCAGAGAAGAATTTTTGTATTGCTCGAGAATTTAGCTACTCGGAGATATGATCTTTTATTCAATTTTGCATTTATATCGTCGTGATTTCAAATATTTCAATCCAATTATATATATCCTCGCCCCGATACCACATTTTCAAAAGGATGTATCCAATTTCAAAATTGTTTTATGAAAATCTCTATTTCAAATTCACCAATCCAATTATATATATGTTACCAAATATGGCGTTTACATAGGCTAAACAACTTTTTAGAACAACATTGATGCAAACATTTTAAGACACCGTTTGTTATCATGAAAGAGATGTATGTGAGATAAATAGAGGTATGATAAAAATATGATGAAATATAGATAAGTAATACATGGATATGAGTAATATGTTGTTTTGTATGTTTTTAATTTTGTAGGATTATTGTGTTTATTATTATAGAATATCTTAATTGCTCTTGTCAATTTCACATATACGACACTCATCTTTCACTAATATCATGAGTTGGAAGATATTTTTCATCAAACTCAATGTCATACTGGGCCATGAGATGACAATGAGTTAACAAAAAAATGAAAAAAAACATGAGATGAGTAAAAATTTGTGGATCATCACACTTTCATTCCATATATCAAACGATATCTAAATGTATTATCACTTATCAATGAATTACTCGCCTTTTAAATTGTTGCGGTATCATTTGGAAATTTTCTATATCTTATCTCAGTCATTTAAAAATTCTATAAATTCCTATGTAATTATCCTCTCCCTCTCTCTCTCTCTCTTTCTCTTTTTACAATTAGGTTTCTTTACACAATTGTGACAATAACATCGGAACATACCATTCATGCATGCAAAAAGTTATCCATGAAAAAAGAAACATAACCCTAAAACAACAAGTCATTTTCACCAATACCAAGAAAGTGACATCAAATTATTCATCAATAATAATAATAATAATTCATTCGCATTACACAATAGCAATCCCAACTTCCAAGCCCGAGGGGTAAAATGGACACTTACACAGTTACACTCACCCTCGGAAGCAAAAAAAAGCGACAAAAGAACCCATTAATCTTGCCGAGGTTTCGACTTCTGATAGGATGTTTTTTTTTTTTCCCCTAAATTTCTCCGATCAAAGAAAGGTGAATTCCCTATTTTGCCCCTACCCATTCAAAATATTTCCACTAAAAGAAACCCTACCAAAGGCCAAGTGACCCACCTCGTACAGCTCCAACCAGATCTCCTCTGCCGAGAAAACTGCGCCAAGATTGTCCATTCCCCCTTCTTCCCAAACAATTCCCGACGTACATTCCACGCTGCCCCTCTCTTTTCTCGAGGTCCCGCCGCCGCCGCCGTCTCCGGCGCCGTATCTCCGCCTCTCCTTGTCCTTCAGCTTCCGGGCCCGGCCCTTCTTCAGGCGGCGGACGCATCTGCGCGCCACCGCCCACGGAAGCTTCAGGAAAGTCAGCGTCAGCAGGTTCACCACCGCGCAGGGGCAGCAGCAGAGCGCCACGCAGTCTGCTATCACCCACGCCGTGCAAGACTGGCAAGACTCCCCGCTGCACGCCGCCACCGAATCTCCCTCGTCGTCCTCCACCGTGTGCCGCCTCCGGCGGTGGTGGTTGTGGTTCCGGAGGCTCCTTCCCACGGCGGCGCTCGGAGAAGAAGAAGCTGGAGATGGGTTTTGATCGTACATTGATATGGATCAATCTTTATGCTAGCTTCAGAATATAACACTCGATCTAATAAATAACTTTCCGATGGATCCCGAATCAATCAAAAATCAAAAGAAAACAAGTGAATTCTTCGTGGAAGAACAATGGGGGATTCCGATGATCGGAGAAGGGTGGCGAATGATCATATCCCCAATTGATCTCTTTAGAAAAATGATGGGATTTATTGGGAGTGAAGGATTGAATAAATACTACTACTCTGCCTTCAAACGTACGTACGAAATGTGGAGGAGTTGTTGTTTTTCGAAATATGGGAGTTTTTCAATGTAAATTATTCTTGTAATTCCAAAGAAATGCATCTGTTCATGTATTTAGTGCTGCGAAGGTTGACATTTTTGCTGAAAAGAGACCACGGAAACCGGGGACACCACGCGCACAAAGTGCCGCGTGGAGTACACACAATCTTGTACAAGTAATAAATACACTCACTCGACTCACCTGAGAAATCCTATAAAAATATTATAACCTCTTCTTGCATCTTTTTGTTATCTTCTCGTTTCGAAAATTTTAGATATTATATATATAGAGTTTTGCTATGTTGTCCACCTCCGGTATCTACCTATGAGGTGTCAATCATCTAATGGATGAGATGAATCATATGCAAATGATTCATCCAATAGATGAGTGACACCTCATAGGTGGGCATAGAGATGAACACCGAAGGTGGGCAGCATAGCAAAACTCATATATATATTGGAAATTTTGATATTATCTAAGGGAATGCAGATAAATATCATATTTTATCGAAATATTCATTACTTTGCTTTAATTAGATAAAATTTGATGTTGGTGTAAAAGTTTGGCTTCTTTTACAATTTTTAATTTTTTTTTAATTAGAAAGTCGGTATCATGACGTCAGTTATGTCAACGACAATACAATCGTTGTTGTGTAATTGTGTTGGTAATATCCGACACCATATTAATACTTCGGCAAAAAAGCTATTATCAGTGCGTAAGAAATAGTTCTGTCGTTTTATATTATTTTTCTCTAGTTTTTAATAATGAAATTGAATATCGAAAAAAAATTATTTTAATTATTACAATAAAAATTACTCCATATAACAATTATATTCGAACTACATATAACACAACTCGTTATCATGTCTCATTTTGAATATAGTGATGAAATATGGCTTGGTAATTTGGAATCATAAAGATGGCTGGCCATGTAAATTAATATTCATGTCTAAATTCGACCTAAAACATACACAAACATAGTCGAGTTTGAATAGGTATTAATTTTCCATTCAATGGGAGTGAATTGCTTCTTTTCCACTCTTAATAATTGCTAATATCGATAATTTTATTGACCACCATTTACAAAAAAAAAAATTTGCCATTATTAGAAAGGAATTATTTGAGTAATTTTTCAAGAAATGGACAGGCGAGAATTAATTGCTAGAGATGAAGATGTCAATTGATTATTTAGCAAGCAAAAGTTTTAATTTTGGCCTAAAAAATGAAACATGAAAGACATGACTGAGAGAGACATGCAAGACAGTACCCAATTTTGTGAAAGCTTAGCTCCATAGTAGAATGTCGTAATTTACATACATGACATCCCTTCATGTCTTTTATGAACAATCGTTTTCGAACAGGGATAATTAAATTTTCGTATTTTAATTTTAAACTATTTTTTTTAAAAAAAATATTGTTCAGGTGAAAGATGAATTTGCATTTTTAGTTTTTTAATTTTTTTTTTTAATATTATGACGGTGGACTTTCATTTTTACATGCAACTTTGTATGTTTTTTTTTTATTTTTTTTTCTTGGACCAGAGTTCGTCGCATGTGTTCGTCAGAAAAATGATCAATAATGAAAAACACGTATAAGTTACAAAATCAAAAAATTAAATAACATACAAGTTAATTACAAAAAATGAAAACTCACCACAACATGATAAAATTAAAAAAAATATGAAAATTACAGGACTAAAAATATAAATTCACCATTTTCATAACTAAAAATAAAAAAAAAACATATAAATTGTAGGATGAAAATATAATTTATATTTTTTTCAAATATATAAAATTAACCTTTTTTCACCGTTTGTTCGTTGACTCCAAACGGGTTAACTGTACTATCAATGAAATATTTTAAAGCAATAAAACTCCATAAAAATATTAATATATAGAATATATCATTCATTTTTAATCAAACAAATTTTACTCATACGTTTAAAAAAAAATTAAAAGTTTGTTTATCCCACTTAGTATGGAGTTTATGACGCACGCACACACACATATTTATCTTATTATCTTATTAAAGAAGAGCATCATTTACTAATCAAATTAAAATTAATTTGGTGAAGCCCAAGACGAAATATCTAAAATATTCTAAAAAAATAACAAAATTTCTTTTTCTATCTCTATCTCAATCTCAATCTCAATCTCTATCTATATTTTAAACTTCATTTGTTCATGATTCTTTTTATTTGTGTGCCTTGATTTTATTTTAAATTTAAATTAATTTGAAACAATATATATATATATATAATAAATAATATTTATATTTTAATCACACACGCAACGCGTGTGCAGACGCGACTAGTACATACATAAAATAAGAGCATCATAATTGGTTTCTCATGAGACAAATTTTTTTTTCTCAAAATACATCTTTCCCACAATTCTATTAATTTTGAATTGAAACAAATTACAATTCACTCATATAAACCCTCAAATAAAATTACTTTAACCTCAATATATAATTCACACAAAAAATTTGCTTATATATATATTTTTGTGTTTGTGTGATGTGTGCGTCTAGGTGGCTGGTTCACATGTACATATGTGGGGATTTCAACATGTACCATGTGAGAGTGAGCATGTGTTTTAAAAAATGCAAAAGTACTATTCGACGATATTACATTAATCTATATACATATACATAATTAATTGATGGGGAATCATTTATTGTAGTTTAACTTATCGATAAAAAATGAGTTTTTTAATTTATTTTCCTAGATAGGTTTTAATAAAATCATCAAATATAATCACATAATTCATAAGATGTTGAATTCGTATTATATTATTATCCTCTCCTATCCCCATTTAGTGACCTTTCAACGATACAAGAGTTTATCCTTTTATATGGCATGAAAGATCAGGTTACATTAAATTAATTTGCACGTAATGTGGTGTTTTAAATCTTAACAGTATTAAGATTTGTTATTATCAATCTTCTAAAAAAAGGGTAGGCAGTAGACGGGCGGTCACCCACTCCTTAGCGCCTAGCCAGCTAGGCGGCCGCTTAGTCAGAGCCTAGGCGGTTTTTTATTTTTAGCCTAAATATTTAATTGTTCTAATCCGATCTATCTTAATATTTCTCCAATAATTTTTTTTATTGAATTCACCTGCCTAAGTGGTGTTTTTTAGTCTAAATATCTAATTATTCTCGTTCATCTTAATATTTCCCCAATAATTCATTTTTATCGAATTTAAACTCGAATTACATGATATATTTTTCCTCTTCATCTGATATAAATTGATGGACAAATATGTCAAATAATATTTTTTTAAAATTAAAAATATTATATGTTAATCTAGGCGATCGCCTAGTCAGATTTTGAGGCGTCTAGGCGGCCTAGACAACCAATTAATGTAATAACTCCCAAAAGGTTCAACTGTCTAAAAATCGGAATCGTGGACAACTGAATAGTGCCTAGGCGGTCCTAGGCACCACATTTTAGAACACTGATTATTATATAATCAGGATGAGTAGGTTTCTTTTCTTCTTTATTTTCCTATTATTTTTTTATTGGGTACGAAGTTTTCTTTAACGTCGGATCCAATTCAGGCATCTTCTTTGTTGTAAGATGTTTATGTCACTATCTATATCATTAGAGACATTGACGTCTATATTAATATTTCGGTGGTCATTAAAAATTATAAGTTGTATTGAGTGAAAGATGAATGTTCATATCAAATGTGGACTTGGATTACTCAAAATATTGGCAATATTATGGAGTATCGTCTCCAAGGGAAATTATGAACAAATTAATCAATTTGAAAATCTCTCACACCTCAATATTTTTAAATTATAAGTTGTCTTGTAAGACTTGCTCTAAATGAGAATGGCAAAAAATATAAGAAAATGTAATAAAATAAAATAAAATAACAAGTTCCAAAGAGAGCATGGGGATTCCACATGGGATGTTACCTAGAATTAATCTTCAATTATGGCTTCATGGGTCCATTCTTGGCTGGCCAGACGTAACACACACTCACCTGACCATGACCTGACATCAGGACAAAAAAATGTTTATATTTAACTATTAACCACTTAATTAATTAGATTTAAACTCGCGTCAGATAATTTCAAAGATCAATTTTCACTTAATTAATTAGATTAAAATTGGCGTCAGATAATTTTAAAGATGAATTTTGTGATATAGATTTTCAACTCGACTAAAAAATATATTACTTTTAATTATAGATAAAGATTGGATAGATTTTTTTTATGGATATAGATCCGAGATATCGCCTCGCAAAAGATGTATTCATTAGTTATACACAAATAATAATAATAATAATAATAATAATAATAATAATAGTTCTGATCAAAATCCCATTATTTTATGTTTCTTTTAATTTAAATGTGTGCATATCTTTTAATAGTTCTGATCAAAATCCCATTATTTTTATGTTTCTTTTAATTTAAATGTGTGCATATCTTTTGATTTCTGAATTTTTTTTTTATCTTAAGATATATGATACACCACAGACACGTCGAGTCGTCAGATGTTTAGATATTATTATTGAAATTTAAACTCTGAGATTGGATTCGATTCGATTAGTCTAACTGCAATTAATCCAGACCTGGAAAACTAAATTATTTTTACATGTACGAAAAGTTGAATAAGAAGATTTAATCAAATTTATTATATATTTTACCTATATTTGAGATATTTTTGTAATTTAAAAATTACATTTTAATTAATAGTACATTATACCCAAGCCCAAAACTTTGTGCAATATATTTGTCAAAGGAAGCTGCAATAATTTGAAACTGACTTAAACTTGTAATTGGATATACAAACATTATCATTTGTTTGGAATCTCAAACTCCTAACATCACATCATCTAATAAATCTTTGCCATTTGCACATAACTAAAAATGCTTTGATCAAATATGGTATTTGCCATCTATGGAAAAAAGCGTGGTAGATAACACGATATCATACACCTTTCGAAAGATCAAGAAAAACTCAGAATCCTAACCTCTATGACTTATTCATCGTTACATCTTCGTGTTCTCGATATCAAGTTAACAAGCCTTGCATTTGAAAGTTCAACTCGAGCCCCGTTACTAGAAGAGGCACCACCTGTAATCGAGCTCATGTTTAAGCCCGTTTCTCGAGCCAGCTCTTCTATCCCATCTATGCTGTCCAATACTTGATCAAAGCAAATATATCTCCCACAAGCTGCTTTTTTCATTTCTTGAAATACTCTTACATGCGCCTTAGCCAATCTGTTGATGTCGACGGTAGCTAGCAATCCCTTGGTATACATTTCTTGGATTCCTTTAAGATAAGCAAGTGTAGGGGTTGGATTTCGATGGAAGAATTTCGGACCCGTGATAAGTCCCGGGCAAATGGTGGCTAGTTTCAAGTTATTCTCCTTTGCAATCTCCCAAGCTGCCTTTTCTGCTCTTAGTTTCCCCAGAGCATACCATAGCTGCATTGTTTTAGAAACAAAATGCTTGCTACTTTAACAAGCAATTCCTCATTCGGAAAGGTGTTTGATGATTAGGACTAAGTGCTAGTGATGTAGTAATTTCAGATGTAATAAAAGTATTATCAGACTCACATGCACAATCGCACCATTGACATGAAAAAAAATGAGTGAAATTTTATGTAAAGTATTTAAAAGATTTTGAGTTTAAACCCATCCACCGAGGATTTACTCGTCCATATCGACCCATAATGGAGAACTAAGACTGAGAGGGAGGGACCATTGATGATTTTGGGAGTACCTTCTTTTTCAAGCAGACAGATTCATCACTCCAGCATTTGTGATCAATCCGGTTAAAAGATTCATCCCAAGAATCATCTTTCCAGATGCAGGTCAAAAGTGAGGAAGTTAGTACACAATGTCTAACAGAAGGTGAAATCCCACACGCCTTTATGACGTTTTTGCTTGCATTCACTTCAATATTGGACATCACTTTCTACAAAGAACAAAAGAGGGCAACATAATTATTTTTTTTTGACAGGAGAGGGCAACTTAATTATTGAAGTACATAAGAATTCATATCGTTTTTATTTTCAAGTAAGATTTTGAACAGTTTCTTCAACTGGTTATTTACACAGGCTTGTATTGGCTAAAAACTTGATCGCTAATCGCTATAAACATTTCCCAGGACATATACAAAAATAAAATTAAAACAACCATATGGGCAGGTGCAGAAACTTGAAATTCTAACAATTTTTCTTTTTTTTTTGTTTCTACACGTGTGCTACCCTGATATGATTCTTGGAAAACCAATTACACTAACATCAGGGTACTGTACTTGGATCGTCTAACAATGAACACTTGACTGGTTAAACTAACGAATAAATGTTCGATTTCTTGCCTATTTATATAGAAAGTGAAAATAGACAGCATCACTGTCAACTTTAATCTTATGAATAAATTAACCTAGGTTTGCAATATAAATCTGAGGCTGATGGTCTAGTCAAGAACTGTGCTAGTGCTTGAGCCAACTTGATAGTTCATTTTCCTATATTCCTATACCTGTCTCGAGAGCCTCAAGGTCTAGTTTTTGCTTTTAATTAATCTATACGGGCGCTGCCTACTTACATTAATACTTACATGACAAAACCAAATAAGTGGTGATCTAAACTTGTCATCAACCACATCCCACCGGGGGAATGTATCTAAAATGTGTCTAAGAAAACTCAATGCTCACCACTTAAATCTGAAGTTGGAGATTTACCGAAGTTCCATATCATATAAACGTTACTTGGTTAACTATAGTCATTTTAGATGTGGCTCGTGAGCCCTTGGGGAGTCTCATCAAAGTAGAGTACTGTCTATGACAAAATGCATCTTCTTATGCTACAAGATCAATCGGGGAAATGAGTGGACATGGTCTAGTAAACAAGAGGTGGATTAGTGTGAGGAAGGGAATTAAGGGAACATTGAACAAACGAAATAGAAAACAACTCACAGTATAACCGGATAAACCAGCAGGGTCAACAAAACCAGCGGTATGAAACACACCACAACAACCATCAAATGCTGCGGTTAGGCTTTCAACATCAGTGAGCTTAGCCATGACTACTTCAACAATGCTGTTGGTTAATCTCATTTCACCAGAGTTTTCCATTTCCGTCAGCTTTTCAATGTCTTCTGCTTTTTGCATTCAACACCATCAAATTAAATTCACAGGCCAACGGTAAAAAGAGACTCAAACACAAACTACAGACATGAAGATAATGGCATGAAGATTTTTTGAATGGGGTAACCCATGAAACTAAATATTTAAAATGCTATGGCCCTTCTTTTTAAACAAGAAACACGTGAAATGATGAAAATTAGTGCATTAGAAAACAAATACAAAAATGAGTGGTTATCAATATGTGGGCTGTTGCCTGTTAATTAGGACCCATGAAAAGAAACTCCCATCATTTTAGGGTGCAATGCATTTTAACCTTGTGTTTACAGGAATTAATGGCAAGCACCTCCATTTATGCAAAATTGACATATACCTACATAAAAATTAAACCTGAAAATTAACTTCCTAAAATTTCCAAATGGTTGAAAATAATACAACATTTTTACAAACATTAATTATAGTCGATTATTTTATTACAAAAACTCTTATGAAATGGTGTCACAGGTGATTATAGCGGAGTATTTTATCATAGAAACACATGTGAGTTGTGAGACTCCGATCCAACCTATAAAAAAGTATTAACTTTAAACCCAAAAAATTTCTTTTCGCTCTAAATATGGTTCCGTGAGATGATCTCGGTACTCTTATTTTATTTTACTCCTACAAATTTAATTGCAGTATAAATTAATGAAATGAGGTTTTGAGCAACAGGGAAGGGAAGAACATTCATCACCCAGTAAAGTAAACTAACACGAGGATGTTGTACCAAAAAAGAAACATAAAATAAATATAAACTGGCGGGCACATATTATTATGAAATGATTAAAATTTAAAACAGCGTGAAAAGTTGGATGAAAATTTATAATTTAAGGAACAAGTGGGCATATAATACGCAAGAGCATGGGAAGCACCGGAAATTGAAATTTTTTTAGTTGACTGGCTCAAAGCTTTTCACAAGTAGCAAGTACGACGGGAAATTCAACTGGAATTTGCGCCAGAAAATGCAACGATCATCCGTTGTTATCACCAGTTAAACAATGGAACATCGAGAAACCAAATCATCCAAATCTCGGATCAATCATCAGCACTAAAAACATGGCCCGAAATCACAAGACAGAATTCAAAAAAAAAAAAAAAAACAGAACAGAACAGAACAGGGGGTGATTGCCAGAATCATCGAGCAAAACTGGCCCAAAATTAAAACAAATCAAAGTCCGTAATTCGTAACAACAACTAAAACCCTGGAAATCAACAGTTTGATTCATCTGCAGCACGAAGTAAACAAATGGAACTATCTATAAAGGAAAAAAATAGCTCACGAAAAGCACAATTTCACCTTCGTTATCGACGACAATCCTCACGGAGTAGCCATCAACCAGGAGCTGGTTCACTATAGCGATTCCAAGATAGGATACGCCACTGGTGACACAGACCAGCTTGTCCAGTAACAAGTCGTCTTCCGAAGCTCCCGCCGACGCATTTTCTCTGCCCTTAAACCCATCGTCGTCCTTCCGGCGGTGCACGGCGGCGCAAGACAACAGCATCCGCCGGAACTCCTCGAGCTCCGCCTTCTGGGTCTCCTCCAACCGCACAAAACCCATTTCCAGAATCACGATGATGATTGTCACTCGTGATTTTACGTGTGGGATTTATTGGGTTTTGGATGGAGAAATTAGCGGGGATCATCCCTTTAGCGCCGCTCGCTTTACTCGCTCACTGATTGGCTCCATTGATATTTTAAAAATCTTTATTAAACCGTAAATTAATTTTACATTTTTTATTTATTTTTGTCAAAATCTATTAATTTAGATCTTTTATTTTTCCATTGATATTTTTTAAAAAAAATTTGTGTTCTAGTAAATGTTAGAAAAATGGAAAAACAGTAATGTTTTGTTTTATCTATAAAAATAAAATCGACTAATTTTCAGAATATTGTTTGGATCGGAAAGTCATTTGTGGAAATATTTATCTTTATTTGCTCATTATTCGAAATAATGTGTCCCGTACACGTTTTTATTTGTATAATAAATAAATAATATATTCAAGTGTTCAATCTTTCGGACAATATGTTAAATATGGTGTGAAATTTATTACTCAGTTACCATAATTGCGAAAAATGAAAGCAATAGTTTTTGGACCAAATATTTTGAAACTAAGGCAAATATTCCTTCCAAACAAACTAAGGGAAAGATAACAGTTTTGAAGTTCCAAATAAAGTTTAAAAGATAGTTATAGTAACTCAATGTGGTTGATTTTTTTTTTAGTCACACACAAAAAAAAATTAAACTAAGTGGGGAAAATAAGTGGCATGGGAAATGGTGGTCCAAATTTAAATCTTCTACTTATCTTTTGTTCTGTTTCAATATAATTACGTTAGATAAATTAGTTAGCACTAATAGCGTTGTATGTATGTTACTTCCGGCAATAAATACCAAATATGAATTCAAAGCATGGATTAGTTTTTTACTCGGACAATTTAAATATAATAGCTTTTATAAGAAATCAATTTGATCTAATTCTTAATGCCCCGACTTTTATATTTATGATATCCACCTATTTTTTCATTGTTATCAATATATATATTTATATATTTATTCGATTGACATGCAATAATTGTTCATGTTCAGTAAAAACAATCGAAACATGACATTTGAAATTTGAATTATTGTGCAATGCATAATTTAAAATATTTATGTTGCATCGTTGCTACCGACTATAACTTTTGATTAATCATATAATTGGTAATAAAATCAATGTCACGAATTCGATTCTTATATGTTACAAGAAGTGCAGTTGCAACGAGTATTTAAGTTTGGCGACTTGATAAAATGATTGGGAAGCCGGGAGTGAACCGGCTGGCTAATAGGAATCGGCTCGGCTTGAAAGGGTCAAATGTGTTGAACGGCAGGTGCACTGCGCGTGGATGGCGGCGCAATGGATCGCAACTGAATAAGGTAGATGGCAAATATATATATTAATAAAAACCTATATATATCTACCACGTGGGTCTATTGGATGCTACTCATATTTATTTCATTTTCCAGCCAACCCTATATGTGTCTATCGTCGGTGCAGTCCTGTTTGTTTGGATGTTTCTCAATCCAATCTCGAATGAAATCCATCGACAAATTACAATCTGAAAATATATAAAAATTTGAAATAAAAATTATAGAATTAATAATAAAATTTGATAATTTTAACCAAAACGTAAATCGATTCACATAGATAACCAAAATATCTTTTTAAAAAAAAAAAAAAAAACTAATAATAACCATACAACTAGATTATGAGGTGGGCTAAGTGACGCGAATCATACCGTGAGACACAATCCCACCAATAAAGTAAGGACGTCAATTCGAGTGAGTTGGTTAGGTTTGGGTTGGGTTGACAAATATAATTATAAATTTTTTTAATCCGAACCCGAATCAATCCGAAAATGATCAACTCAAACCCGAACTCGACTAACCCAATCAACCCGAACCAAACCTATTTTATTTTTTTAAATTTTTTTAACAAAATTATTAAATAAAAATTCAAAACACACAATAATAATATTAATATTTAATTTAATCACATAATAACAAAATCTAAGCTTATATATAATTTAAATTTGAACTTTTAGTTGTATAAAATTTAAAGTATACTTATTACAAAAAATAAAAAAATATTTTAAAAAATAAAAAATTGTACAAAATAAACATTAAATGAAGAAAATCTATTATATCAATCTATAATATATATTTTTCAAACATATAACGTATAAAAATGTAGTAAATTTATCTTAATTTTATATAAAAATAATAATAATTAAAAGTTTCGAGTCAACCTGAGTTGAACCTAACCCAACCCAAACTCGATTAATTTTTTCGGGTTAACTTTCGGATCAACCCGATTCGAACCAAACCCAAAAATCCCCAACTCTAACCTAATAATTTTTGGTTTGTGTCGTATTGAATTGACAAATTAGATTAAGTTTTGACGGTCCTACAATAAAGTCGCTTTACATTTCACTTGACTTAGTAATTTTGTTCGCCCCTGAAATTTGCAATCATGGGGAGGACGCCCCTCACTTTTAACACTTGTTTTATTGGAATACAGATCTTATCCTCGAGTCAGTGTCTAGAAAATATACTTGATGGGGATATTTATTATTTTCTTCGTTTCAAGGTCCATTTTATTATTTTTTTTAATCTCAAACATATATATATATATATATATATATATATATATATATATAGATTTATACAATATGAAACAATCTTTTTTACGCAAAGAAAAAAATATAAACAATCTTACGGGTTACTTTTGAGAGATGAATCTCTTTTGTATTACACATAAAAAGTATTACTCATTAATTAGGCTTGTTTGTGTTTTCATACAAATTAAGAACGTTTTTAATAAAACTTTGTAACGTAAATTTTTATTTTGTTCTTTTTTAATGAAATTTTAATAGAATAAAATAATTATACAATTAGTTATTGGTATTAATTTAATAGACGAAAATTGGTAAAAGAGTAGGAAACATAATAATAAATATATAAACTACACTATGTAATTGAAACAAATGAAAAAAAAATATGTAGCCTAAATGAGTGAAATTCAGGGAGTACTTTCTATCCCAAAAATATTACGTTATTTTTTTTTTATTTTTGAATTAATTAAATAAAGTTAAAATAAAAAGTTTGTAATGATATTTTTTTTAAATATTTTCCTTAAACTGTATGAAAAAACACAACATTTATAATCATGACAAGTGAGTATACAACTATAAACACAACATTTATAATGAGTATTCTTTAACTTGAGGGTTATTCGGTCCTACCCATGAGTTTTACCCTATGAGATGGGTGGAAGCACATGATTGATCCAAATTATGTGGGCCTCACATGATTGATGTGAGACCCACATAATTTGGACCAATGAGAGTGTTCCACCTATCCCATGAGGTAATACCAATGAATTAAGATCGAAGTTATCCTAACCAGGTGAAATTTCTCATATTTTATGAAAGTGACACAATAAATATTAATTCAAGAACTTGATGAAGATAATAAATTAGGGGCTTCCAAAAGTCAAATTTGAAAGCGACGCGTGAGCCCCTCTTAGATTTAGAAATAGCTAAAAAAAAACGAAGAAGAAAACTTACGTTTAAAATAAAAAAGAAAAAAGAAAACCGAAGTTGGTCCAGATAAGACCCACGCGGCTCGAACAAATTCAATTTTTAGGTAATGTTCGAAAGAGCTTTTAATAAACAATTTTTAGCTTTTTCTTGACAATTTCAAAATTTTGTGAAAAAAAAAACTGAACAATGCTTCCTAAAAGCTCTTGCAAACACTACATTAATGGGTGCGTATTGTTTTGCTAATAACTAGGCCACCGGGCAGGTCGAAACAGAGGTAAAATACTCGAAGGGGGAAAAAACTAATTCAACATAGCTACACTTTATACAAAAATAATCGTATATTTAAAATTTTAACTTATATTCAATCCACAATATATGCAACACCTGGCCTATCCAAAGATATTAGGACAGATATAAATATAATTCAATTTCTCTAGGGGTTGTGTATTCACAGCAACCTGCAGTTTTTTTCGATAGAACTAAAACTCGCAAAATTTGAAGTCACTCATCTTCATTACATATAAAAAAATGTTCCAATGTATTTACAAGCTCAGAAACCAAGTCTTGAATTTGATCCACACTGTACAACGATAAACCATGAATTATTTATACATCGGCTTTGGGCGCATGCTGCACCGGTCCGGTGGCGATTATGTTACTCGGATACATCAATAATTAAGAAATAGCAGCTCACAGCTGCCTTACCGCACACATATTATACACAACTATTTCTGGAAACAATACAAATATGCTCAAAAAACTCGATCCCACTTAGTAGATGTGCATTCGGAGAAACAGGGCTCCCACTAGAGAAGAGAAATTAGAAATGAATACTGATTCCTAATATTCACGATAGCTGGTGAAGCGTCCTCGAATGTTTGATCCCTTTTCTTTTACCAGGGATTCGTCATTCTCGTATCTTATCGTCTTTTTTGAGCAAAAAATTTAGTTTTTTTTCCATCTGCAAGCCAAGAGATGGTTTGTCTCACTTGCATGCAGAACAATATGCTTGCAAAGTAAATATTATCTCGTTTGTGTGCTCTATGTTTCAACTTTCAAAACATGATCATAGAAAGAAACGTGCAGAAACTGAAGAGATAAATGATGCCATCCAGGAAGATTCAGTAGAACGATATTCTATGTGGCAATTGAAGACATACCTGAGTATTTCTGATCTTCAGCCTCTGAAGTTCTTCAACCATGCTTCCAATACTGCGGTTTGGAACTCGTTCAAACACATTAGGGGAAAAAAGACAAGAAGCTTGGAACTCGGAGAAGAGTTTCACTGCATACCTTTGTTGCATTTGAATCACTTGAGCCTGCAATTCTCGCTCCTTTGCTGAAGTGGGGCTAGCCTGCAAAATAACCAGAAAATACTTTGTGAGCATGGACCGCAAGAAGACAACTAGTATAGTGTCTTGGAGAAAAACAATGTATGTGATTCCTTGTAACATTAAAATGACAATTCTATTAATTCTTCGCAAGAAACATTACCTGGGGTAGATCATTCATTCCAGCCTCTGAGTTCTCAGTAGAATTAACTGCTCATAGGAAAACCAAAGTTCGTGAGGGGGGAAAATTTCACAGCTTTAGATATATAGTGTCGATGAAAAATAAGTGGCAAAACACAAACATGCCAGATATTGAGTACAAATTACCTGAGGTTTGCTCCAAGAACTTGACTATTTTAATTATCTCTTCCTGTCAAGACCAATGGACACGAATCAGTAATAACTTATAAGAAAAGGTGCCATACAATTGAGAAGATCTTCTTACTCTCTGCATGGTGTTCTGTAGCAGGATGCTTTGTAAAGAGAGCAGAACTGAAGCAGCAGTAACACTAGGAACTATTTGGCTTGAGGATGCCCCAAAGTGTGGGTTATTGGAGTATATAAGACCCTACATATGAAAGAGGAAGGCAATGGTTACAAAACCATTGCCTAAAACATTTAATTGCTAAGTTTTGTGTACGCATTATTTGATTCAATTATTGCCAAGACATTTTTCATAGAATAAGAGATTATCCAGCCAAAATGTAAATTATGCAATGTTAAATGCTATACTACGAGGCACAACCGGAACACCAAGTCAGGAATTCTATGATTTGCTCGATCAACGATCACTTTGTCAGACAAAACCTATACCTTGGTCCACTTCATGCTAAATACGTGACAATTCATGGCACCTTTAACACTAGAACCTGTAATGCATCTTTAACAAGTTGATATTTTCTAGCCAACCATTTGAACTTATTTACAGCTGTATGTTTAAAATGCCAAACAAGAATTTACAAGCTCCCCATTGATAGTAAATGCAATTACATGAACGGTATAAATTTGGCAGCATGAATCGACATCCAGTAATGATCCAACAGATGAATATGATGACATAAGAATCGCACATACAAAGATATTGCAATGCCCAGGCCCAGGATGTCAATTAGTCCAATCCACAATAAATGAGAACCATCTCCACAAAGAGTTAATTGTGATTCTTTTCTTTTTATTTTGGCGTAAGAGTTTATTATGATTCTAAGTACATGGACATGGTACTTAAGGTAATATAAGAATACAAATTGCTATATAAAAGGATAACCTTTCCCATAACAAATGGTAAAACTGCAAATTCTAAAACATCTAATATTCAGCACACATGGCGATTGCTGAGATACTCTTGGAATTCAATTTCTACTCATCGTGTTAAAGTGATGAGGAAACAAGCCCAAGACCATTATGCGGACACTTCAAAATTATTGAAAACATATCTCCAACAAAGACAAAAACTTGCAATGGACAACAAAGAGACAGAGTGTAACACGTGACTTCCTACTCTAGCCCTAAAATCCAGGCTTGCACTCTCCCAAAACAAAATCAAATATAAACTCATTTCAACAAAACAATCCCCAAATAAATTTCCACGTGACGTTTATCCCAAAACAGCCAAAATAAACCAAACATTGCCCAAGTATATGAATTTTCGGAAATCATTAACTTCAAATTAAATGAACTAACGATGACACTATCAGTTGATTCCGAGGAAGAGAAGATAAATATTACCGTCTAATCATCAGAGAAAACTCTACTATGTCATCGCATTTCACTATAATCAATAACAAATACCGAAGTTGCTGTTACAGTTACTAACTTAATCTATACCTTTGGACTCATATCCGCCGAAGTGACTTTAAAACGTCCCTTGCGTTCGACAACAGCACCTTCAGATGCCTCCTCCGCTGAAATGTATATTTAAACACATAGAGCATACATATCACTGAAGAATACATATCACACGCCTACATGACCAAAAACAGGGAAGTGTTTAAATGCATTACCAGTAATGGAATTACTGACATCTTTCTTCTGACGACACTGCAAAGGGCCACTATAGTTCCTCTCACTCAGATATCTTGGTTGCGCATATTCCCTTCATATATATAGGAAAAATTCAATACTCCAGAAAATTAGCTAAGATGCCAGATGCCAGAAGCCAGAAGCAATCTATGTATAGAATATGCATAATCAAATAGTCAATACAAGACAAGATGATTAAGCCTCCAGTGAATATGAAAACACACAGCACAACAATATAAAGGCCATTCAGTACACATGTTGCCACTGTAAAATTTGAACTCTTCTAAAAAATTTTCCTTGATTTCCAGGGCAAAAAATAAAGATTCCGTAAGACACCATCTGATGAATAGAACTGAAAATCTAATGCTGAAATTCCCATAATCATGAATATTTTCTCTTTTTCTCTGAAATTTTTTTTTTTGAAGAAGACAAAAAGGGAAATCAGAATCTTTCACTCGCATTATTAACCCGTGCCCTCTGAACATATCCTTTTCTCATACCTTATAAGGGAAAAAAACAAGAGGAAGAATCAAGCAAGGACATTTATGACAGAAAACTTGTTGGTGAGAAGATAAATTTAGGTAAAACTCAATGAATCAAGTAGAAAATGCAAAACCTGCAACTTCTGTAAGTGAACATTCGAACTCTACATATACCAACCACAGCCCTGCTCTGTCACTTAACTACCAACACGCATGTATTTACCTTCTCAAAATAAAATTTTGCATTCTACAACGTAGTTAAGAATGTTATACCTGTCTCCATTAACAGCCAACTTCTTAGGAGATGAAACATGGTCCTGTAATAGTGAGCCACTTGGATATTTTTTAAGCCCTGCATTGAAAGAATGCCGCACAGAACCACTTCGGCCAATGTCATAACCATCAATTCTCCCTGATTCTTGCTCAGTACCTGTCGAAAACTGCTGCTGAATCTGTAACTCAGAATCTGAACGGGCAGAATCTCTTGAACTTGGACTACCAGCACCAAGGTCATCCTCACACACATCAAAGCAGCCTCTGCATTTAGCAGAAGTTTCCCATCAGTAAAACCATTCAAAGGTGCATTTGCAGAGTTATTTCCTAAACTCACTCTCATGCAACCGGAGTGATAAATAACACTAAGATTGTGTTTATATCAAAAGATTTAAGTGAGTGGATTTCAAATTCATCAATCAAATAAGTACGAGAACACTTTCTTTTTATTTCTGTTTATCCAAAATGTTAAAAAAAAAAAAAAAGATGAAACCCTGTCCCCGCCTTTACCCTCTGCCCTAGACTTCCCTTAGCTCAACAGTAGGTAAGGGTTTTAATTTGCCTCAATTCATATAACTTTCTTATTTTTTTAGTAGTTTTTACTATTCACAGTTTATATATATATATATATATATATATATATTGATTGATTTTCAGTTGTCTTAACAATATCAAATCGCTCAATACAACATTTGGATTTTCAGAATCCGAACCGGTTGCATAATTTCCAAGCAATATCCTTTCATTTTGGTGGAATGGTTGTACTTGATATTATCAATGAAACTGAAAATCAATAATTAAAAAATAGTAAACAAAAACAGAAAAAATTACTACGAAAATAAGAAGACCATATGAACTAGGCCACTTAAAACTCCTACCAATATTGAGGCAAAGAAGAGAGGTAGAGGCGAGAGGAGAGGGCAAAGTGCAGATCAATTTCACGGTTTCATCCAGTCGTTCTTTTTTTTTTTTTTTAAATAAACAAAGGCAAAGTGCGATTTCTGCCTCTATTAGAAATATTTTTTTAAAAAAAAGGTCCACAAGCTTATTCTCCGAATCGTGCTTAAGCACATCTGGATGCAGAAGACAAAGAGCAGAAGGAGTGGGGCACCTTGGAGAATGGAGAGCGCTTAAGCCCACGCTTCAGGCACTTTTGACAACTATGAATCAAGTGATTTAGATGATGACTGATAAGTACATTTTGTATGCATTATTTGGTGATATTTTTATGTTTATTTTGCATGCATTTGTTATCTGTTTTAGTTTATTTTGTGTTATTTCATGTCATAGTTGTTAAGGGCGCAAGGCGCACTAAGGCGCAAAGGGTCCTGGAGCCTGAGGCGCAAGGCGAGGCGTGCGCCTTATCGAAGCAAGGTGCACCATAAATTTTTCAGAAAACTATATTTATTTAATGCTATTATATGATAAAACACTATTATTGAAATAATTAAGCTAAACAAAAATATATCATATCATAAAAAATATTTATCTACTACTACTATTTTGTGGTAAAGTGCATAATCTTTAAGAATGCAGTAAAAAAATATTTCATTCTTGGCATATTTCTGCATTATTTTTAGTTTTCTAATCTAGAATACTAAGATTTTATTTTTAGAATGTTGTGTGTAGTTAAGAAATCCTATTACTAGTAGACTTTTTGTTTACTTTTATTTTTCTTTTTTACCATAATAAGCGTAGAGATTTTCTCTACTAATTTGCAGTCAATCAATTTAGATTCTAGTTTAAGGCAGATTGACAATTTAGATCCTAATTTATAGCTGTTATCTATCTATCTATCTATAAATGTAATTTTCAAATATTTTGGGAATATCCCAGCCGCAGAGGGGTCGCCTGGTGGCGCCTCTCGCCTTAATCACTTTTAACAACTAAGTTTCATGGATTTTATCTTAACGTCATTCCCCTTGGTTTATTTACAGAAAATGACGGAAACTCGGCATTTTTGGTGAAGAAGAGACAAGCTGTGAAACCATGAAAAGGCGCTGATTTGGGGGAAGAAGAAATATAGAAGATGTGCATATGCGGCAATGGAGAAGCTTCTGCGCTTGATTAGGAATTGGAAGAATGCGCAGCTGCGCTTCGAAGCCACAAACCATCGTATATGTACTTTGAAGATGAAGCTGCACTATTGCACAAAGCAAGAAGAACCCACGCATCTGCGCGAGAAGATGAGCAGCTACGCATGAGAGGAAAGGATGGAGGCGCTTTTGCATGAGGAATGCGCTTCTGCGCAAGCCAAGAATCACATGAAGAACCAAGCGGCGCATATGCGGGAAAAAAGGAGCATCTGCGCGAACATAAAGAAGAAGAAAGGCGCTTCTGCACTTGAAGCCACGCATCTGCGCTGATTGAGCAAAAGAAGAGGACGTATATGCGCTTGAAGCCACACATCTGCGTGAGTGCTGTACGTGAAATCGTAAATTGAGGCAGATCACATCTCGCTCGAGCTAGAGATCGCGATCATGAAAAAAATAGAATTTCCGGAAATAAAAACTCTTATTTTGCGGGCTTTATTTCTTGGGCTTTATAAGACATATAAATACGAGATTGAAGAGCAGAAATTAGGGGGAATTCACGCAGAGAACGACGCAAGGCGGCTGGGAGCTTCGGAGAAGATTTCTATACTTTTTCTTCTTCTGTTTTTCTTTCTTCTTATTTTTATTTTTGAATTATTGTTTTCAATTATTGAATAGTTTTTCTTTAACCAAGGCCACGTGATTGGGCCAAACAAATTTATGTAGAAAACTTGAATGTTTGTTTGGAATTTTTCAGATTTGGTTTTTTATTAATGGTTTTTGAATCTAAATTTGTCTTGTGAATAATCTGGCCAATTGTTTACTTGCATGTTAATCGATTCCAAGTCGACAGAGGAGGAATTGATTTCGATCACTCCATAAATTAACACAAGGTTAAATTGACTAGAAATAGTATTCGATTTCATTGTGTGGTTTTAGGTGCAAACTGAATTCTCACGATTCTCAATGCATTCGGATTTGATTTGAATTATGAAAGATTGATCCGTCAATATTTGAATAGGTTTAATTGTTCTAGAAATAGACCTTTAAACAAGTTAGGAGAATTCACCGCAATTTAAGATTTAAATCTGAGTCCTGAATTGACTACATGTTACATGATTTGTTCGATACCTACGTGTGTCTTTATTGACTTATTTTAATTAGAATTATTATTGAGTTCTAGTTTCTAGTTAATTTCATTATTATTTATTATTTTAAATTCTTATTTTATTCAATTCATACTCCTTTCTATTATTTTTTCTAGATTAAGTAAAAACAACAGTCCCTGTGGGATCGATACTTGGACTCATTGTCCACTTACTATTACTTGACCTAGTGCACTTGCTAGTTGATACTAAATTTAGCGGTCAATGACGTTGATGATTTCAATGTTTGATATTTCATGTATCATGCATTATTCTCATCACATTTTAAAAAAATTATGTCCTTATGTTTTTTCAAATATATTTTATTTGTCGCGCTTTATTTCAATAAAATGCATGCTTCGCTTTGAGATTAAATCCTTGAAACATTCGAGAACTTTGATGTGCATTGCGCTTTTATTTTTTGAATTTTGAGTAACCTCCTGAGTATCTGGGTTTCAGCCGCCTAATCTTAAAAGGCCTAATCTGAGAGAGGGCGACCTTCCCCGAGTTCGGCCCTCCAGGTAAATCCGAATGTTGTCGTAACCTGTACACATTTGAAGCTGACTCCCAAGATGCCATTGGGATTTGAACTTATGACCCTCGCACTATCCTCCAGACACTTTACCCAAGTCATACTCTAGGAGTCCATATCGCTCTCTTAGTTACTATGGTATGCGTGCACCCATTACAATTATACATGCATAAGCCCTTGTCTTCTAGCAAATGTGCTTATACAGGTCTCAAGCATATACAGAACCACCTACTCATGCAGACGACAAATAATCGTGATGCATATCAGGTAAGAGAAGATTTTGTCAATCTCATTAAATTAGGTCTATGAAGGATAAGCAAAAGGAAAGAAATTACTTCACAAACCAATTGGCCTATGATATAATGACCACGCGAATTGAAACAGAAAATCATAATTCATTCCAGTTCAAAGAATAGATAACTAGTAATTTGGAGTTCTTTTTCGATTCGTTCAAGCGTAAAGATGAAACACACACACACACACACACACACACACAAAACTTCAATCATCTAACAAGGTAGATACGAAAGGCAAGACACTGATATCGGGAGAGAAGAAGTGAAAACAATGAAGTTTTTCCAAATTTATGCACATTGTATGATTTTGGATCTCTTAAAGATGGGCATCATAACAGCAACTGACAAGCTAATCAATTATTGGCAGAAATCAAAGCATAAACCAGTAACATAGATAGATTTGATATCATACTTCAGCGCCTGAAGAGGTTTACTCGGAAAGGCAGTGAGTGAATTCTCCAAATCATGAATATCATCGAGCTCATCCTAGGAAAAAAATAAGAACAGACTGTAGAATCAGATGAAAAATTGAAGCGGTATAAGACACATGCAAAAAGTCGTAAAATACTGGCAAAGCCAAAAATAGACAGAAATAGAAAGACAGGGAAGATGACAACTATAGCAGGTAGCAACTCTACCTCCAGTTGAGAGTCTATATTTGAATAATTAGCCTGTTCTGGAGAAGGCTTCCTCTCCACAACACCAACATCACCGTGCCTGTCCAAGAGCTTCCCACTCACACCTGGATCTTCAGAATTTGAAATCAAATCATCTTGTATCTGCATGAAACACGAAGGTGAAAGACCTGATTGACCCTAGCACTTATGAAAACTGAACCCATTTCACCAACTGATAGTGGAGTGATTGCTTACAAGGGCAGCTTGATTCTTCAAGTCTTCCAGATTGAAATTCCAGGCACTGATTCCTCGAATATACTCTTGCTGCACACAGCAAAGGTTCATCATTGAGGTTGAAAAGGATCTTCAAAACTCGTACAAAATAACGTTCATATACAAAGACCAACTGACTCATCCCGAATCACATCATATCCACGACCGAGATTTGGACATGACAAGACACACATTTACTCCTCGACCACATGTTTGAAATTCCAATATCAGTCCATATAATTAATAGAAGAAAAGGCATTAACATGTCTGAAAGTTCTATTAAAAATATTAGGTGTATTTGAGTTTAACTAGTTTATATAATCTGAAATGGCACTATGGCAGACATCTCACCTGTGATAGTTGTTCTTTGTTCTCGTATAATGCCTTATTTTGAACAAGAACATCTGCCTCTTTTGCCTGAAATGGCATCGATCTCACGTAAATAGCATTAGCTTCAAAATAAATAAAATAAAATGTTACTTCAACTGACCTTAAGCATCCTAAAACGTTCACCAAGAGGTGACATTCCATCAAGGATAGTTCGGGCAAGATAATCACTCGAGCGCGCATTTTTAAAAAAAGCATGTTTCAAAAGCTTTTCTGAAGTGGGACGTTTTTTAGGATCCTTGACTAAGCAAGCTGCAACCATTTCTTTGAAAGACTGCAAAAAAAGTTGTATTGTAAAAACTTAGAATAACACAAATATTCAGAGGCAAAACTTCAAAAAACAAAGTAAACCTTCGAAAATCTTTTGTCTCTTTCATAGTCCAGGCCTGGTGGTGCATTTTGTAGGGTCATTAGCAGAACCTGAACTTAAGTGAATAACGAGGAAGTTCAGACAACAATATCCTAAATCTTTAGATGTAAACAAAAAATTTGGACAGATGACATTATAGACCTTCATTGGTGGGTACTTAGAGAATGGTGCGTGGCCATGAGCAAGTTCAAGTGCTGTTATTCCTAATGACCAGATATCGGCTCTGTTAAAACAAATATAAAATTGAATAATGAGAAGGATACCTGGATTTGATCATAGCTACACAGAAAATTAGCAGGAGATACTCACTTAAAATCATATCCATGTAATTGCTGCATTACTTCAGGAGCCATCCTGTATCATAAGTTTATTTTAAACCAAAAGGTTATTCCATGCTAATATAACATGGGAACATGTTATAAATAGCAATCATGTAACATCCCTTTTACAGTAGCTAACATACCAGCACGGAGTTCCAACAAAAGTATTTCTAGAACGCTGACGATCACCAGTATCAAACATGCAAGCAGCAACACCAAAGTCTGCTAATTTAACAGCACCATTAGTATCAATCAGTATGTTTCCTGCCTGCAATAAAAGTTTAAAAACGGAATTTTAGAAACAGCTGGTCGGAGGAGCACCGTATACCAATCCTATATCACCTGAAACACATGTTAGCCTCCAGCATAAATGTCCTGAAGAAAATAAAAATTCCCAGAGCCAAATAGATACATGATATTGCAAAAGCAAACTCAACATTTATGAAGAGAACCACGCCCAAAGCCACATAGATAAACAAAGGAAATAAAGGAAGCTCATATGTTCAGAGATCAAGTCAGAACATAAGTGAGAAATATAATTTGAATCGAAACACGTTTTTACCCAACACGATGAATTTAAGTTATGATTGTGTCATTTTCCCGAGTTACAGGTCTTGTTATGGTGCGTAAAAGGGTGATGGGATGAGGGGTTTGAGGTTCATTGAAGAGAGGACCTCAAAATATCTTAGACGAATCGAGGCTCATTAAAGAGAACCTTATGATCTCGTGATAAACACTTTCGAGATGTTTTATTTCATTCCAATGACTTCCATAATGCAAAAGGTCCTCTAAAATGATAAAGATAAATCTGTAAAAAAAATTGCAGAAAAATTTCCCAATCTAATCCTCAATGATAAGAAAATCTTTAATTTGGAAATAACTAAACTAAATCTATGAATAACTTCCTAATATAGTCCTTAATAATGATAAGGATTATCATTTATTTCGAAATAACTAAACTAAAAGATAATGATCAAATCTTATGATGATAAAATTAGTAGAACCTTGTCATTTATTTTGAAACTTTCATTGAGTGAATCCTGTTTAGATAACTTCCTCTGTTTTGGGCTGACCTTCGGTTGGATTCCTGGGAATATCATTGGGTTGTTCTGGGGCCGTAATGCCCTAAACAGATTGCTTAAAAACAAACAAAAAGACAAGTAAAGAACCATCTGAAAAACATATACCTTCACATCTCTATGGATATGCCCGTCAGAGTGAAGATAAACAAGAGCTTTGACGACCTCACGTAACAACGTAGCAATCACTGGCTCCTCAAAACCATCTGGATAAGCTGATTTAATTATATGAAGGCAAGATCCCGCGGCCATGTATGGCATTACAACCCATAGGCAATGACCACTGGTGAAGGAGCAATGAGCCCGTAACACATTAGGATGGTCAATTAATGTCATTGTCTGTACTTCACGTCTGATGCCATCCTGTTGATATGTAAATGCAACAAAAAAACAATAAAAAAACATAGAATTTAAAGACCCGTCAACATTCGCAATAGCCACCTTTGTAACAAAATATGGAAAATTAAGAACTATATTCACAGTTGTACACATCACGAATTTCAGGCACCTGATATTTTCTAAACATTTATTATGGCCAAATAAAATCTGTACTGTCTGTTTATTGACCTAGTGATGTGACTAAGAAGGATTTCTTCATATCCAGAGGGAGGCATATCTCCAATAACCAGAAAAGGGAATGATTTCCAGAAATGTGTTTTGTGCAATGCGTGTTCTCCGATTCAAGCTTCTCAATATTTTTCTGGCACAAAATATTGCACCAAATATGCACTCTGCCAATGCGAGTACAGCCATACATTGACTAAAAATTGTGTGGAAGGATTCAACAGGTGACTTATGCCACAGTATGAGTAATGAGCCATTAATTGATACCCAATTTCAAAGAAAGAATATATACCAAAAGATTGGCACTGTCTAAAAATAAACTCACAAAAAGATGGCATACCAAGTCATTATTGCACTTCTCGAGATCAAGAACCTTGATTGCAACTATCTCATTAAGAGGCACACAACGAGCTTTATAGACAGTAGCACTGACACCTTCTCCGACTTCCTCATTTAACTCGTAATCATCAGCAGTGAGTGGATATTTTTTCGGTAAGGCTTGTGCCATGACTTTCTCACACAAGGAAAACTTCAAAATAAAAATAGCGGACTTTCGAAAAGAAATAGAAATGGACAAATCAGCCTACAAAGTTTGCAAGTCTCTAGCAAATCCTCCCTTGATAGGTCACTAGATGTTACATAGTGCATCTGAACACCATGAAAAGGTGATTATTATCCAGTCACCATATCTTAAGTTACAGAAAATGTACTCTGAACATCTCATTCTTCCAAATTCCAGAAGATCACTGTTCAACAAGAAGAAAACAACCACGTGATGGGTTAGGTGAAAGCTGATGATAAACCTGTCAAGCAAAATGAAATAATCACTACATATTAGAGATTAAAAAAATTAAAAAAAAAACTGGGAATAAAGATCGCATAGACATGTATTAAATGGATAGCATTCATGCATCGTACTATTGCGATCTGGTGTTGCCAATGAACGGAGGAACATAATGTTCGTGGGAAGGCATGTCGCGATTCGCCCAGTAAATGTTTTTATTAATTTGATTAGAAATTTCAATTGCAGAACAACTTGTCTTTACCCAAATGTGTATAGTTATATACTCGGAAATTTTACAATCTTCTACTCTAAAAGGGAATCATCAAATACCAGAACATGCTAGTAGAAGAAGGTAACTGGGATTGTTGTATATGAATACTTGCATTTGTGCCAAAGAGAAGGGGACGTGTGATGCTCAAGCTAACATAGAGAGGTCTGTGTAGGCCAGATATTAGACTGAATGTTCTTGTGTTTACAGATTATTATGCGAGAGAAAACTTGGTAACAAAATTAAAATAACACATTCGAAGATGAAGATTGGAGCATTGCCTCATACTAGTTATTCGATTGTCCTTCATCGAGACTTGGATACTTCTATGTCATATTATGATGCCCTTGATCTATTTCTCCACCGTAAAACTTCATTACCGACACAGCACGTAGACAACAGCCCCAAAAAATTGATATCTTTATATATTCCACCACAACTACGTGGAATTTTTTGTGCGCAAATGGAGATAAAGCAACGAATGTGAATTATCCACCATATGCATTACTAAGACAAAATATTCATATAATGGTGGTCATAAAAACACGAATAGACATCCGGTAACAATGTCTGACATTAAAGGATTAGCTAACTAACAAGAGACAACGACTATTTTCATCCAATCAAAGAGCTCCTGGCCCTGTAGCCAATCCAGCCAATTGATGTAGATTATTGATCAAACAAGATTTGCAAAATTAATATACTCGACTACACAAGAACTCAGACATTGATTGAGAAACAACAACAAATTCCAAGCACTACATAAACATAGCCAACTGAAAATAATAATGATGATGCTCACGTGATTTCTTACACACAAACTGACAAACTAAGATACCATATTCAACCAAAAACGACAGAAGCTAAAACAACTAAAATCCACAATCAAAACTCAATTGTCCCCGATACAAATTTCACACAGCTCCCATCTGGAAGGTGTTAATGTCGACTTACCTAGGGCTTTTGACACCAGAGAACTTCCGGAGGATCAATTGGCGCAGAACGCTCAACGGAAATGGATAGACCTTTCTCTCGGTTAGTCCACCATGGTGAATATCAAGAATGTAGTTAGATATAGCTATTCGCCTGCAGCTCGTGTGGAGGGGAATCTTCAGCCTTAAATTATACTGCTGAATAACCATAAATTATTTTCAATTTATTTTCCTTGGGCTATTCAATTAATTTGCTTAAACAGAACTTCGAGAATTCATAAATTGAAAATTTCATACGAATTATGATAGAAGATGAAATTGAGCGACTGAATTAACGGAAAAGAGATAATGTTGAGTAACTCAAAAAATTCTTAGCAAAAGCCATACAAAATTAAAGTATAAGCTCTTCCAATTCCATTTCTTACCTGATATTTCCAATGAAGAACATCCGATTCAGTGTGTACACAAACACAACCTTTTTATTACTCGATCTGCTCAAAATCTCCTGCTCTTTCAGAGCATCAAAGTTCGAAGGGGTGACGAGTGCAGAAACTGAGTTAACGAAGCCGATTGACTCGTGAATTGTGGGCGTGGTGTATTTATTACTGTGGTTGAAGCCCAAGGATGGTCAGTTTAATATGGGCCCCATTAGGAAGGCTCATTTCTTTCTCGGGGTTTTATAAAATTCCAACCAGACCAAATTCTCTGGAAATTTGGGGAATTAACCTTGGATTAAACTTGGTCAACATTTTTTAAAATTTTAAAAAATTTAAAAATGTTAATAATTGTTCATTCCATGGACGGAAGAAAGACAAACTCTTCTTATCTGGACTACGTTAAGCCAAGCCAAATCAACGGAATCGAAAAAATTTAGGTTTTGTTATTTATTTACGAATCAGAACACCAAAAGATGGTATCAGTTCCGATTCGTAAATGAATAACAAAACTTAGATTTTTTTTTATTCGGTTTGGCTTAATGTAGCCTATATAAGAAGAGTTTGTTTTTTCGTCCACGGCTTGAGCAATTATTAACTTTTTCATTATTTAATTTGGTATAAAATTCGAACCGAACAAACTATATCAGTTCTATTTAGGAAACTGAACCAAACCATTGATAATGAAAAACAAAAACTTATATTTCCGGGTTTGTTCCGTTTGATTTCATTTGCGCGATTGATTTTTGAATTTTAAGTCTTACAACATTTCATATTCCAATTATTATCCAAATAAAACAATTATTACTTACCAACATAAAATATATATATATACACACACATACATAACGTTATATATTCAGCATAGAAAATATAAATTCTCAAAAATGATTGTTTAACTTCAAAAGGAACTCCGTAGTGGTTATCACTTATCATCTCTGCCAATATATATATATATATATATATATATATATATATATATATATATATATATATATATATTACTTAAAAGTGGTGAAGAGGATTAAGTTGATTTAAAAAATAAATAAAATCAAATACAAATAATTTAATTTTTATAATTACAAAATTATAGTATATTGTTTTATTTTTTAAGGTAAGATTTCATTAACAATTATCCAACAGGTACAAGGTTTTTTAATTTTTAGTATATTTTTTTGTAAAAAAATCTTCGGTTAAAAAAATCGATTCAAACATAATATATTCAGTTAAAAAAATCGATCCTTATTTCTTTAGTTTTCATTAGCATTAACTTGAGCGTTGGAGGATTTTCACATGACAAACTCCGATGCTTTTGACACTCCATTCGTGCACAAAGTAATTTTTTTATAAATTTGAATTTATTTATAATTTTTTTTCGTTAGGGTAATGAGATAGTGGTAATTAAATTTGGTTCAAGAAAAGGTGGAAGAGTATCGGGATCGAATTGCTACTGCTGCTGGGTTAACAAGTAGTGAATTGCTATTATTCTTATACTGATTTGTAGGGGCAGTAGCTCCTTGCTGCTAGTGAGTTCAGTAGTGAGCCACTGAACTCTCCTTTCTCCTGGATCCCGAAAGTTGACCAACAATTATACTTGTGTGAAAGAGGTCAACTAGGAGATAGGAATGCATCAATTGGTTTTACTGGTTAGTGAATATATAAAGCAGTAAATTACACGGTAAATTGCTTTTGGATGTTCGAAAACTCAACTGCTTCTACGTCACTCCTTCTTCTGGTTCTGTCAGAAGTTAACACTAGAAGTCTTTGAGTATTACAACTCTTGCAACACCATACCTCAGTTATGACTTACTGTACTGCCTATAACTGAGACTTCTAGATTCAAAAAATCAGTTCTCGACTGATCTTACAAAAGTGTTTTGGTCAGTTCACTCAACTGATTAGTTTACATAGTTTGTACAACTAAACACATAACACGAAATGATCCTAAGAGATCTGATGTATCTTGATTGCGTGTGCTTTCTTCGGTTTCTGTAAATGATCTTCTATGTAAGCGTCGAAGTAGCGACCCAACTCGGATCCACTACCTAATCAGAGTTTAGAGCATAATTAAGCATGCATTTTAAAATTAATCGCTGCGGAAGGCTTAAATAAAAATAGACCAGCAGAATACAATCGGTTAAGTAAAACAATATACAACCCAATCGAATTTACAAATAATCTTAAGGGTAAAGACCTACAGCTAATCCTGCTGTCTTCACTGGTCACTGGCTACTCCAAGCTCCTGGTGCTCAACTCTGCACCTACACCTGCCCCGTCGAATAGGGTGTCCAGACATACAGAAAAGACTGAACGTGAGCTCTAAGCTCAATACATAAGCAATGATATATAAAATATATGCAGCACATAAATATATTTAAAACCAAGGCAAAACAGTATACTCAGGGCGCCAAGAATATGCAGGGCTGTGTCGGATAGCTAATCCGCGGTGCCGCTCCCATATTCTCCTATCGACTATAGCATCAAAACCCATCGTCGTGGCCGTTCTTAGTGATAGCAAAACCAGGGGCTGAGTGTCCCCTCCCCAACACGAATCCATAAGGAGTAACCCCTCACCAATGGAAACTGTCAATTACTCACATCATACCAGATGTAGTCAACCGTAAAATCATGCATGTGCTAAAGCAGTAAAACATACAAAACACGTAGCACATACTCATCCAACACATAAATAGCATGCTGGTTATCTCAGTCAGTACTTACGTATCTTACTACAGGCAGTCCTAGCAGTCCCACTCTAGGTTCCAGGCCTATCATCATCTCTACAATGCAAATTACTCATGCATCATTCATTAAGCTCTAAAAGCCTTAACTAAGCTATTGCATACTCCCAAATAATTTAAGGATACCATAGCTATATCTGCGTCCGTCGTCAGCCCACTGATAATGACTATCCCGCAACTAGGGGCACACCCCTGCTGCAGCTCCACAGCCTCGAGCACAGCTCCGATACTCCGACACCGCTCCGCTACTATGTCAGACAATGTCTGACTGTGCTAAAATATATTCCCAACTCCAACTCTAAAATAAGAGTACCCAGAGCCCTAAAATAGAGCCACGTGAGCGAAGGAGAGGAATTCGGAATTTGCACGAATGAGGAACTCGGATCCCATATTTATAGAACACGATCGGACCGTTCGATCGTGACTTCGGACCATCCGATCTCCGCCACGCGTCAATGCCTTTGCATGCAACCATATACCTGTCCCATACATTGTTCGGATGGTCCGATATGGCCCTTAGGATCGTCCGAACTCGATATTACGTCATTCGTGACGTCAGCCATCTGATGATATGAAGACACGTGTCCCTGCTCAAGTTCAGATCGTCCGAACTTTATTTCGGAGCGTCCGAACTTCATTTTGGAGTGTGCGAACTGCTCGCATCCTCCGAACTAGCTCCCGAACACAGCCACTTCGAATGGTCCGATCCTAGATCGGATCGTCCGATCCCACTCGACCCTTCAGACTATTTTCAAGTGTTCCGGATCCATCTTTGAACTCCTTGGATCCTTTTGGAAACCCCTTAATCATGTTTTACAAAATCTAAACATGAGCACTCAATTAATTACTCATTAATCGTTAATTCTGGATATGGATCACTACAGTCGAACTCTTTTTGTATGTATGTAACAACTGAAAGTGTTCAGTTGCTCTTAATTTGCTAAGTTGTAAGTGGTGTGAGTTCTTGTAAGCCGATGCATTCTTCTGTATGTTGTGGTCTCTATTTATATGTACAACATAACAGTCATCTTTGATTCAATTCATCTGTTGATAAATAACTGTTTTCTTGTCCTTTAGTTCACTGTAGAAAGGTACACTGTGACCACTGGCGGTTCTACTAAGGGGAAAGGGGGGCAACTGCCCCCTCTTGAATTTTTTTAAAAATTACCAAAATATTCTTATATTTTAAAAATGATAATTTATGATCATAAATTAGGAACCAAATACGAAAATACAAAAGAGGGTCAAAAAAATTAAGTTAATCTTCATTGTTTAATGTGTGCAAAGTGACCCGAAAATTTGTGGTTCATAGTCTTTAAAAAATTGTAGCTCATTCACTAAGTTTTTAAACCTAAACACAAATGATTTTTAAGTTTTTTAAACCTAACAAAAAATTTATTGAAGCAAAAATTGTTAGCTTACAAACTTGTAAGTTTGTCTTTTATTTTATCAGTCACAACAATTGTAGTGAAGAGAATTTTTTTTGCTAAGAAGATTTTTACGAATATTAATTAATTATACTGAAATATATATATATAATATTAGTTTATCGAATGAAATATTATTAATTATTTTCAGTAAATATCAAGTCGTAAGGATAAATTATAAGTGAAATTTGAAATATAAAAATATTATTAAATTTACTATATTTACTTTTTTATGTGATGATTATGTTTGTATGTATATATATATATATATATATATGTGTGTGTGTGTGTGTGTGTGTGATCTTTTATTCTATCCGGCTATTTCCCCTTGATAAAATTCCTGGATCTGCCCGTGACTGTGGCTACGCAAGTTGAAGTCTACTCAGTATACTATAGACATTTGGATAATAGCTTTGACTAGTTAATAGGATGTTCTGATCTGAGCTGCTCTTCCTCTTCTAATGTCTGCTATTTGTGATCTGCTTCTGCTTCTGCTTTTAAGTTCTTCTACTTCTGCATGTTTCTGCTCTGCGGTTAAGTTTTCTTGCTTTTATTGTTGATGTGCATAGTTGTTTTGTTAAACACCGAAACTTAGATATATGATTCCTTAACAAAGAGGTTAGTGGGAAAAAGTAGTTGAGAAAAAGGTAGATATGTACGTGTGAAAAAACATATATAACCAAAGAAACAAATTAAAAAATGGTAGAATTAGAAGGTGAATTTTGAAGTGTCATGACATACCAAAAAACAGTTAGTATAAGTCACTCAACCTCTATAAAATAGAATAGATATATATTCACTTTGTTTTATGTTTAAGAGTTACTAAAAAAAAAATTAACAAAATGACATAAAATAATTGGTCTATTTTTTTTATAAATACCTAAACTACTCACTCCACATCTCCACATTTTCACGATTCCAACTTCCAACCAATTCACATTCTTTGTTTTCCTCCGAAATCTCAAACGTAGAGAGAATCTAAAACTTCTTCCTCTTTCTTATTTTTTTTAGATCTATGTAGAATCTCTTTTTCAACCAACAAAAAATCTACTAAAATTTCTTAAAGGACACAAATAATTATCGTGCAAAAAAATATAAAAAACTTTAGTCCGTTAAACACATCAAAAATCCGATCAATTTCTAACAAATTTAGAACAACTATTTTTTTATTGTCTTCATTGATGTCTTTTATTGTACATGTATTGTGTGTGTTTATTTGCTAGTTAATAACAAAATAAAATAAAGTAAAAGAACCGCCGAGATAAATGAAAATATCACTTTTGTACATTTAAAATTTTTGGGCTAATTTGCATTGGTAATTTACATGTGCTCGTGTTGTAATTGAATTCTAAGATATTCAGCTTAAATATCGGAGTTGACGCCTATTTTGGAATTGGAAATTTATTAAGATTTGGAAAATATAAAAAAAATATAATTGTAGAAATCCATAAAAGTGTGAAAAATTTCAAATGAAATTTTGAATGTTTATTTGTATCCAAATATCAGTATAGAAGATGATGTTCCAAAATTTTGGAATAAATTTTGCGATAATTTTCAAATTTAAACTGAAATTTTGCACAATAACAATAATGACGAGCAATATATTTTATGGTGACGTGAGAATTAATAATAACAAACGTTAATTTTATGATGATAAAGTTGAGATATAATATAATGATAGTTTGCTCTTGTGAAATAGTAATATAAGATATTTAAAAATCGTAAAAACGACCTGAATTTTTTTTCCCGAAAATTTATAATATATCGAACAAATTATTAATTTCTCATAAATTTTTTTTTACCTAATATTTCTTGTAATTCATCAAACTCAAATGTTTTTATAGTAAGTCTCTTGAGAAACAGTTTCATGAGTTTTATATTCGTTAAACGGGTTAAGTCAATCCATACATGAAGTGAAATATAATACATTTGATATAAAAAATATTATTTTTTATTAACTGAATCGGGTCGAATCGAATTTCTCATCTTGTAAAATTTGCACGTGAGATCGTCTCACATGAGTTGTTTGATGTCTTAAGGAGTTAATACAGTAAATCTGTGAGACCTCGTTTCTAAACAACTAATCTCGGACAAAAAAACAAAGGACATAAATTTTTTTATTTTTTTATTTTTGTAAAAGGACGGTCGCGCGCCCGCGCTAAAGTCAGCGCGCCCGCGCCGGCTGAAAGAGTGGGTGCCCGGTTAGCCAACTTGTGGCTAAGAGCTTTTATGACTCTATGTAAAACAATCTTTTGTTTAATATAATTTACACTTTTATAATGACATTGACTTTATCTTTCTTCATATTGTTATATTATGATATACTATTGTTGTTTTGATAAAGACCTTGAATATACTATAGTGTATGTAAGATGTGGTAGCACATGGGGATGGCTATCATGAAACACATCTTATAGTCACTGTATATTCTAAACAGTTCCTAGTCAATTGAGTCGTCCGCAAATAAGGATAAGGATCGCTCGAGATTGAGACTAGCATTTGCGATGCCGAGTACCACGTTTCATTGGTATGGAACATAGAGATGTTCAAAGCATGCAAATGGATATTCATATGATGAATGATCGAACTACCCTATTCGGACTTTCCAAGTGGTTATCACTTATCGAGTGGATAAAGTCCGCGGTTTTGGTTGTACACCATTAGTCCTTATTACTTGAAACATCATTGAGACTCTATATGCTAGTACTGTGCTTTGACTTGTTTACCGACTCTATTGGGGTCATCAGGTGTCGGGATTGGGTACAGTTACGACACATATAGGAGTCGATGCTTTGTTGTCAAGGATTCACCACATACTTGCGAGTGTGGATATCCTATGCGATCTGAGGAGATATTAGTGTGACGAATCTCTGACCAGAGTACATGATGTGTTTTAGTTTACTTGGTGTTCCTAGTAACACATGCGATGTCACTAATAAATCTCCAAGATGTTATGCATAGTTATCGAATCTCGAACGACTCTCGATGCACCAATGGTTGTTGATTCGATCGGGATATTTGGTTGAAGGAATCGTACTGTACGCTAATCAGAATCTACTGGTTCTTGCAGGCACTATCAGTAATACCTAGGGAATCATGGGGCGATGTTGCTAGGCGCTCTTACCATGATTCGATGGGTAAGTCGGAAATTGTTGTTCCGAGTCACAAGGAGTTGTGAGCCCATGGCTAACTGTATTCCTGAACCATTGAGGGTTACACAAGTAATGGATTACTAAAACCCCGTAGAGATAGTTAAATTTAAAGAGTTAAATTTAATGAAAGAGAAGTTGGACTTCTTAACTAAAGGGAGTGGGATTTCCTAAAATGACATAGGGATGGGCATTTTTGGAAATCACTGAATTCGGATTCGAAAAAATTATCTTGACTTTAAAAGATGCAGAAATGGTTTCTGTGCACATTGGTAAAATCAATTTATCAATCGGAGTCACGATGAATTTTATATTAATTTTTAGAACAACGGGCTTGGCTTGTTGGGCTTAAGTTATGGATTATGGGCCCTAAGGAGTTAGAGTCCAAATATAATTATAACTTAATCCAGTCTAAAAATTATCTATAAATAGGACTGCAGTGTTCGAAAATCATATAGCATTCAGTCTTGAATTTTCGAAATTTCAGTCTATATTATTAAAGAGGATTTTCGAATTCTCTGTCCCTTTCGGAGAAAATTCGGTCTTGTGATTTTTGTGAAAAATTACAATCCGGATTAACAGATCATATCTGTTTATTCTCTACGCAAACTTCTGATTGATTTTTAGTGCAGTCAATCAGAGGGTTTTGTTTTCTATTCGTGGACCTGATTGAAGAAACGTTCGTTCATCAGTTCCGGGGATATACAACAAAAGCAGATTAAATTCTGTTGGTGTCCATAATCTCGCTTCGAGATTTTAAGGTAAAATATTTAATTGTGATTATTTATTTTACTTACACAAATTTAATCGTAAAAGTTTTGATACCCAGATATGGAATCGTTCCATATTAATAAAATAAAATTTTTAAACTTTCGCTGCACCGGGTATCAATTCCAATTGATCTGACACCGTTTTCCTACAGTGGTATCAGAGTCAGGTTGCTCAGATCAAACGATTAAATTAATCGATTGTACAAAATTTTTTAGCCTCGGTTTTTGAAACAAAACAAATTTTTTAAAATCAAAATTTTGACGGGCAAAACACGGGCAGCGATCGGATCGCTGCCCGGCCCGAGCCCCGGTAGGGGCACGGGCTGCCCGGGATTGTCCCGGGCAGCCCGGAAAATTAAAATTTTATTTTTTAAAAAATTTTGAATTTTTGAAATTCTAGTGTTTGATCCGATCGAAAATTGTTTTTGATTAGATCACGAGGCATCGGATCAAATTGTTCGAGTCCGAAATTTTTAAAATTGATTTTTGGATAAATTTGAATTTTTGGAAAATTTATAAATTTTATCCGTTAAATTAGATTTTATAAAATTAATTATTTTGGTACAATTAATGATAAGATATGATCTTATGGATGGATAAGATAAAATATGATTTTATCTTTTAATTATGATGTCTTTGCATGTTTATCCAATTATTTAATTATTGAATTAATTAATGGATAAAAGATGATCGATTGCCATGACCAATGTTTTAGGTGTATGTTAGGTGATTTACATTTGTCTTATTGTTGTTGGTGTTTATTAATGGGCTTGGTTTATAGCCCAATATGATTGTCATATGTAATAAAAGTGGGCCTGGTTTATGGCCCGTTCCCACCCCTAAAAATGTATCCCATATTTGTCATCGAAATTTATTGTAAATTTATTAAACTTAGTGGGAGACAAAGATTTGAAGAAATGGTGGGCCCAGCAGACAATGAAGACCGAAGAAATGTAAATTGGAAGCACAATGTAATAGGATTGCATTGCATACTTGCATATCACCTAGGATTGGACTTAGACTCGTGATTGGCAACCACATGTCTATTAGTTAATGGGATCGATCATCCTTAAATAGTATATGATATTATTGATGTATGCATGTTTAGACTAAATTGTATTAATCCCGCAAGCATACATAAATTGCATGATGAGACAAATTTTCAAAATTAAAAATCCCTCATTTTAAATATTATTTAAAATTGATATCAAGATTAATAAAAAGGAAATTTAAATATTGTTTAAATATTCCTACCTTCCATCAACGATCAATGTATGAGATGTTACCCGCGGATACGGTCCGGCTCATATTATTGGGGGGGCCCGTTCGTCGGAAAGCTGTACATTGGATCGACACATGTTGTAAGTTGGGTGGAACTCCCATGGGATTGGCTCATATTATTGGGGATCCACATGGCGACCGTCCATCACAACTTAATATTGATGGGTTATCTTGACATGTCACAATAAACGGCGTCATATTATTGGGCTCTTATTGGACATGAGGTAAAAACATGGGGGTTACTTTGGAAGTAATTGGGCTCTACCTTTTGAAAATTATGGTTGGCTGATATTATTTGGGATCATGATTTGTCAATTGGACTCCATGTTCTCACTAAGAAAAATAATTTCCCGTTTTCACTAGAGGGTAGTGAAATCGTTAAAATAGTGGGAGTGTAATTCATAAAAATAAAATTTGCCATATTTTATGTCTTAGTAAATTAATTAAACAATCATTGATTATTGTCTGTTCCCTTTTCAGTATACTATTACAATGACTTCTCGCAATCCACTGTTTTCAATTCTCGAACAAAACAAATTGACTGGCGCAAACTATACGGAATGGTTCCGTAAGTTGAAAATTATTCTTACTTCGGAAAAAGCTTTCTACGTGTTAGAGAAGCCGCCTCCGAAGGAAGCCCCGGCTAATACAAGTCCGAAAGAGTTGGCCAAACTTGATTTATGGTGGAACCATGATATCAAGGCCAAATGCTACATGCAGGCTTCGATGTCTGATGAGCTTCAAATGAGATTCGAGGATACTGTGAATGCTGTTGACATTCACAAGAACCTCAAGGAACTCTTTGGAGCTCAGTCAAGGTCGGAGAGGTATGACACCGTCAGAGAGCTCATGATGAGCCGCATGCGAGATGGGACTTTGGTCCGTGAGCATGGGGTGCGCATGATTGGGCTCATTGAAAAGTTGGTAACACTCAACTTGACGGTTTTGTGATGAACTTCAATATGAACAAGATAGAGGCCACCCTTGAAGAGATGGTCAATATGCTTGTCACATATGAAGCCACACTAAAGAAGGATAAACCGGTACTCTTGGTTGGCTCCTCTTCTAACTCTAAGAAAGGACCAAGTGGAAAGGGTAAGAAACGTTCTGCCCCGCCCAAGAAGATTGTACCAATTAAGAAGGGAAAGGCCAAGGCTTCAATTGGGATAAAAGATGAAAACGTTTGCCATTACTGCAAGAAACCCGGTCATTGGAAACGTAACTGCAAGGAATACCTCGAACAGTTGCGAACTGCAAAGGGTATGTTTTACATTGAAATAAATGTTTCGCTTAATACTTCTTCTTGGGTATTGGATACCGGATGTGGATCTCACATTTGCAATGATTTGCAGGTGATGACAAGAAGTCGTAAGCTAAGGATGGGTGAGACCCAGCTAAGGCTCGGGAATGGTTCTAGAGTCGAAGCCAAAGCTATAGGAGACATTTATTTAGTTTTGCAGAACAATTTTAAGTTATTTTTGAGAGATGTTTTATATGTTTCGGATTTGGTCAAAAACATTATATCTATTTCTATGCTTGATAGAGATGGTTTTTCTTGCAATTTTGTGAATGAGATTTGCAATATTTACAAGAATGAATGTTTGATTGGAAATGGACAACTTGAAAACGATCTATATAGCTTAAAATTAAAAGACGTTCCAATTAATTATGTTGATAAACCGGTAACAACAATTAAAAGGAAGGACGATAGTCAAAACCCGGCAAACCTTTGGCATGCTAGGCTAGGTCATATTTCCTCAAGGAGGATGAACAAGCTAGTGGGAGAGGACATGTTTGATATGTCTGATATTAACTCTCTACCTACTTGTGAGTCCTGCCTAAAGGAAAAAATGACTAAATCTCCTTTCAAAGGGAAACCTGAGCGTAATCAAAATCTGTTGGAATTGATCCATACAGATGTTTGCGGTCCATTTAGGATTGGTACTAAATGTGGCAACACCTACTTCATTACCTTTACTGATGATCATTCTAGGTATGGGTATTTATATTTAATAAAATATAAGTCTGAAGCATTTGAAAAGTTCAAAGAATTCAAGGCTGAAGTAGAAAACAAACTAGGTAAAAGTATTAAGGCACTTCGATCGGATCGAGGTGGAGAATACTTAAGTACCGAGTTTTTGGACTATCTAAAAGAGAATGAGATTCTCTCTCAGTGGACTCCTCCTATGACACCTCAGCTTAATGGTGTTTCGGAGCGTCGCAATCGAACTTTGTTGGACATGGTTCGATCCATGATGAGCTTCACTGAGCTCCCACCTTCGTTTTGGGGCTACGCGCTTGAAACGGCGGTATTGTTGTTAAACAACGTCCACACTAAAGCAGTAAATAAAACACCATACGAGTTATGGAATGACAAAGCTCCTAAGTATTCGTACTTGAGGATTTGGGGATGTCCTGCTTACGTGAAGCAGACAGTGGGAGATAAGTTGGATAGTCGATCCACCTTATGTTATTTTGTAGGGTATTCGAAGAATTCAATCGGATATTATTTCTATCATCCTAATGAAACAAAAGTGTTTGTTTCAAGGAATGCCACCTTCTTAGAGAAGGAGTTCTTATTGGATAAGAAAGGCAAGATGATGGAACTCGAAGAGATTCGAGAAGAACCCGAGATACAAAATAGTGATCCTACACCTCAAGAATCATCACAAGACACGCCTATTACTAGGAGATCCAAGAGGACTTCTAGGCCTCCTATTAGATATGGTCTTCTTCTTGAAGGGGATCAAAGTGAACCCGACATTGGATGTGATCCAAGAAACTTCAAGGAAGCAATTTCTGATGCGGATTCGAATTTATGGCTTGAAGCTATGCAATCGAAAATAGACTCGATGCATTCTAACCAAGTTTGGTCTTTAGTAGATCCTCCCGATGGAATTGTTCCAATTGGGTGCAAATGGATCTACAAGAGAAAGCTTGGGCCTGATGGAAAGGTATTGACCTACAAGGCACGATTGGTGGCAAAAGGTTATACTCAAAGACAAGGAGTTGACTATGATGAAACCTTTTCACCAGTCGCAATGTTCAAGTCCATAAGAATCCTTATTGCCATAGCAGCATGGTATGACTATGAGATATGGCAAATGGATGTAAAGACTGCATTTCTTAATGAAAACATTAAGAAAGAGATCTATATGATGCAGCCTGAGGGATACACATCCATGGGAAGCGAGTATAAGGTATGCAAGCTTCAGAGATCAATCTATGGTCTCAAACAAGCATCAAGAAGTTGGAACCAGAAATTTGATGAAACAATAAAGGATTTTGGTTTCATCAAGAACCCGGAGGAACCATGCGTGTACAAGAAAGTAGTTAAGAATGCGGTAACATTCTTAGTACTTTATGTTGATGACATCCTAATCATGGGGAATGATGTAGGGATGTTGCAGTCAACAAAGATATGGTTATCAGGTAGATTCTCGATGAAGGATTTAGGTGAGGCATCCTATATTCTAGGAATTCAGATCTATAGAGATAGATCTAAAATAATGATAGGACTCACTCAATCAACCTACATCGACACCATATTGAAAAGGTTTTCTATGGATGAGTCCAAGAGAGGACATCTATCTATGTGTCATGGAGTTTCTCTATCCAAGTCTATGTGTCCCAAGACTGACGAAGAGATAGAGAAGATGGCACACGTGCCATATGCATCAGCCATAGGTAGTATCATGTATGGGATGATATCTACCAGACCGGATGTGGCCTATGCTCTGAGCGTCACGAGCAGATACCAAGCCAATCCCGGTCAAATGCATTGGAAAGCCGTGAAGGATATTCTTAAGTACTTGCGAAGGACTAAGAATTTATTCATGGTTTATGGAGGGAGAGAATTGAAGTTGGAAGGCTATACCGACTCTAGCTTCCAATGTGACGTGGATGACTCGAAATCAACCTCTGGATTTGTATTCGTGCTCAATGGCGGTGCTGTCTCTTGGAAGAGTTCCAAGCAGGACACCACAACGGATTCCACCACTGAGGCAGAATACATTGCAGCATCAGCTGCTGCTAAAGAGGCGGTTTGGATAAGGAAATTCATCCAAGAGTTGGGTGTAATTCCTGAAGCTGTTGGTCCAGTCCCGGTGTACTGTGACAACACGGGTGCCGTTGCTCAGGCAAAGGAGCCAAGGTCTCATCAGAAGTACAAACACGTACTGAGGAAATACCACATCATCTGGGAGATTGTGGAAAGAGGAGACATCAGTGTCGAGAGAGTGGCCTCTACAGACAATATCGCTGATCCGCTTACTAAGCCCTTGCCAGGACCATTGTTTGACAAACATCGCGAAGCAATGGGATTACGTAGTATGACTAGTTGGCTTTAGGGCAAGTGAGAGATTGAAAGAGTGGGTGCCCGGTTAGCCAACTTGTGGCTAAGGGCTTTTATGACTCTATGTAAAACAATCTTTTGTTTAATATAATTTACACTTTTATAATGGCATTGACTTTATATTTCTTCATATTGTTATATTATGATATACTATTGTTGTTTTGATAAAGACCTTGAATATACTATAGTGTATGTAAGATGTGGTAGCACATGGGGATGGCTATCATGAAACACATCTTATAGTCACTGTATATTCTAAACAGTTCCTAGTCAATTGAGCCGTCCGCAAATAAGGATAAGGATCGCTCGAGATTGAGACTAGCATTTGCGATGCCGAGTACCACGTTTCATTGGTATGGAACATAGAGATGTTCAAAGCATGCAAATGGATATTCATATGATGAATGATCGAACTACCCTATTCGGACTTTCCAAGTGGTTATCACTTATCGAGTGGATAAAGTCCGCGGTTTTGGTTGTACACCATTAGTCCTTATTACTTGAAATATCATTGAGACTCTATATGCTAGTACTGTGCTTTGACTCGTTTACCGACTCTATTGGGGTCATCAGGTGTCGGGATTGGGTACAGTTACGACACATATAGGAGTCGATGCTTTGTTGTCAAGGATTCACCACATACTTGCGAGTGTGGATATCCTATGCGATCTGAGGAGATATTAGTGTGACGAATCTCTGACCAGAGTACATGATGTGTTTTAGTTTACTTGGTGTTCCTAGTAACACATGCGATGTCACTAATAGATCTCCAAGATGTTATGCATAGTTATCGAATCTCGAACGACTCTCGATGCACCAATGGTTGTTGATTCGATCGGGATATTTGGTTGAAGGAATCGTACTGTACGCTAATCAGAATCTACTGGTTCTTGCAGGCACTATCAGTAATACCTAGGGAATCATGGGGCGATGTTGCTAGGCGCTCTTACCATGATTCGATGGGTAAGTCGGAAATTGTTGTTCCGAGTCACAAGGAGTTGTGAGCCCACGGCTAACTGTATTCCTGAACCATTGAGGGTTACACAAGTAATGGATTACTAAAACCCCGTAGAGATAGTTAAATTTAAAGAGTTAAATTTAATGAAAGAGAAGTTGGACTTCTTAACTAAAGGGAGTGGGATTTCCTAAAATGACATAGGGATGGGCATTTTTGGAAATCACTGAATTCGGATTCGAAAAAATTATCTTGACTTTAAAAGATGCAGAAATGGTTTCTGTGCACATTGGTAAAATCAATTTATCAATCGGAGTCACGATGAATTTTATATTAATTTTTAGAACAACGGGCTTGGCTTGTTGGGCTTAAGTTATGGATTATGGGCCCTAAGGAGTTAGAGTCCAAATATAATTATAACTTAATCCAGTCTAAAAATTATCTATAAATAGGACTGCAGTGTTCGAAAATCATATAGCATTCAGTCTTGAATTTTCGAAATTTCAGTCTATATTATTAAAGAGGATTTTCGAATTCTCTGTCCCTTTCGGAGAAAATTCGGTCTTGTGATTTTTGTGAAAAATTACAATCCGAATTAACAGATCATATCTGTTTATTCTCTACGCAAACTTCTGATTGATTTCTAGTGCAGTCAATCAGAGGGTTTTGTTTTCTATTCGTGGACCTGATTGAAGAAACGTTCGTTCATCAGTTCCGGGGATATACAACAAGAGCAGATTAAATTCTGTTGGTGTCCATAATCTCGCTTCGAGATTTTAAGGTAAAATATTTAATTGTGATTATTTATTTTACTTACACAAATTTAATCGTAAAAGTTTTGATACCCAGATATGGAATCGTTCCATATTAATAAAATAAAATTTTTAAACTTTCGCTGCACCGGGTATCAATTCCAATTGATCTGAACACCGTTTCCTACACCGGCCCCTCGCCAAAACTAGCGCGCCCGCGCCCTAACCTAGGCAAGAGTCAGCGCGCTCGCTCCGTCCTCTCGCCCAGAAATCCAAGGGACCGAAAAGAAATCCAACCAAACCTAAATATTTGCATTTAAAGTATCTGACAAGCCATAACAATACAAGAAAAGTTTAGGGAAGAAAAACATTCGATTCGGTAGTACCTACATCGATTCTTGCTTACAATACAAAACGAGAAGCTCGAATGACAAAACATGTTCGCAAAACATAAACTAGATTGACATGATGATTCGACTTCTAAACGAGTCTCACTTCTATCTCTTGCTCTTGATGTTGACCATGTCTACTCTGACTCGGTCCTGCCCCACCTGTTGCCAAGTATACATACAAACAAAGACAATAGCCGGATAATCCGGTGAGAATACAATCCCCAGTAAAAGAGACAAACATGCATATCAAATAATATATCAAAACATGATACATATATACAAGACAAGAAATTCCAAAAATCATCTCAAAACTTAATCCAAATGCATAATGCAATGCATGTCTTTAAATGTGGGATTATCAAGTCCGGATAATCAAGAAATTGCTGCTTTTGCTTTTGGGGATCCCGAGGATGAGATCACGTAAACAACTCACCGACTCTCCCGATCGAGGTGGTGCTACGTATCTCCATCCTCTAGACTTTGGTGCGACTATAAGGAGTATGCTAGCACTAGGTGAAACGGCTACACCCAGGCCACTCACAATATAGCCCCCAAGACGTCTAACATAAAAGGGTCGTCCTGCCCGATAAAATCAAGGATTCTTAGCTCAAGATGAATGCAATGCAAACATAACTCAATCAACTAAATTCGAGTAAAAGCAAATAACATGCAAGTATGTGATTCCTCGGAACACTCGAATCAAGTCGGATTCGAGTCACACTTTCTATTCCAGTCTAAGTCATCTTATACCTCTTTCAAACGTCGATGCTCCAACCTGGAAACAACAACAATTCCTCAATCAAGATTCAATCAAACTTCCTCAATCGATAATAAGAAATCAATACTATATCGGCTACAATCTTCAAAGCGATACAACTCTTGCAATCTCGCAACTCAACGACCTTCAAACGAATCTGTCAAAATAAGTAATAAAGGCTCGAGATCAAAATACAACTCAATCGAAGACTTGGCTCAAACACTACAAACCGATTGACAATCCAAAACTCAAACCGGCGGCATAACGGCTGTATTCTGATCAAACCAGAAACGCAGACAACATAATATCAATCCAAACAACTCTTATCAATCAACATTCAACCATAACAATCCAATTCCAACAAATCATAAAAACTCAACTTTCAAAAATCCCTTCAAAATCATAACAAATCCGAACGACGCTCTATTTTGAAACCGACAGATAATAAACGATCAAAACTCTGCCAAGAACAACATACTAGCAACTCAATCGATTCTAACGACATCCCAAAAATGAAACGTATCTGATCGAAGAAATACTTACGGTAGAACGAAGCTCTCGTAGCCGTGATCGCTAATCTGCCTTCAGAAATAAATTCCAACGGACGGATCGAGCTCGGACTGAAATCTGAAAGCTTGAACTCACGTTTCTCTCTTCATCAATGGAGGAAACGGCTTGGAGGTGGAAGATGGAGTGAAGAGAAAGTCAATAGCTTGCTTAAATATCTAATAAACTCCAAAATTGCATTTTAGTCCCTAAAAAATCCAAAATTTGCAAAAAGGACCCTGATCAAAATCAAGTCGGCTCTTGAACTCTGAAATCTCCGATTATCTCAAATAAAGTCGATTAAGATAAAATCGGGGCGTTACAATTCTCCCCTCTAAGAAAAGATTTCGTCCTCGAAATCAAACACGGTTCCAACGCGAACTGTATCTCTCAAATACTCCTTCAAGTCCGCCAATCAAAAGTCGACTCATTCTCGTCAGCATAATCCTCATCTGCTCAGCCACAATCCAATCGTCTCTGGTTCCAACTCAAGACATGCATCTTAGTTCGACTCGTCTGATCTGGCTGTCCGTCGTTCTGAGGATATCGAACTGAAAGAGTTGAAATCAGACAAAAAATCTCATCAAAGTCCTTGCCGAAAGAACGAGTGCATTGAGGATCTCCGACTAAACTGACAGACTTCGGCAAAAACATGACATCTGACGACCTCTGACAAGATATCAATCCTCTAGTCTTGACTGAAAGTCATTCTGTACAGAAAACGGTAGCCGATTCCAACAATCGGTCAATTGAAGTTAGATAGTAGATAAAATAAGAATAGCTCAAAACATCAGTTGCTGCATATAATTCCTCAGATAAAGATTCGCAGTCAAAAATCTCAAACAATCTAATCCTCTTTTCTGCCTCCAAATCAGCTCCAAATGTGAAAACAATTACTCCAACTCCCAAATCATAGAAAAGATCACGAAAATCTCTTCATAAGAAAAATAGATAACAGATCCCCAAATCAATAAGATCGTTGCGAGCTCGAAGTCAAGATTCAGACATTGAGTCTCGAGCGTATTCAGTTGTCTCGATGTCCAGACTATGCGATTCCTCTGAATAAGAATACATCCCAAAATCTCGATAAGAAGAGAGCGTTGATCGGCACAAATTCCATCATTAACTCAAACAATCGAAGAAGACCATTCAATCCAAAAGAATTCCGACATTGAAGAATAACAAACAACTGCTTGGTATCAATATATGCTATACGATTCTCAAAAACTCTGAAAGATCAGCACAATTCTCATTCCAAAAGATAAGAAATCAACGATAAGAATTCCTAGTCTCAACTAATTCTTCTGAAAGATCCGGTTAATAGAAAGATTAACAACACTACTGGAGTATTCGTCAATTTGAACGATTCAACAAAAGTTTAGAGGCACGATAAACATTAAACAGATATTTCAATAAGAAGGCAAATAACTCGCCAGTATCTAACAGTCCATTAAGAATATAAAACCAAAATCAACGTTACCTGATCTGTCATTATCGGGTGCAGCCTGAGTCTGCGGGTCCTCAGACAGAGCAAAAACTCGTGCCTGCTGTCTGAGAGGCTGGCTTGCATACTGATTACCTTTCTGTCTATTCTGCTGCTGAGGTTGAAAAGAGTGGACAGTAGGAGCTTGTTGCTGAGGCTGAGCTGTCTGTCTCGAAAAACTTCCACTCTGAGCTTGCTCAGGGACACGCTGAGGACACGATCTGGCAAAGTGCCCCGCCTGGTTATAGATATAGCAGCTTCCAAAAATACCTCTACACTGATCACTGGAGTGACGACCTCCGCAGTTGGCACAAGACATGCCTGACTGACCCGAACTCTGTCCCGATCCAAACTGTCTCGAGCCACTAGAGCTCGAAGAACTGGTTCCATGCTTCTTAAACTGCTTCCCTTTCGGATGATAGTAATCCTTCTTATTACCTCCACTGTTACCACCTTCGGAACTCAGTGGTTGGTTCTGAAATTGAAAGGACTGGTTCTGGTAATACGATGGTTGGTTCTGGTATTGAGAAGGTTGTGCCTGAAACTGTCCTTGCTGTTGCTGAGGCACAAACTGATTTCCTCTCTGTCTCCACATACCTGCTTCAGCTCCTTTTGCGTGATTCATGGCATCCCCAAAATTATCTGGCCTAGCAGTGTTTACCAACGTGAAGATATCCGGGTTCAAACCATTAATGAACTGATCAGCTTTTGCTTCTTCGTTGTCGGCAATGTGCGGTGCAAATCTCAGCAAACTATCAAACTTGGACACATACTCCTCAATATTCAAATTTCCCTGCTTCAGATTTGCAAACTCGGCTCCCTTGTCTTTTCGGTACGAAACTGGGAAAAACCGTTTATAAAACTCAGACTTAAACAGATTCCAGTTAATAGTTGTACCTCGGTTCTCCAAGGACCTCTTCGTCGTGATCCACCAGTTCTTAGCCACACCACGAAGCTGATGAATGACTAACCTAGTTCGGCGGTCGTCGGAGTAATCAAGGGAATCGAACAACTGATCAATGTCGTCCAAACAGCTCTCACTATCAACTGGATTCTCTGTACCCAACAACAACAGTGGATTAAACGACTGGAACCTCTTCAGCAAGGTTTCCATCGGCGTCGCCGTAGCATCCATCTGAACAGTTTCGGTACTAGCTTGCTCATTCGGTGGAGTAACTGGCGGTGGGTTCCTATTAATAACTCGTCGAGGACCTATCTGATAATCAAAGGTTAGGACACATGATATCTCAATCGCTGCAATTCGATGTCCTCGCAATCTCTCAAAATTCCGGATACAGGTGAATTACAGTTCATATCTCAAATAATTCATGCTTTATAAATTAAATCACATAGTCATGTAATTCAATAATTCTCAATTAATAAAGCATGCTCGCATGGTATTTAAACAAATCAATTTAAATAACTCAATCACATGCGAGAATTCAATTCATGCGGACTCGATCTACCCCGCTCACTTTTAAATTCAGTCCAAGAATCTTATCGCTTTGATACCACTTAATGTGAGACCTCGTTTCTAAACAACTAATCTCAGACAAAACAACCAAGGACATATTTTTTTTTTATTTTTTATTTGTAAAAGGACGGTCGCGCGCCCGCGCCGGCCCCTCGCCAAAACCAGCGCGCCCGCGCCCTAACCTCGCCAAGAGTCAGTGCGCCCGCGCCAACATCCGCGCGCCCGCGCCGTCCTCTCGCCCAAAAATCCAAGGGACCGAAAAAAAATCCAACCAAACCTAAACATTTGCATTTAAAGTATCTGACAAGCCAATAACAATACAAGAAAAGTTTAGGAAAGAAAAACATTCGATTCGGTAGTACCTACATCGATTCTTGCTTACAATACAAAACGAGAAGCTCGAATGACAAAACATGTTCGCAAAACATAAACTAGATTGACATGCTGATTCGACTTTTAAACGAGTCTCACTTCTATCTCTTGCTCTTGACGTTAACCAGGTCTACTCTGACTCGGTCCTGCCCCACCTGTTACCAAGTACACATACAAACAAAGACAACAGCCGAATAATCCGGTGAGAATACAATTCCCAGTAAAAGAGACAAACATGCATATCAAATAATATATCAAAACATGATACATATATACAAGACAAGCAATTCCAAAAATCATCTCAAAACTTAATTCAAATGCATAATGCAATGCATGTCTTTAAATGTGGGATTATCAAGTCTGGATAATCAAGAAATTGTTGCTTTTGCTTTTGAGGATCCCGAGGATGAGATCACGTAAACAACTCACCGACTCTTCCGATCGAGATGATGCTACGTATCTCCATCCTCTAGACTTTGGTGCGACTATAAGGAGTATGCTAGCACTAGGTAAAACGGCTACACCCAGGCCACTCACAATATAGCCCCCAAGACGTCTAACATAAAAGGGCCGTCCTGCCCGATAAAATCAAGGATTCTTAGCTCAAGATGAATGCAATGCAAACATAACTCAATCAACTAAATTCGAGTAAAAGCAAATAACATGCAAGTATGTGATTCCTCGGAACACTCGAATCAAGTCGGATTCGAGTCACACGTTCCATTCCAGTCTAAGTCATCTTATACCTCTTTCAAACGTCGATGCTCCAACCTGGAAACAACAACAATTCCTCAATCAAGACTCAATCAAACTTCCTCAATCGATAATAAGAAATCGATACTATACCGGCTACAATCTTCAAAGCGATACAACTCTTGCAATCTCGCAACTCAACGACCTTCAAATGAATATGTCAAAAGAAGTAATAAAGGCTCGAGATCAAAATACAACTCAATCGAATACTTGGATCAAACACTACAAACCGATTGACAATCCAAAACTCAAACCGGCGGCATAACGGCTGTATTCTGATCAAACCGGAAACGCAGACAACATAATATCAATCCAAACAACTCTTATCAATCAACATTCAACCATAACAATCCAATTCCAACAAATCATAAAAACTCAACTTTCGAAAATCCCTTCAAAATCATAACAAATCCGAACGACGCTCTATTTCGAAACCGACAGATAATAAACGATCAGAACTCTGCCAAGAACAACATACTAGCAACTCAATCGATTCTAACGACATCCCAAAAATGAAACTTATCTGATCGAAGAAATACTTACGATAGAACGAAGCTCTTGTAGCCGTGATCGCTAATCTGCCTTCAGAAATAAATTCCAATAGACGGATCGAACTCGGACTGAAATCTGGAAGCTTGAACTCACGTTTCTCTCTTCATCAATGGAGGAAACGGCTTGGAGGAGGAAGATGGAGTGAAGAGAAAGTCAATAGCTTGCTTAAATATCTAATAAACTCCAAAATTGCATTTTAGTCCCTGAAAAATTCAAAATTTGCAAAAAGGACCCTGATCAAAATCAAGTCGGCTCTTGAACTCTGGAATCTCCGATTATCTCAAATAAAGTCGATTAAGATAAAATCGGGGCGTTACAACTCAAGCTCTGTTTTACGTGATTAAAATGACAAAACATGTTTAAAGTAGTAAAAAAAATGATTTAATGTGTTTTATTTTGTTAAAATGAGTGAAAAATCAACTCCAAGATGTCCGAAAATGATCGGAAAGTTTGGAGACCCGAGTAGTTCGGGTCCATCCGAAGTAGATCGAAAGCAAAGGGTGAGATCGAAGCTTTCGAACTCCAGCAGACACGTAGCAATTGAGGTGTCAGAAGGAGGTTGAAAAGTGACGAGATCGGAGCTTCCGAAGTTTGACATTCAGAAAAGTGTCAATGCATGCAGGATCAGAGCTTTCGATCATGTGTTCGGTGCTTCCGAACTTTGCCTATAAATAAGCCGATAATTTCTCATTCGTAGTGTGTGTATTTGGGATTTGGAGTTGTGTATTGTATATTTTTTAGTGCTCTAGTCATATTATCGAAGGTTGGACACCAACGATGTGCTATTGGGCTCGTAGCGGCATTGTGCTGGAGTTGTGGTCTTCGACTTAAGCCGATCCGATAGATGCAAGTATAAGTCTGTACTCTTACTAGCTTTTGGGGGTAGTTAGTAATTTGGTTAAGGCTTTTTTTATATAAGTTATAATAATGTGATATTCGCTTGAATTGTAGGATTGGATTGTAGACAATTGTGCTGCTAGATCAATGAGACTAGTTAAGTAAATACATACTGAGATAGTCAGCTGACCATGCATCTTTATGTGCTGCATTATTATTTGTTGCATTATTACTCGACATGTGATGCATGCTTACACTGTTCATGTATAAAGAACTGACATACTATGTTGAACATGTTATCCTTTCAAGACAGTCAGTTGTGTCTAGGATCGCTCGACCCTAGCTTTCGTTGTACGATCAGATACCGTGTAAAATTTGCTGGATCGACGTAGCAACATGTGCGGCTACCCAGGATGGTGATAGTTCAATATCGGAGTCAACGTGTGTCGCACCCACTGGATCTTTGAAGCATAGTGCCCATACTAGGAGCGCTTATGTTATGAGCATGATGTTCCGAGTTTGATCCATGTTTTCCTTCATTCATGTATCATGGTTTCATGCATTGCATAAACATGTGTACTCATTTTTACGCACTGGACATCAGTGCTCACGTCTCTGCTTTTATCTCGGATATCTCATTTTACAGGGCAGGTTGTAGGTTGACCAAGAGATAGATCAATTATTGATCGGTGACCAAAACCTGGAGCGGAGGCTTGACGTTTTAGTTTAATTTTATTTACGATATTTAATTATTTCGATTGAGTTGTATAATTATTATTTTGGGTTTCTAATTTTTATTCCCGTTTTATACTGTCAGATTGGTACTTGGTTTCAGTTCTGTAGTTATCTCTGATTATGTTTATCTATTTAAGATAATTACATGTTAAGTTTTTTATTAGTATGTGATTCGTGACAAATCAATACAGTTAAACACCCTTTTCATTTGTCAAGATCCAACCATTAAAAAAAATTAAACTTAATGATTTAAATGATATATTCCAAGAGAACCGTTATTGCTATTTATTTCAGGGTTGTGCTTGAATTGATGAATTTTTATTCTAAATCTATTAATTTAAAATTAATTGATTTGCTTGATAAACAGTTGTCAAAATGATTTAGATACACTCCAGACAGGGATATTAATTTCAATGATAGTCGTGATGATTTCAAATGTAGTAATAATATGTCTCATTTAAAATTCATATCTCAAACATTATTCAAATTAATTATGTCATCCCAAATCAAATTTATCAATATGCGGAGCAATCTGGTTAGTTGAACTCGTGCTCGATCGATTATCCAAATTGAGCATTCATATAACGTATTTATACTTAAATAGTGTTTGAGAGAGCTTCTATGAACATTTTATCAGCTTTTCTTTCATAAAATGAAGTGTTTCCTATAAACTTTCTCAAACACTACCTTAGTCCAAGACTTACTTTTATTATAACATGTATTGTTATTGGTATCAATAGTTGTTTTTTTTAAAAAAATTATTGGTATCAATAGTATAATGGACCTTATTATATATATGTTCCCTATATTTTACTATAAAAAATTTGTAATATATATTAAGAAAATTTGTTGTAGCTCAAAGGAATAAAGTTTAATTAAAAATTTTGAATTTTTCTTCAATAAAAAATCGACTTCATTTTGAAATACAAACAGATATTCCATTTATTTATTTTTAGATAATATTTATTTAATGATTATCTTAGTATATAGATTTGGTGTTTGACAAACTAAGTCGAGACATCAACAAGAATTTTTAATCACGAGCAGGAAATAAAAATAAGTCCAAGTAGTCAGGTCCAAGAACTCTCACTCGTGCCAAATTATTCAAAAGAAAACAAACTAGTCGAAGGAGCTTTGCTTCTTCCATCTACCACTTGCAGAACCAGTTCTAATCATCACAACAAATCTCGATTGCTCAAGCAGTCCAATTGTTCAGAGGAACTGTTTAAAGTAACACAACAGCTAAAATAAGTTATGCTGCTAAAGATAACTGATCAGAGAAACTTAACTGGATATCTAATTGCTCCAAGCTAAAGTGTATCAAGACAGTCAACAATCAACTTAAGACTGTTATCCAAAAGCAGCATGACCAGTCACGAAAAATAGTTACACTAACTGCTTATCGAATCCCAATATATTCGACTGCTCAAACGGCTACGAATAACGGAAGATTTTCTTCGAAGAAAACACCGTTGATTTTTCCCATATATCTTCATCAAAGAGCTGTGATAAGTCACAATCATCTACGTCTCAATAATCCAGACAATTAAGAGCCTTGAATGCGACTGCATCTAACGTTCAAAAGATTAGCAAATATGGAACCTGCAAGAAGCTCACTTCAAACTCCACATAATTGTTACTGCCCATATTTGGCAAAATTCTCATTTCGCATTTATGAATGGATGTAGAAGAGCTAAAGCGATTTGGACAAACATTTAATGAAGATGGCAGTCGAACGTTGCTCGAGAAGAATATTAATAAGAGAATGAACACAAAGAAACTAAGGACGAAAAATTCGCACAACATTCTACAAGTTTTCTAGACATCTTTCGAGCACTTTGCAAAGATTTATCCTACTTGTTCATATTGCCCACTTAAAATAGTCAATCATCCGATTATTAAAGATCACGAAGGGCCTAGAGTCAACTCTCAACTTCGTGTTTCAAATCGTTAAAGAGAAGTTGCTCACCAGTTAGAATCTTAGGATTCATTCAAACTGCCATTCCACTTGTTGTTGTAGTGTTAAAATGTGTTATATTAACTTGTGTTGTGCTTGGAGTTATGATCTATGCAAGTGATAAGTTCTACGATTGGATTGAGTTGCGTACAAGAGTTGTATAAACCAAAGTCTTCTAGTGAATCCTTTCCGTGAGAAAGAATGGGTGACGTAGGAGGAATTAAATCTCCGAACATCCCTAAACAAGTCTGCGTTATTTCTTTTATTTCGACAAGTCATTTGATATTTATTCAATCTGTTAGTTGGCCTCGACAGCTACATGTTGGTTGATTGATATTGACATACGAGAAAGACCAGAGCGGATGCGTATTTTTCATGACAAAGATGGAAAAATAAAAATGGGGATACAGATCGGAGCGCTTCCTTGTTACATGATCATCAGGGAGCTCTCGCATCTCTTCAACACAATATCTAGAGCAACGAATCCCGTTTCCCGAGCCACATCACTAATCCCCCGTTGAATCGGCTGCGATTGGATGTCGATGTTGCGGTCAATGAGAACACGAGCAATTATACATTTGGTGGAGTAGTGCGGAATCATGAGGGACATGTCTTATTGGCGTATGGAAATAAAATTTCCAAGCCACCCTTCACGACCTATGCGAACCTTGTAGCTATCCATGAGGGGGTGAGTATGGTGCATGCTCATAATCTAGAAATCCATGAGGTGAACACAAATTCTCTTTTGGCCGTGCAAGCAGTCGCCAACCCAGATGAGGATTTAAGTTACATTGGAGATATCGATACCGAAGTAAAGACCTTGATCAGAAGTTGCCATACCATAGGGTTGAATCACTTCCAAAGAACGCCGAATGCGGTTGCACACCATCTTGTTTGTTTTGCTATTTCTTCCTCTTTTCCTTTTGTTTGGAAGTTTGAGAATTTTCCTCTTGGTTGGTTAATCTTGCAATAAAAAATATTTTACAATAAAATTACAAGCTTTACCGTAAAAAAAATATATCTTTTATTCACGTCAAAAAAGTTATATATATATATATATTTAAGAGAAACGAAATTTTCATTACGAAGACGATAGTAAAAAGTGATATCTTTTATTTATTATATAAGTAATAAAATTATCATAAAATGATTGGCATGAGGCCGTGAATTAGTATATTTCCACTATGGGCCCATCAACAATGACACCCGGGCCCATAATACCATGTGCCACTTAAAACAATTTTATTATGGTCCCCCATCTATCCCTCCTTATCCCGTATTGTAGCACGTGTTTGAACATTTTATTTACTTTTAATTTTTTTTTAGCATAATTTATTTTTTACTTTTACGTGGCCGATAAGTTATTTATGCACATCGAATATTTTAGCACTTCCGTATTCAATATGTAAATGTTGATAAAATTGCGTTTATACTTTACTCCAAAAAGTCAAATTTAAGTTCCAAATTTAGAATTTTGGATAAAACTTAATCCACCCGTCTCTAGACATAAATAGTAATATGAGATATGAATGAGCGAGATCCCACAAACAAAATATGAGTTCTAAATCTCATGCAACTATATAAAGTTATATTATGCGTATGACATAATCATTGTATTGTGTATATTTTGTTACAAAAGTTATTGATTTAATTATGTATTGTGTATGTTTTGTTCTTAAATTTCTTGATTTAATTATAATATTATACAAATTAAATTAAACATGATATGGAATTAATTAATATTGTTTTTCTTATAATTATAAAACATACAAATTCAATCACACCATTGCACTAAATTAAATACAAATCAATAAGTCAATAATATGATAGTGTCTTAAGAGAAATGATTTTTCCTTTTTTTCTTTTCATGGTCGACATACATACATACATATATATATATAAAGCTAAAATGTGTGAATGATGATTTTGAGATTATGAACGTTTTGGAAAACGTTAGTTACTCTCAGAGACTCTTATGTTAAAGTATAGATTACTGAATAGTTGCATTATATTGGTGTTTTTTTTGTTGTCGTTGTTTATTGATATTATATAAGCATTGTGTAGAAGTGCTTGAGATATTCATTAATTCATGAGGACTAATTACATCTATATCTTTGTGAAAAACATTTATAAAACAAAAAACATCATATGTTAAATTAATAGCATGTTAGACCTCATATTTTCAAAAAATTGAGAATATGTAAAACTCCTATAAGAGGGGGTGAACCGTAAATGTACCTGAATTTTTACAACAATTAATTAAATTTGTTAGATTTTTTTTAACAAAATTGAAGGATGCATTAGTTTATTAATATTTTTTAAAAGTTTTATATCTTTTAGATTTTTTACGGAAATGATATGTGCAATTAACCCAAATCTTGACGTGATTTTATAGACTCTTCTAAATAATTATAAAATTAACCCGACAATAAGACCTGGTTTTATAAGCTCTTCTAAATAACTATAGATTATATAATAATATTTGCTAAGTCTTACAAGTGTTTTTTATTTAAAAAAAAGTATGTTACAAAATAAAAAAAATTATAAAATGACGAAATAAGATACCAGAAAAGCTAGTAATATGAATTTTATTCAAATATCATGTATTTGTATTAAATTTTTAATGTTTTATACCGACTTTCATCCGAGAAAAAATATGTGAGTTCAAAAAGTGCAGAATATTTTTTAATGGATCATGGAGTGTAAACAACCCTTTTTTTTCGACAGGGATTGAACACATACGGTAGTTTATATTTAGAAATTTAAAGTAAATTTACCCCATTTAAAGAAAAATACCGGGTCATATTTTTCGATATTTTAATCTCTATATATCTATACTATATTATTAAATATATATACTATATTATTAAACTTGAGATCTTTTAGTGTCACGATCCGTCACCACAATATCAAATTTGTCATAATTTAATTTAATTAATATACCATATTAAGCATGAAAGAGATTTTGATCATATGTTGATATGCCCTATACTTTTTGCTATTTGATAGCTATTTAATTACGAAAATTTCACATTTATCATTTTTTTTTTCCTTTGGTGGATATGTTTATATAAGAAACTTCATTTTATATTTTTTATTTAACCATTTATTTTTTTCCATTAAAAAATAGACTATACAAACACACAATGCGTGCATCTGACTGCTAGTATATATATTATTAAATAAACTTGAGACTTTTTAGTGTCATGAACCGTAATTTCAATGTCAAAGTTATCATAATTTAATTTAACATATAATATTAAGCATGAACGAGACTTTTGTACATTGATATGCCCGATATTTCTTGTCATTTGATAGCTATTTAATTACGAAAATATCACATTCAATTTTTTGTTTGCCATTTGGTATATATTTATATACAAAAACTTCATTTTTTTCTTTTATTTCATCATTTATTTTTTTGTTTTCATTAAAAATATATTATACAAACAATCAAAGCCTAATCAACGCGTACAGAACTAATGTATATATATTTGCAAAGCAATGTCATGATAAAAAAGATGTTCAAAACATTTATTCACATCATTGCCATAATATCATGTCCTCGTATGATTACGATAACACAATCTAGTAATATTCAATACGTCGGAATCTTTATATACTCTATTGTCCTTATCTTACTCGAACAACCAATTATTTTACTAAAATACAAAATTTGTAAATTAATTTAAATTAAATTAGGGAGACAAGACAACTTATAATACCATTTATTTTTAAAATTAAAATAAAAATCATTCCATAATTAATTATACAAGGAGGTGACTAGAAGTTTCACGTGGAATTGTATGAGTAGTAGTTTGATTAATATAATATAATATAATATAATAAATAAAGAGATAAATTAATTAATCAATCAAACTGAGTATAATATGAGCCCACCCATTTGCTTGCCTTCATCCATCAGTCCTCTCTCTTTTCGTGCACTTGAAAAGTAGCTGAACTAAATCACTGCTTCAACTTCGAGTTGATGCTATAATTCTACCTGTTTTCTTCACATAATCGGATTGCTGTTTACTTTTCGTTTACTCAGCAAATCTATGCAGAATTTCGGGCGTATTTTGTAGCAAATGCTCGTGATCCTATGGCGGAAGCAAGAGATTTCTGGAGCTTGCTGAAAGGGTAAAGTATGTTGGGGGAGGCAGCTTGAGCTATAGGGTTTTGTGGGTTTTCTACGCAGCTCAGTTTTGTTCGCATTTATTTGTTTGGGGTCTTGTTCGTCTGTCTTCATTTAATCTCCCGGGGCTCCGACTGTAATGGGATTTTTATGTTTTTGGTAGTAGCAGAATGCTTAGGATATGCCATGCATCGGTAATGGTTTAGTTGCTGATTGATTGTTACTGTGGTTGATGTGGCTTTGTTGGCAGTTGCTGTGGCATTGACTGGAAGTGATTTTTTATTTTTTTTTGGATTTTTTTTTTAATTTTGAGGATTTTGGGGGTGGAGGTGGAAGTGAAGTAGGTGGTGGGACATGAGGAAAATGGCTGGTGGTAGAGGAAAAAGGATTCATTTTACCAGGCTTTATTCATTTTCATGTCTCAAATCTAAGTTTGGAGATAAGCATAGTCAAATTGGGGAAAAGGGTTACTCCAGGGTTGTGTATTGTAATGATCCTGATAATCCAGAGCAGCTCCAGCTTAGGTACGGGAGTAATTATGTTTCTACGACAAAATACACGGCCTTTAATTTTATTCCTAAATCACTGTTTGAGCAGTTTAGGAGGGTTGCAAACATATATTTTCTTGTTGTAGCTTGTGTATCTTTTAGTCCCTTAGCACCTTACAGTGCTACAAGTGTTCTTGCACCTTTGGTCGTCGTAATTGGAGCGACAATGGCGAAAGAAGCCTTGGAAGATTGGAGGCGGAAGAAACTGGTATACATTTTTAATTCTTTTTTATATTCCGAGGGTGTTGAAGGTTTTGGTTTTTGATTTTCTCACAAGCATTCTTTCTTCAATATTTATGTTTTCATATGTGAAGATGCTAAGGGGTCTTATTATATAGTTATGGGAATGCATGAATCATATAGCCCCAGAAGCATGCTCTGAAATGTTGTCAAAACAAGATCAAGGAATTTGGATACTTGATGAAATATCCTTGGTTTTACACTGTTGTTGGTAAATGATGATAATGTTGGTATCAGGCGAAGCCTACAAGAAATAACTCCTTAGTCCTTAGCAACAAAATGTTTAAAGATAACAAAGAGTAACTTGTACAATTCATAGTTTTTTACTGTTGATTTTTGACGGGTTTTGACATAAATTTTTTGCATCCTTGAATTGATTTATTTTCCATTTTCCATTATTGTTCTTAATATCTATCCATGGTATTATCTGTCTCGGCTTCTTCCTCTTGCATAAAATTGTTACACTTCAATATCTGTAATAAAGTTGTGACACTGATGTTGATGCACCTTTCTGGTTTACCATTTTCAAAATGCTTATATTTACAAGCATTTTTTTAATGCTGAAGTAGCCTTTGTTTTCAAAAAAATTGAAAAATGAAAACAATGTTACATTATTTTAACCCAATTGACATTTACTTCTTGTAGAAAATCAATCTCATTCATCGAACTAAAAAGCTGTGAAGAAAACAAGGTTGACTTTTGTGATTTTATCTGTGTTTTCGCTAGATATTGAGTATTTTACGTGCACGGACTTGCAGCCTCTTGACCATGCATTCCTGCTCGTTAGAATTCACACTGTGTGGATCACAGTAAACTAATGATGTGACTGATGAAGCTAACATAGCCCAAACCGTTTGATCATCATGCTGCTTGTCGCATTGTTCTAGGCTTGGATTCATTTAAAAATCTTTTGTTGGTGGCTGCCTTATGATGAAAATTCTGTGGCTGTGTTTCGTTTTAGTAGAGATTTTTTTTTTTGAAACGGCGTTTTAGTAGAGATTTTGATGTAATGGTTGCTGCTTCGTTCTCCTACATATATTTTCAATTTAGTTAAGTGTGAATCATTATTCTTTAGGATATAGAGGCCAACAACCGAAAGGTCAAAGTGTATGATAGAAGCAATACTTTTCAAGATACCAGATGGAAGAATTTACGAGTTGGCAATCTGGTAAAGGTGTACAAGGATGAATATTTCCCTGCAGATCTGCTTCTAATTTCATCAAGCTACGAGGACGGGATTTGTTATGTTGAAACTACAAACTTAGATGGAGAGACTAATCTCAAGGTGAAGCATGCTCTTGATGTTACATCCTCCTTGCGCGAAGACGACCACTATAAAAAATTCAAGGCAATTATTAGGTGTGAGGACCCAAACGAGGATCTTTATTCATTCATCGGAACCATGAGGTATGATGGTCAGCAGTATCCCCTTTCTCTGCAACAGATTCTTGTGCGAGATTCTAAACTTCGAAATACTGAGTACGTGTATGGGGTGGTTGTGTTTACTGGTCATGACACGAAAGTCATGCAGAATGCTACAGATCCTCCTTCTAAGAGGAGTAAGATTGAGAGAAAAATGGATAAGATAGTGTACATTCTTTTTGGTTTATTGATCTTAGTATCTTTTATGGGGTCTTTCTTTTTTGGAATCACAACCAAGAATGACATTCATGACGGAAAAGTGCAGAGATGGTATCTCCAACCAGAACGTACTACCGTGTTTTATGATCCGAAACGAGCCGCACTGGCTGCTTTTTTTCATTTCTTGACTGGGCTTATGTTGTATGGATATCTGATACCAATATCCCTGTATGTATCTATTGAGATGGTAAAGGTTTTACAGGGCATATTTATAAATCAGGATCAAGATATGTATTATGATGAAACCGACAACCCAGCACATGCAAGGACTTCTAATTTGAATGAGGAACTTGGACAGGTAGATACTATCCTTTCTGATAAAACGGGTACTTTGACATGCAACTCAATGGATTTTGTTAAATGCTCAATAGCTGGCACAGCATATGGCCGTGGTGTGACAGAGGTAGAAAGAGCCCTAGCTAAGCGAAAAGTTGATGCACAGCATAACATTGTGAATTTTTCCTCCAATTTACAAATGTCTACTGATGACATCACAGATTTGGGAAAATCAATAAAAGGTTTTAATTTCAAAGATGACCGCATTATGCATGGTGGATGGGTTAATGAACCTCACGCAGATGTTATACAGAAGTTCTTTAGAGTGCTAGCACTCTGCCACACCGCCATTCCTGAGGTGAATCAAGAAACTGGTGAAATTGATTATGAAGCTGAGTCTCCAGATGAAGCTGCCTTTGTTATTGCCGCTAGGGAGCTTGGCTTTGAGTTCTTTGAAAGAACACAAAATAGTATCTCTTTGCATGAACTAGATTATGGAAAAGGCAGAAAAACTGACAGGTGCGTCTTTTTGCTTGTCCAGGTACTCATTTGAATTGCTTGAAGGTTTAAGCTATAATAAGCAGATAATTTTTCTTCACCTTTTACGGCAAGTTATAGGTCTCACTTATACACAAGATTCACTTACCAAATAATGAAGATTAAGATAATTATACCCATATGTGTTTGTGTGGTAGGAATGTAACATAATAAAGTAAAGGATTTCATTTCCTAGTGTAATAAACCAATCAAGAAACTGGGAATTGGACAGTGTTTCAGAGTAGCAGTAGTTTTGTTAATTAAGTAGTTAAAATGTTCAAGGTTAAAACTTTTGGAATTCTCTGTTTGCGCAATCCTTGCGGCATTAAGAAGATAATAACTATTGTTACATTCAGAACATCAAGATGAATGAGGAACTCGAAATTGGCTGTACCATGTTGTGGCCAAATTACTTACTTCTGGCATCGGGGTCCGAGTCTCACAATCAGGGGGGGAATACCAGAATTTTCAGAAATATTGAACATGAAAATTCAACTTCTTTTCGATTGCTCGTCTTCTCCATACGGTGGGCCCCTAGTGTCCTGGGATGTATGTCTTCAACCAGTCTGGTCTTGACCCTAAAAATCGAAACCAGTCATGAAACTGAGAATTAATCAAGCGTTACAGACCGTCAAGATAAATGAGGGCCCTGCCATTTGTCCAGCAATAGCTCATGGAAACTAGCTCAATCATCATCTGGCCAAATCACTTAATACTGCGTGTTCCAGGATTCAGAACGGGGGAGAAACTTTGATTTTCTTTAATTTCTTTTTTCAATTCAATGTGGTCTTGAGCCTAGAAATTGAAGATATGGTCAACTTATAAATTATTCAGCAACGGTAGATCACACACACATCATCTTTTCTGTCGATATTTGTTTATCAATTCGTTTGAACTGCCTCCTTGTTTCATTGATGAGTTTAATTACATTCGTGTGTGCCTTCCAGATCATACGAGCTTCTTCATGTCTTAGAGTTCAGTAGTGCCAGGAAAAGGATGTCTGTGATCGTTAAGAATGCTGAAAATCAGTTGCTGCTCCTCTCGAAGGGTGCAGACAGGTTTTTCCTCTCCTAAGAGCAATGCTTTCGAGACATGTCTTGTTTAGATTTTGGAATAACAATGCTTTCGAGACACGTCTTGTTTAGAATTTGGAAAAACAGCCTTTATGTATTTACATCTACGCTGATAATTTTGGTATTTTATGCAGTGCAATGCTCGAACGGCTCTCTAGAAAAGCAAAAGAATTCGAAGCTAGAACAAGGGAACATATAAAAAGATATGCTGAAGCTGGTTTAAGAACTCTGGTAGTTGCATACCGTGAACTTAATGAAGATGATTTTAGATCATGGGAAGAAGAGTTTCTGAATGCCAAGACATCTGTAAATGCTGATAGAGATGCATTGGTGGATGCAGCTGCTGATAAGATTGAAAGAGACTTAATCCTCCTTGGAGCTACTGCTGTCGAGGACAAGCTACAAACGGGGGTCAATATCCAATTTACATTGGATAATTAATTTTTTAAAAAATAGATAAATAAATAAATAAATTTGTGAAGTAATTTTCATGGTTTGCTTTGAAATGAATTGGCATTAAGTGGAGGCTCTTATATTTTTCGGGTTATAAATAATCATTAATACTGTTAATGAATGATCTTTTTCTTCTACGCATTGTAGGTTCCAGAATGCATCAACAAGCTTGCAGCTGCTGGAATCAAGATTTGGGTCATAACAGGGGATAAGATGGAGACAGCGATAAATATTGGGTCAGTGCCTGCCACAATTACTTGAATTGTTTGCTTCCTCCTTTCTCACTGTTTCACCTATGAAAATCGGGCACTGTGTGATCTCTACATCACTACCTTTCCTGTAGATATGCGTGTGGCTTACTGAGAGAGGATATGAAGCAGATTGTGATCACCTTAGACTCCCCAGAAAATAGTGACCTAGAAAAACTAGGGGATAAGGATGATGCTACAAAGGTAGTGGTGGTATTTTTTTACTCCATGATGTCAAATTTTAATATTACATATTTGAATGGGTCGGGTTATCCCAGGCTTCGAGTGAAAGCATTACAAATCAAATTAGGAAAGGAAGAGCTCAGCTATCTTCATCTGGAGGCAGTTCGACTTCCTTTGGTTTGATAATTGATGGCAAGTCATTATCTTTTGCTCTCGGCACGGATCAGGAGGGGGCATTTTTGGATCTGGCGGTTAATTGTGCATCTGTTATTTGCTGTCGCTCCACGCCTAAACAGAAAGCTCTTGTATGTGTTTTTGTTGTGCTAATTTGTACTTATACTGCAAAGGTTTTTGAGTGTTTCCCATTCATATCCTTCAATATAGTAGTTGGTTGCAGCAATTTAAAGTAACAGTACTGTTTGAAGATATTCAGGTTACGAGGATGGTTAAAAAGGGTACGGGTAAAACAACACTAGCAATTGGTGATGGGGCAAATGATGTGGGCATGCTTCAAGAAGCTGATATCGGTGTTGGCATCAGTGGTGTAGAAGGAATGCAGGTAATATCCGCTTCTATTTTTATTGCAGGCATTGCCATTTGGTAGTCCTAGTCATTAGTCAATGAAAGATGCTATCCTTAAGTTTGTGTCTGATTAATGTAGTGTTTTGTTGTGTGAATACATACAGGTTTTACTGGTTATAAATAATACAGAATATGCATTTCAATATTGACATGTCTGGTTTCCTTTCATATATGGTGTTGATGTGCAATATCAACTTGTATAATTTTTTCTTGTTGGGACCCACCTCTCGTTTCAAGTTAGGGATACTGAAGTAATACGTGCAGGTTCGCTTGGTTTTCTTTAGGAACTAGAACTAAATATTCTGAACTAAGTTGTTTTTTTTAAGAATAAAGTTGAAAACAATCTTTCTGTCTCCTGGTCTACTTTACTTTCTCATCCGCTTTTTTAATCTCTGATGATTGGAGGAACAACTTTTAGCATTGCATACGGTAAAGAGAATATACTTTTCCATTAACAAGAAAAAACTCGTCTGATGTTTATATAAATTTGTAATTTAGGCTTCAATGTCGGGGGATTTTACAGTAGCGCAGTTCCGTTTTCTGGAACGCCTGTTACTGGTTCATGGCCACTGGTGCTACAGACGAATATCTATGATGGTACACAAATTTTCTTGTTTATTTACTCGTCATGATATTAAATTTTGAGCTATGTCTGTCTCAGTGAAATTAACAATGTTTATTCCTTGTGTACTCTTTCAAAAATCACTACTTCACTAGCATACCCACCGCAAATAAAATATGGCTGCAATTCCATGGGACAAGAAACATCATCGGTATTTGTTTTCACCAGTGAAGTTTGTAATTTTCCTATTCCCGCGGTGAATGCAGATATGCTACTTCTTTTACAAGAACATTGCCTTTGGGTTCACCCTGTTCTGGTTTGAGGCTCGTGCTTCCTTCTCCGGCCAACCTGCCTATAATGATTGGTACATGTCATTCTACAACGTTTTCTTCACTTCACTCCCTGTTATTGCACTCGGTGTTTTTGACCAGGATGTTTCCGCGCGACTGTGTCTTAAGGTAAACAAGCTAAAATAAACGCTACAAAATATCATTTCCCCGTGGCCAAGATTAAGAAAACAATACATACTCATTCCTATGTTTGACAGCATCCTCGATTATATGAAGAGGGAGTTCATGATATTCTCTTCAGTTGGCCGCGCATACTTGGTTGGATGCTAAATGGTATCATTAGTTCCATGATCATCTTCTTCTTCACAACTAACTCTATCCTGCATCAAGCCTTTCGTAGAGATGGCAGCGTTGTTGATTTTGAAGTTCTTGGCGTTCTTATGTATACATGTGTCGTCTGGACGGTGAACTGTCAAATGGCCCTATCTATCAACTACTTTACATGGATTCAACACTTCTTCATCTGGGGCAGCATTGCCTTTTGGTACATTTTTTTAGTTATATATGGTTCGCTTTCGCCTGTAGTATCTACAACTGCATTCCGAGTTCTCGTTGAAGCCTGTGCCCCGAGTCCATTCTACTGGCTGGCAACCCTTCTCGTTGTTGTTTCTACTCTGTTACCATATATACTGTACAGGACTTTACAGACCGAGTTTAATCCTATGATACATGACAGAATTCAAAGGAGTAGATTGCGAGGGTCGGGGATTGAATCGTCTGACTCGGTAAAGATGGGTATTGTAAAAGATAAATCAAGATATCAAGACTCATTGTTAGTGAAACAGTAAAGTTTAATCTTGTGTATGATTACTCTTTGGTGGTTGGTGGGATGACAACTTTGGAGGTCATACTTGAGACTATGCAATTCCTTGTGTATTTGTATCTGAAATTATTTGTTAATGGATTGAAAATTTGCATCTTTGGAAAGCACTTGGCAGGCTTGGATAAGCTGAATGGCATATATTATTTGAATAAAACTCGTCAATTATTCAATCCAAAACAAAGGCTACGCCTTGTTTATGTTTTATACCGAGGAAGATTTTCCAGTTTGAACTCTTACAGTCGTCGACACATTTAAATTCACTGCCAAATCAATCTGATACTGAACAACAAAACTGAAGAAACAGGCCTCGGCAAACCTAAAATTCTTATAGAACAAATTAGAAAAGACTAAAATATTCACGATCTCGCGAAGAACTCGCGTGCTTCATAGTATTTATCTAGCACAATGTTATAGAGAGGGTGGACAGGTTCCAATAGATTGGAATAAGGTCCAAAAACATCCCTTGGAAGAGGTGGAGAGTTGGGATGTTGTATTCCACTATAATGACAGATGGATAATCCGCTTAGAACGTAGCATGTATGATAATGATCTCTATGTTTCCCCGGTTTGTCTCTGAAACCCGCCTCCTCCTGCATTAACCTCATCGTATCAGAAATCATAGCTCATCGTATCAGAAATCATAGCTCATAAAATTTAGTGTAGGGTGACCCAAGATTTCACTAGCGCGGGTGGCACGATGGGTCACAAGGAGTGGTTATTTAACGAACATGGATGAATGAACTTTGAATTTTTAACGGTACCATATCACAATGGTTATGACACTGAAAATATAGAATGACAACAAGAAAAATATTTCCACATGATCATAGCTGAAAATTTCGCACAAAGAATAAGATTTCAACACGTATCAACAAAGTTAATGATTTTTTTTCTCCTGGCAGTCAAGATATTTATAAATCAGATTAAATGCTCGATCAGATCAACAGTTTGTACTTACAAGTACCACCAGTGCACCACTAGCATCGGTATTTTTCGACTCACAGTGTGAGAAATAAGGGGATGTAATTCATTCAACTATCAGTTTATCCAGCTAGTATAGCAAGCAGTAGTGTCACATCAAGTAACTTATAAATTCAATCATTACTGACAAATACCTGGGAGCAAAGAAGAATATATTGCTGCAATGCCATGCTGTTGAAAAGACGTCTCACGTATATATTTCCTTGGATAAAATCATCACCATTCTTATTCAACTCTACTGGATGAGAAGCATTAGATATTCCCAGCTGTTCATTAACGACCAAAAGTAACCGCTGAATTATTGCAGCTGTTCCTCCCTGGTCACAGGCCATGCGTGGTACAAGTTACTAAATAACCATATATAAAAGTCAAAAGTGGACTGAACCAATATAGGAAACTTTGAATTGTCATTCACCTGCCAAAATGAATAGCAGCCATCAACTAATTTATTTGTTCTGCCTTGAAATCCACATTCCACTCCTTGCCTGAATACCACCCAGTTCTGGAACAAAAATTGATGAAGGAATCTAAGCTAAAGTTGAAGAAGCAAAGTGAAAACACGTCATCATCTTGTATATAGACAAAGGTACTTACAATTAAACGAGGCAAGTTTAAACGACGAACATCATCGATAAGAACCATTGCAGCTAAACCACAGTATGTATACCTACAATAACAAGTCCAAACAAGTTGGCTTCATAAGATAAACAGGACAATAGAAGAATGATATTTTCTTTTCCATCAGCTGGAAGTGGGAAAAATCGAGTAGTTCATTATACCGTTATACTCACCCACCATGAGCTTCTGAACCTGGTTCACCAGCAATTCCACCTTCGTAAGTCTGACAACTGAGTTAACAATGTGTTTAGCCTGGGAAATGAGTAGATAGTAAGGCTAAATAAACATTCAATATGAAACCTTGAGATGTAATGTCCAACATTTTCAATCAGCCTATCGTCCAAAATGTTAAGAACACTGGCCACCTACATAAAATCAAATATGGAAATAGTAAGATGACCACACACAAAAAAAGTGACTAACGAAAATCTTTTTTCTCTAATCTCTGAATGGCATATTAATTGATATCGTTCATATCAACGGCAATGAGCTGTTGCAAACATGCAACTTCTATTGACAAACAGTCTCATTTTTTTCGTACACAGTAGGGGTATAAATGAATCGAACTGGCTCGAAAAATATTTGATTTATATTCAAAATTATCGAATTTGAGCCAAAATCAGATCAAATTTCTTTGGTCGATGGTTTGTGAGCCGCTAGCGAGTTTTAATATTTTTTTAAATATAATATAATATAATTATATATTAAATAAATATACTTCAAGCCTTTATTTTCAAGTAGCTCGCAATTATGTTCAAATATTTAGAGCTAAACTTGAACACGAGCTTTGATTCGAATTGAATTCGAGCCACAAACTAATTCAAGCCTTAAAATTTTCTTCATATTCGGCTCGATTCGGTTTGTTTGCACCCCTTGTACACGCTTATATTTGGGGCATTCCAGTTATTGATACCCAATGCTTTTAAGCACAGACATGTTTTTTTTTTTTTTTTTTTAAAAAACACAGGCATGTTGAACTCTAAAACTTACAGCTATAGCAGTGTAGCTAGCACGAACATCTATTTCTCCACCATCATGCATCCTGAAGATATTAAAACAGAGAGCATTCATGCAAAAAAATCCCTCTAGAGAAACTGAAGCACAAAAAAGGAAATTTCCAAGCAATACACAGACACATTACAGCACAAAACTTTTCAAGATTGAAGATTCCGGTCCAATCAAAGAGACTATCATCAAATGATACATTCAGGGATATTTTGTCATACCTAAAGCCACCACTTTTGTCTTTCATTCGCAGAAAAAATGCGTACATCATTTTTCTGAATACAAAAATGTATCGAGGTAAAAATTAGTGACAAATGAAATAAGTAAAACTAACTTTTCCATACAGTAAAAATCGATCACCTGTTTATTGATGACAATGATATGTCACCACCCACAGTAATAAGCGTATTGACTGCAGCATAAGTTGTTGCCAAATGAGGCATCTGACATAAAAGACAATGCAAGAGCAAACTCTTTATATAATTTTTTAAAAAGCCTTGTTATAATTACTGTAATTTCAATAACAGAAAGGCTACTGTTTATTGTATAGACTGAACTTTCTGTGTCACAGAAAAAGAGAACTAAATGTTGTTTGAAGCATAACATTTTCACCAGCTTGCGTTTTTTGGATAGGTTAGTATATTTAAAAACCATATTTTGAGTGAATGGTTGTTTCGTAAATAAAATTGTTCTCGAGAAATAACCGCTCACACATGGAGCAAGTTAAAATTTATTTACCGCTGAAATTGAGGAAGATAAGGTAGGCAAATTATTCTAAAAAAAATTAAGAAAGTCAAATCAGAGTAAAACTTATAACATCATTTAAACTATGAATAAAAGATATACAAATTATAACTGAAGCTTCAACAAATTATTCTACCTGACCCGGGCCGCCACCATATCCACCATTTGGATCCTGTCATCAATAACAGATGAAAGGAGAACAAAAGCAATTTAGTGAAATCATCATCCACGCATCCAACAAGCATAATCAAAGGTAGATAGCAACAACTAAAAAAAAGTATCCAACACTGCAAGTACAACAAGAAGTTTTTATTCCATCAAGTGGGATTGGCTATAGCCTATTGGATCCTCCTACACTATTGTGTTATATCCACTATTACATTATCATCCACAATTAAATGATTTTATCCTCTTTTATATTTGATGATAACCAAGTTTTCTTTAGTCTCCCACTTCCTCGGTTAATGTGTGTAATCTGACATCGCCAAATTGGAGATTTATTGGTCATCAAAGTACATGACCATGCCACATGTATCTCGAAGTTTTTCCTCAATAGGTGCAATACTAAATCTCTCTACGACATTCAGAAACATGCATGGAGGAAAAAACCTCAATGTACTCAGGAAGAAATATCATCTTCATTCAAGTAGGTGATAATCTAATCGACTAATCCTACCTCAATCCTACTTTAGTTCATTTTTTCTTCTTCTTTTCATGATGAAAGTCAACACTTAACCGCTTATTATTTCTGTATAACGGCAGAAATCCTTTTAAAGGATTTCCACAAGATCTTTCGTATTGCACTTGAGCGATTTAGAATATTTCAGAATATAATCACAAAACAAACACATCAGTTTAACTTAATAGATGAATTGCTGTTGAAGAAAAGTTGGTAGACGCAGAAATAGGCTAGTGACTATAATAAATCCGTGGCTAAATATCATCGTGACCCGCATATATCACAACAAAGTCAATGTAATAAGAATAAAATGACAAATGAAACAAGAACAACACCTGGCAACGGTTGAGAAACTCAATAACATCATTTTCCAGTTTGTCATCAAGACAATCCCCCATTAAAGAAATCGAGTGAATGATCCAATAGCACAGCCAAGGCCGACTAGATAAAAGCAGAAATACATGTTTAAGAAACTCGGTATCGGATTGGGAACTAAATTAATCAAAATGCTCCCGAAAGCAAGTTATGCATCAATTATCCAGATTCCATATTCAAAATAAGGAGTAATTTTAACTACATTAACCGGTCCACGCTTGACAAAACTCTCTACCGAGTAGAAAGCCAGTTTCAGCCAAACACACACACAGCACTAGAGGGACAGACCTATAAATTCAATCAAGGGACCAATTTAGCATTTTTAGCAAGATTACGGTAACAGAATAGATTTATTTTCACCCCGCCGGGTGCATCAACTCGTAACATGACCAGACAAGAGTCTGGTGAGAGAGATTAATAAGTCAGAGGATTGAAGACTGAAGAGAGAGGGAGAGAGAGAGTACTTGGCATCCAAAACTGCAAAATTGGGACCGAGTTGTTTGAGGCTTTTGGTGAGATACTCAACATGGCTGTCGCGTCGAATCTCAAAGCTGTTGAATTCAAAAAAAAAAAAAAAAAAAAAGAATGATACATGCAGAATCAGAGAACTGAAAAAGTAAGGAAATTTCGAGAAGCGAACATGATCGATACGGCGTTCGAGCAAAATAAACCCTAGCAGTAAACAGCAGAGAGTAGCAGGGAGCTAACTTTACTGATTGAGCGTGGGCCGGAAGGTTGCAGACCAGATTGTAAATCCGAAAAACTTGATCCTGTACCATCCACTGCTCTTCCTGTGTTTTGGTAGCCACCGTATTCTCCATCGGCGACGCCGTCGACTCCGATGACTGCTGTTAATCACGGCGGCGGGACCCTTTTCCAAGTTGTAGATGCTTTTCTATTTTCCTTTTAACTGTAATGTAATAATCGTTGGGGGTCTACTTGAATACGACGAGAACTGTTATCAAATCAAAATAAAAACTAAAAAAATCTTTTCCGAGAAGATTGAATGAATTAGTTGTTAGTCAAATTTAATCGACCTAATAAAAAATCGAATTAAAATTTAATTATTTCTCGTAACTATAAATCTAATTAAACTTAAAAGTATATCCACAATAACAATATACCCATTTTTTGAATTCAACTTCCCATACTTTAATATATTGACATTTTACTTTTTTATATGTTATATTTTATTTATGAGAAATGTTATTTACACTCCAAAAATTGCTAATAGCACTCCATCTTATTAAATAATATATTATTAGAAATGATTACCTTTATAATATCTTTTCTTATATAATAAAATCTTGTTCTATCTTAAAAAACATCAAATACAATACTTTTATATGTCAACGACTTAAATTTTAATATTTTTAAAAGTTTTTCATAATATTTTATCATATATAAATAAAATAACGAAAATATTTTATTTTGATCATAAAATATTTACAATTTATCTCAAATATTAGTATGATGATACAAAATATGAGAATTTTTTTTCACGAAATATATTATAAAATGGTGGATGTAAAAAATTTTGATTTACCAAAATTTTATTTAAATTTGATATAATATACAAAGTATCTTAACATATAAGATAAAATTAAGATTTCTATGTTATTATATATTTTTTATTTTGTAATATATCCTTTGATTAACAACTTGATTTTATAGCATAAAGATATGATTTGAATTTTATTTACCTTATGTAGATAAATACTAAATATTAATATATGTTTATGTTTATTTTTTTATTTTGTACAATTTTAAATACAAAAATATATTAACTGAATATGACAGAAGATATTATGCTTAATTAAAATTTTAATTCTTAAGATATAATAAAAAAATTATAAAGATATGTAATAAAAATTAAAAAATAAAAACGGAACATCATTTGATATGGAAATTTGATTTAAAAAAATATAATTTAGCACAAAATAAAAATAACAATTAGTTTTAAATTTTTTAATATTTATTTTTGTGTTTAATGATTAACAAATTTAACCATACGTTTTTTTTGAGTAATTAACATATTTTAGGAATTTCTCATTGAAAAATCATTAATGAATTTACTTAAAATAAAAACAATCATTTAGAGGGTGTAATTGTCAATTTTTGTAAAAATATTAAACATGAAGTGAAATTAACAAAAGATGAGTGTAAATAACACTCCCCTTTTTTTATACGTATAGTAGAGATGAGTGTAATATATTGATGACAAATGATAATTTACAAGAAAATGAATACAAACACTCAGTTTCGTTTGGACATATATTTATAAAATATTTTATAAATGTTTAAAAGTTATTTTAAAAATAAATATGTGTTTAAACAATTATTATATAAATTTTTTTAACATTTTAAAAATAATATTAATTATATTTGTCTTTCATAGTTTCGTTCTAAAAACATATTGACTCATATCAATTGAGAGGCCCATGAACACTTGACCCGCAAACAATTCGGCCCACGCAAGCGAGTCCGTGACCGTAACACTATGCTTGGGTGTTGAGAAATGAGGTTTGAAATTATACCTGGAAAAATGGGATTTGAAATTCTATAAATTTGAAATTCTATTTGGTATTGGATATGATATGATAGAGTTTTGCTATGCAGCCTACCAACTATGTGCCCATCATTACAAGTCAACTCATCTATTATACGGGTTAACTCATGATTTGTACATGGTAGGCACGGAAGTGGGCATGGTTGGTGAACAACATAACAAAACTCTGATATGATATTCAAAATTGGTATTTAGAGATCCGTTTATTTGTTTGGAGAAAGAAGCATTTGAATTTGAATTTGGAATTTTAATTTTTAATAAAGATCTAACTCCTTTATGATCTTTTGTATGAATAATTTTTATATATTATTTACATTTTTTTGACCAAATATATTATTTACATTATTAAAAATCTCCAGAATTAAAATTAATCTTGTCCTATTTTTCTTCATTTAATTTAAACTATATATATAAGCTACAAAAAATCTTATATAATTAATTAATTGTTAGTGAAAAAAATAAAATATTAAAATAAAAGAATCAAACATAAGCTCTAATAAAAATTTAAATTTAAATTATATGAAACAACCTATATCAAAATTAAATATGCTATGTGGAAATTGGAAAATAAATAAAATTCAGTCCTGAATCCTATCACTTACTAAATTTATAAGCAGAAAATCAAGTTATTATTACCAAAATCACAATATCGTTCCATTTCCTCGTAAGAAGAACTGTACATTTTTCATGACAGCCAATCGAGACGATCATCACGTGACAGTTGGATTTGACACCAAGTTTCGAGAAAAAAAATCTAAAAAAAAATCAGCTGCACTTGTATTTGCCATCAAACTATTAATCTGATCTTGTTTTGTACCACCTCAATTTGTGAGGGGTTTTACATCTGTGCAAATGCTGCTGCTAAATTGAAGCAGAGAACAATTGGCTGGTTGTGTTCTTTTGTTCAGGCACTTTAGATCTCCTTTTGATATTTATTTTTTCTCTGATTCACATACATAACTTGATCCCATGAAACTATTTCGGGACATTGTCAAATGGATACTAAAAAAAGGTAACAAATATAAAACATCTTAATCCCGCAGAAACACAGTTTTCTTTCTGGCTCTCATTCTAAGCTCCATTTCCCAGTTACTCATCCGCAAGCAACATTACATTCATTCATTTCGCGAAATGCAAAATATTTTCGCATCAGCATCGAATTCCAGAGTGAACACAAGACCTTATTAGGTCGCGTCTCCCCCGTCTCTCAAAAACTGCAAGTCCTTCATTTGCAGCTGCACAGCTTCTTTTGGCAATGGCTTATTCTTCTCCGGAATCTTGATTTCGTCGGTTCCTTCCGCGAGTCTCGTCGCCTTCTCTCTCACGATTCTATCCATCTCTCGCTGTCCGATGGTGGGGAACACAGCATTGAGCATCACAGATAGATCCGCTACGTCTTCTTCTTCTTCGATAGGATCTCCCCCGAAGCAACAGACATAAATGGCTTCAAGAGCTTTCTCTACTCGATATTCCATAGGAATTGTTGGCGAAAGGGAGCCTGACTTCGCTCTCCTCTGAAGAGGAACACAACCAACAATCAATCCCTTAAAGAGTATCTAACTTTATGGGGCCAAAGATTCAAACTACTTTGCATCTAAACTAAGTATGAATTGCTCCATCTTACAAGATGGGGCCAAAGATTCAAACTACATATAATGATTTTAATTGTCATGTCCGTTTGGGCAGTTGAAACAAGAGATTCAAACTAATCAAATGACAACATGATATGATAATACTAATTACCTCTCTTGCTTCATTCATCATAGCAATGAAATTTTCCTCTTCGAATTCGATATCCTCGGAAATCCGTAGCCTGGCCACGCCTTCCAGTATTTCTTCAGATTTGAGCAAACCTGCACCAACAGCAGCTAGCCAGCAGCACATCAATACATTCAGAGGCTCCCCTGTCTAAGCCAATCCCACGTCAATTTCCTCCATTAATTTTTACACCACAAAATCAAAGTGAGAAAAAAAAACAAATTACCTTCCCGTGTCGATCCTGGAAGTCATAGAAAGCTCTAGAATCATTCACCGAACACTTCTTCCCCACTCTCCTTCTGAACTCCGCGAAATCGATGAGATCTCCTCCCACACCTCCTTCGTCACTGATTATTCTGGCGAATAGCCCAACCACCGGAAGTGCTCCGATCAATTTGCTGGCGAAGCCCGAAATGGATGCCGATTCCTCCATGTAGGCGCGAACGAGGAATAAACCGCCATTGGGTTTCGAGGATTTGCGTCCGGCGCGCGGAGCTCTGCAGAGGCGGCGCAGATAGAGAAGAGATGGGGAAAGGGGCTTGCAGGATATGGTGTAGATTCGATTGGATGAAGAATTGGAGAGCGTCGCCATTGTTGGATTTTGCTGCGGTTGAATTCTAGCCATTCGTTTTCTATGGGATTGCTTTTGCTTTGCTCACAGTAGTATCGCCGGACTTTGAACTCGATGATATATATAATATTTTTGTTGTAGCTTGTAAGATAGTTTTTATATCTCAATTAAATTAAAGCTATGAAATACAACATAAAATAAATTAAAAAGAAATGTAAGATTGCCTTTGGACAAGGAACCACATCGCTCCAAATATTAAGAAAATTTTAAGTTTCGAATTAGTTCTATTTTGAAATCGAATTTGATTTGAATATCGAAAATTTTAATTTTTTTTTTCCGGAACTCAAGTATCAATCCAGATCGACTAGCAAAGAAGACACCGTCGCCTAAGTTGTTGTTCCGGAGTCTCGACTCTCGACCTCTTTTTTCGTTAATCGATAGCCATTTTATTTTTTTTAACGATGTGGGAACTCGCAGGCTGCAACCGTTGCATTTCGGTGTGCATAAGATAAACCTTCAGACTAACGCTGCAAACTAGTCAAGTAAATCGCACTGGACAAATCCTGTACATGCTAGTCCAAGAAAGCGTTGATAAGAGGAATCGAACTCCTGATTTCTGATCAAGAGCTCACTTACTCCACCAACTTGGATACTCATTCGAGGACAATCAATATCAATTTTTGGCACGCAAACAAGTGCATCTATGTTAAATATGATGTAAAATGTAACTATGTAGAATAAATTTTTATTTGTAATTATGTTTGTCTCATAATTATATTATATTATATAAATATATATTATTTTTGTATATTTAAAATTTTAAATATTGAAAACTAATATTATACATTATCGATTATATTCAATATAAGTGCTTTAAAAAGTTGGAAACAATGTCGACATATTGTAATGAAAATCTCTTCTTTACCCAATTAAGTTTGAGTGCCAAAACCTAGGAGCATTCATATGTCTAAAAGATTAAGGGATGATAATTAATTTTGTTAAATATCCTTATAAATAATGGTGAAATTAATTTAATTTTACAAAACTCTTGCGAGGCTGTATTGCTGGTTGAATTTAATTTGCGAGACAAATTTCTTATACGATTCAACAAATTACTTTTTATGCAAAAAAAAAATATATATAACTTTTCAATTCTATATATGATCAGACGGTAGACGTGATCCGTCTCACACTTAATATTCTTTATATAAATAATTAGTTGCATCATCTTAAAAAAAACTACCAATAGTTTTTGTTCTTAGTAATCATTAAAATATCACGAACAATTAAAAAGCATACAAACATTCCATGTTTCATACATGCACTATATATGTGTCTACGTACGATATATATATTGAAAGAAACTCAACAATTTGAAATACCAATAAAGGAAACCCGCGATTCCATCGACTCTTAGATTTACTCCCACACTGTCTATTTCGATCGGCACGTTCGAAATAAATTATGGACATGATTCTACAATCTCACCTAGATAGAATTCTTGCAATCTTCACCAGCTTTTGATTGATTAGGTGATGCCACCAGCAGATCGCTCATGTTGGAAGAGATCGACGAAACATCCGGCTCCAAGCGATCGGAGACCTCTTCTGATGTCGTCTTTTGTTGTTCGTCTTCAGGAGGTGGTGGTGGTGGTGGATATTGCCAGATAGCCGGAGACTTGAACTCAAACAGCTCATCAATCTCATCCAACTTTCTCATGATATCCTCCGACACCGCATGCGGAGTTTGGGGTGTCGGAAGAGACGGTGGCGCCGGAGGCGGAGGCGGCGTGTCAACGGCAGACTTTGCCTGAATGCTGCCATCCATGCAGGGTCGAAACATTCTTAGGTCGTCTAGACTGGTGGTTAATGTCTATATAGGTTTTAGGTTTTCAGGCAATATTTAATTTGTTCACACAATTCTTGGATTTTGATATAATTTTTTTTAACAAAAAACCCTTTTTCACCAAATATCCCTAACGAAAAACAAAAGAAAATGATACGCAAACAGAGAATTCCCCAAAAATTTTGGGGGAAATCGAGAGAAGTTAGTGCTTGCTTAAATTGTTTTCTTCTATATTTGTATTTTCTACTCAAGCATATTGAAATAATCTTATAGTCCATATTCCAAATTAAAAGGTAAGTGAATTTGCTACTGAATTTTTTTAATCCATGGGGTTGATGACGAATTTATTTTCGTGCGGATTCGATTGAAATAGGGGAAAAAAAATTATATGTTCGGTATTCTAAAAATATTAGAAGAAAGCACGTGCGTGTGCGTCGTAGAAATTATATTTGAGATAGATAAAACGCGTATGATATATTTTTTATTCTTAATAAATCAATAGTAAATAATTCTAAAATATAATAAAAAAAGCATTGATTATCATTAAATTAATTTTCAAACATTGAAAATATAATTTTCTGATAAAAGAAAATGTCAAAAGACAATAAATTTGAATGGAATATGAAGACAATATAGGAATCCAAAAAAAATGTCTTGAAATTTTGAAATTTTGAAATGAGAAAATGGAATATGAATTTTTAAACTATTTCTCTAAAAAAATTGACCCGAAGGGACCCCATTCCACATGAGTGCCCATTGTTTTTAAACTATTTCTCGAATATGATGTTTTCTGTTTTCTATATATATAAATGAAATTTATGTACTAATAGACATTATAAATAACAATATGATAATAAAGATATGTCAAATTTTAAAATACATTTGATAAAAGGGACGTATACGACATATGTACATTTAAATAGAAGAACTATATCCGTCAAATTATAGTCTTTTTTCCCTAGAAGAATTTATTTAATAAACAATTGATGTTTGCTCAAAATGGTTTTTCGACTTGTGCTCTTTCTTCTTAGGCACTTTTGTTTTGGATATATCTAGATTGTTAGTGATAGGTTACACCTAAAAAATCAACTGGGCCTGAGCCCAATCATGAAGGTCCACTCCGAATATTTTTAAGGCCCAAGCTTAATTAAATATAATATATATTTAATTCGAGCAGGCCCTGATTTCTACAAAAAGCCCATAAGAGGCTTAAGCCCAAAAAGCTCTCCAAACATCTATAAATAGCTCAAGTCACCTCATTATTAAGGTACACACTTTCTTGAGCACTATATCGCTCTACTCTTGATTATTATTCCTTGAGTAATAACTGACTTGAGCGTCGGAGTGCCTTCGCCGGAAACCCTCCCGGCTCCTCTGACTTTGTTTTGTGACATAGGAACAACCCACTGAAGATCTCCACCAGGAACATACAAGGAGACGTTGATACTCCGGAATCTGCGGAAGCAACGTGTCATATACAAGTGATTTTTGGCTACATCAGCTTGGCGCCGTCTGTGGGAAACCGTTCACTACGTCATTGAGAACACATATTACTCCAAAAATGTCTCAAGAAATTAATAACAATGGAAACGCACCACCAAGTATTACTCTCACTCATGAATACTTGGCTGAGCTAATGGAAAACACAGCAGCACTTGCAGCAAAAGATGCAGTTGCTCAGTACCTAGAAACCCGTAAGCGCAAAAGCAGCAAGAAAAAGGCTCAGACTGAAGGCTCGTCATCTCGTGAACCTAATAACGAAGACCCGAATAAAGATAAGTCTAAAGTGAATGATAAAGATCAAGGGGAGACCAAGAAAAATACTACTCAGAAAGACGGTGAAGCAAGTGTTCACACAGTTCATGACACTTCTGGCGAAAACAAGATCACTAATCCAACTCGGAAGGATGGATCTCGCATACATGTAACTGGAGAGAATATGTCCGCAATTTTGCCGTCATGTCGAAGCCCCTTCACTGATGACATATTATCTGAAGCATTACCAAAGGGAGTCAAAATCCCCAGCTTACCTGAGTTCGATGGTACAAATGACCCCCAAGACCATATTGACAAATTCTACGCGAAAGCAGATTTGTATGATATCACAGATGCTGCGTACTGTAAAATCTTTCGAACAACATTATCAGGAAGAGCACTCACATGGTTCAATAAGTTACCCTCGGGATCTATTGCCAATTTGGAGCAACTTACTGACTGTTTCCTCCAGCAATTCTCAATTAACAAGAAATACCCGAAGACAGCAGCGTACTTGTTCACAGTCATTCAAAAAGAAGGAGAAAGTTTGAGGGACTATGTTAGACGATTTACTCATGCAGTGCACGAAGTCTTACACGTGAACCATGATTTGTTAGCTGGAATAATGCAACAAAATTTGCGCCATCGAAAGTTCAAGGAATCAATAGCGGGAAGGCCGCCCAAAAACTTAGAGGAATTACTGGAAAGAGCCGAGAAATACATACGGGTTGAAGAATCTATAGAACCACAATACCTGAATAAAAGAAAGAGGGAAGAAGATAAGCAAGATATTAGAAAACGAGACGAGAAGCGAACAGCACAGAGCCCCCGCTTCCAGAATACGCCCCTCAACGCACGTTTGACCGATATATTAGTAGTGGCTGAAAAACAAGGATTGTTGCGTCCCCCTCGCCCAATGCAAAATAACACAAAGCGCCAGCGTTCGGACAAGTACTGTCATTTTCATAAAGATAAAGGTCATACTACTGAAGATTGCTTCAGTTTACGAGCAGAAATTGAAAAACTCATAAAGCGCGGACATTTGGGGAATTTTGTGGACAAATCCCGCGGTGAAAAGCGAGATGACAGGCGTCGAGACGAACAACCAAAACGTGACTATCAAAAGCGCCATGATGAAACTGGGAAGCAGCATGAGCGAGCTGATGAAAATTTGCCCTCGGGAGGGGTAATCGCCGTAATCACTGGGGGGCCTGCTTGTGGCGACTCGAACAATGCAAGAAAAGCCCTTCTACGGGCAGCAAAAGGAACCAACAATTTATCTATCCCCACATCCTTGTCGATATATGAAATTGGAACCATTCAAGAGGGATTAACATTCAGTGACAAAGATCTGGAGAACCCTCGGGGTACCCATAATGATGCTTTAATCATCTCAGCCACAATCTACAATTTTTGGGTAAAGAAAATTCTAATTGATTCAGGAAGTTCGGCCGACATAATTTTTCATGATGCATTCGTGAAATTGGGTATTAGTAATGCACAGTTAACTCCAGTCAACACTCCACTAGTTGGATTTTCCGGAGAAATAGTTGAAGCTTTAGGAGAAGTAACTTTTCCTCTCTCCTTGGGTTCTTACCCCAAACGGTCTACTAAGATGGTGAAATTCCTTGTAGTAAAGGCTTCATCTGCATACAACGTGATATTGGGACGACCAAGTCTTAATATATTCCAAGCCATCGGATCGACCTATCATATGAAGCTGAAGTTTCCAACTCCAGGAGGAGTAGGAGAATCCGTTGGTGACCATCGTCTAGCCAGAGAATGTCATGCAGTGACATTGCGGGGTTCATCAGGAAATCGTAAAAGACAAGTATCTAGCGAGGAAAGAACACCGAAACCTGGAAAATTTTTACGTGAAAATGGAATACATTTGGTGGATGAGGAAGCCGAGAGCAAAGAAAGAATAACAGCAACCGAAACTCTGAAACATGTGGAAATCATTCCAACTGATCCCAAGAAAACCCTAAAGATCGGGACCGAATTACCTCATGAGTTAGAAGAGAAGTTGAAAAATTTTCTCAGTCTCAACTTGGATGTGTTTGCCTGGGGAGATGAACCTCTGCCCGGAATACCTCATGAACATGCACTCCATCACCTCCGTGTTGATCCAAAAATGAAACCTGTGAAGCAAAAGAAAAGAGCATTTGGTCCAGAGAAAAATCGGCATATAGCCGCAGAAGTGGAGAAACTCTTAGCGGCAAAGTACATCAGGCCAGTTTCATACCCAGATTGGCTTGCAAATGTTGTGTTAGTACCGAAGCCTGGAGGAAAATGGCGTTTGTGCATAGATTTCACTGATCTCAACAAATCATGCCCGAAAGATCCGTTTCCACTCCCACGAATTGACTTGTTAGTCGATTCGACAGCAGGATGCGAGCTACTCACTTTTCTTGACGCATATCAAGGATACAATAAGATCGGTCTAGCACCAGAAGACCAGGAAAAAGCAAGTTTCATCACTGATAGGGGGATTTATTGCTATGATGTTATGCCTTTTGGACTGAAGAATGCTGGAGCTACCTATCAACGTCTGGTAAATACCATGTTCGAACGCTTGATCGGACATAACATGGAAGTTTATATAGATGACATGCTGGTCAAAAGTATTCAAGCATCTAATCACTTGGAAGATCTTGAGGAATGCTTCAGTATACTCAGAAAATATAGGATGAAGCTCAATCCGGACAAATGCACATTTGGCGTACGAGGAGGCAAATTCCTTGGTTACATGGTATCAGAACGAGGAATAGAGGCCAACCCTGAAAAAATTAAAGCAATTCTGAACATGAATCCTCCGAAAAGTGTGAAAGGCATCCAGGAATTAACAGGACGTTTGGCCGCCCTCAACCGGTTTATTTCAAGATCTGCAGACAAGGGGTTACCATTCTTCAAACTGTTGAGGAGTGGAAAAGGCTTTCGATGGACAGAAGAGTGTCAGCAAGCATTTGAAGAGTTGAAGAGACATCTGACCTCTCCATCATTGTTGGTAAAACCAAAGGAGGGTGACACCCTGCTGATTTATCTAGCAATATCTGCGGAGGCGGTAAGTGCAGTATTGGTATCTGAAGTAGGACGTGAGCACAAACCAGTGTACTATATCAGTCGAACTTTACAAGGAGCAGAATTAAGATATACAAAGATCGAGAAACTGGCACTGGCTTTGGTAACTGCAGCGAGAAAACTACGTCCTTACTTTCAGTCTCATCCAATAATTGTCCTCACCAATCACCCTCTCAAACAAATTATCTCCAGTCCTGAAGCATCAGGAAGAATGGTTAAGTGGGCTGTCGAATTGAGCCAATATGGAATTGAATATCGCCCGCGTCCAGCGATTAAAGCACAAATTCTGGCTGATTTTCTAGTAGAGATGACAGTAACTCAAGAAGAAAGCTCCACCCAGACATGGATGGTTTATGTCGACGGGTCATCAACCTCTACAGGAAGCGGTGCAGGTATAGTTGTGGAGAGCCCATAGGGAGATAAATTTCAATATGCCGTCAAATTTCTATTCCCTGCAACGAATAATGAGGCAGAATATGAAGCTTTCATCATGGGAATTAAATTGGCCCTGTCGGTTGGAGCAAAAAGACTGACGATACACAGTGACTCCCAACTTATCGTCAGTCAGGTTAATGGAAATTATGAAGCAAAGGAAGATAAAATGCTTGAATACCTCACTCAAGTGAATGAGCTTCTCTAGCGTTTAGACAGCTATGATATAAAGCAGATACCTAGAGGGGAAAATGAGTCAGCAGACCGTCTCGCCAAGTTAGCAAGCTCTTTAGCCAACATTGATAGCAGAAAAATTACATTCCTAACATATGGCAAAGAAAAAACTGATGGAAGTGATGTTACAATCTTCTGTGCTGACAGCGAAGAACATAGTTGGAAAGATGGAATAATCGACTATTTGATGCGGGGTAACCTACCCGCTAACCAAATAGAAGCTCGAAAACTTAGAGTGCGAGCTGCTCGATTCACGATCATTGACGGAGAACTGTATAAAAGAGGTTTCTCTTCACCTTACCTAAAGTGTCTAATGCCAGCCAAAGGAAACTATGTGCTCCGTGAAATTCATGAAGGAATTTGTGGGAATCACTTAGCCGGCAGAGCTCTTGCGGGGAAAGCGTTACGCCAAGGATACTTTTGGCCAACAATGAAACAAGACGCTATCGAGTTAGCGAAACATTGCCACGCATGTCAAGAGCATGCTAACTTCTATCACCAACCGGCTACAATCTTGCAGCCCCTAGAGAGTCCTTTACCTTTTGCTCAATGGGGAATGGATTTGGTAGGTCCTTTTCCTCCTGCTACTGGGCAAAGAAAATTTCTGATAGTTGCTGTAGATTATTTTACCAAATGGGTCGAAGCGGAACCATTGGCCAAAATATCTGAAAGAGATGTAATAAATTTCTTATGGAAGAATATAGTATGCAGATTTGGCATTCCTCAAACCTTGGTTTCAGACAATGGAACTCAATTCTCTGGAGCGAAGATAAAAGACTGGTGCAAAGGACTCTCTATCAAGCAGTTCTTCACTTCTGTTGGAAATCCTCAAGCAAATGGGCAAACCGAGGTCACCAACCGGACCATTCTACAACACCTCGAAACACGCCTCGGCAATGCCAAAGGAAAATGGGTGGATGAGTTGCCAAGTGTTCTGTGGGCATATCGAACCACTCCACGCTCTTCAACTGGAGAATCTCCTTTCAACCTGGCCTACGGAGCGGAAGCTGTGGCTCCTGCCGAAATTGGAGAGCAATCATGGCGAGTGAAACAGTACACTTCATCTGGAAATGACCAAGCCCTCCGAATTTCATTGGACTTGGTGGATGAACTGCGAGATGAAGCTTCGACACGAGCCGAGAGATATCGAGCTTGTATGACTAAAGCATACAATGATAGAGTCAAGCCAAGATCTTTCCAGGTCGGAGACCTTGTATTAAGAAAAACTGACATCTTGAAGTCCGTAGGCAAGCTGGATCCGAAATGGGAAGGCCCCTACAAAGTAATTGAGATTGTGAAGATGGGAACATATCGCCTCCAACATTCAGATGGAAGAATACTTCCCAGGCCTTGGAACGTGGCCAACCTGAAGAAGTTTTATGCATAAACTGCAACTCTCGCCAATAATAGGCTAAATTTATCTTTTTTAGCATATTTTCCTTATGTTTTCATATTACAATTTTGTGATACGTTTTTCTACTAATTTGATTATTTTGTTATATAAACAGATTACTTTGTCGAATGCATATCATATCTCCTCTCCTATACTAACGCTTACTTACGACATAAACGTCATAAACCCTAGCAGTCATAAAAAATTCCCAACAATAAGAGGCTTGGCCAGCCCCATGGGACATTTGAACTTATGACGCTGTAAGAGGTCAGGACGACATAATAATATTATAAGTCCCGGGATACCTCACCACGCACCAAGTGGGTTTAGGAATTCCCCATGAGACAAAATCTTGGGAGATTGATCCCCTCCCAAGTACTCCAATGTTAAAGCGATAGTATTTTATTCATCAAACAAGTGTGCAATAGCAAATTCAAATTGCAAAAGAGATATGATAATCGACAAAAAGAACAAACAAAGTCTATAACTTTGACTTTGTTACAAAAAAAAACTGCCCAAAAGTGGCAAGAAATAATAAAACTAAACTGCTCCACGGCTCCAATGGGTAGTCTTCATGTAGTTATGACACACACAGTCATTATTGATTGTATAAGCTAAAAATTCGAACGCAAAGCTTCGATCATCTCCTCATCACCCAGACCTCCCAATAAATCTCCTAAGGGAGGTTCCGAGTCATCCTCAACTCTTGCAGTACTAGGCTCCGGAATTTTAGGGTGAATCATCATAATAATTTCCTCCGGAACTAGTTGAGTATCCCGTAGTTCTTTGCGACAATCCACGACAACTTCGTCATGAATAACAATCGCCCGCTGAATCACTTCATCTCTAAAAGCTGTGGATGCTCGATATCCTTCAATTGCTTTTTCTCCGGTACTTTGCAAGAGATTCTTGCCTATTGACGAATTGAGAAAAGTCTCACCGGTCTCCGATTCATGGAAATATTTTCCCCTAAGTAGCTCCATCTCCTTACACATTGCATCATACTTTTTGGATTTCTCTTCAAGCTCCTTTTGCGACTTGAGAAAATCATCTCGGGCCTTAGCACCTTCCTCGCCGAGTCTTTTGCACTCACCCCTTAATGACGCCAGCTCGTCATCAAAATTTTTCCCGGAATAAAAATAGGAATTATGTAAGAATAAAATTGACTAATATTGAAACTCTTTCGATTGTGTTTGAACGGAAAAATTTAGATTTGAAAAATTATTTGAGAAAATGATTTGAAATGATCACTCAAAACAGTAATGATTGATTATACTATATGCATGGATGTGTTTACTTTAAATGATGAGATTGAACAAAAATAGATTAAAGTATGATTATTAAGATAATTTAATAGGATGTAGAGTGGTTATGGATAAATAATAATATGTTTAGTTGAATGTATTAAAAAAAAATATCACTCTCTCACCTTGTAAAGATTTATAATCCCATGAAAAATTTAGGACTAAAAATCATATATGAATCTTATCATTAACAGACAAAAAGATTTATACCTTTTTTCAATTTTGCAAGTAAACATAGGATTAGTCGATATTAACTATGTAATCCTTCATTTATCAAGGCAAGTAAACGCAGCCTATATATATTGAGATTTAAAAATCATTATCATTTGGATTTGCCGGAAAAAGCCAATGGGGCCAAACGCCCTCCGGAGAAACTATTTCAATCGCATTGGGGTGTACTGGCTAAGCACCAGCCCATTTATATTCTTTAACACTAGGGCCCTAACTACGTCTTCACTCGAATGATTCAATTGGGCCAAGGATCACTATAAAACGACGTCGTTACAAAATTTGTAAGAACTTTTAAAATTTATTACTTCTTTAATGCAAATGTAAATGTTTGATTGAAAAGGTATAAAATATTACTGATACATGTTGAATTTTTCCCTATTTTATCTTAATTAATTAACTAGTATTTCACCCGTGCGATGCACGGAGTGTTATTCATATACAATAAATAAAAAAATTAGATAATATAATTTTTTTTTTGTTGTGCAGTAATAAGTAAACCATAAATTTCATAGTGAAGATATTAATGTGCCAAAAAAATATTTCAAATTATGAAAAATTTCTTTAAATACAACATTTGTCGTTGAGTTTTTTTGGCTACCGTCTACATTGCATATTAAAATTTTGAGGCCCTTCGGATTTGTAACCCTGGATACAGCGACGTACAACTGGCCATGACTGAAAACAGGCTTCTTCAGAAAAAGTCCAACATGTGATAATGATTGTCCCTGACTTTTGTTAATTATCATTGCATACGAAACAATTAGGGGAAATTGTCTTCGTTGAAACTTGAAAGGAAGTCTTGGATCAGAAGGGGTCAATGACATTCTTGGAATAAGAACTTTATGACCTGCATTATTTCCTGTAAGAATTTTTCCTTCCAAAACATGGTTTCCAAGCCTCGTGATAACCAATCTAGTACCATTGCATAATCTAAGAGAATGATCTATGTTTTGCAGCAACATAACAGGAGTTCCAACCTTCAAATTTAGTTCGTGATTTGGAACTCCAGAGCATCTAATTCCATTTAAGAATTCGGGAGTATGAACGTCATTCAATAAATCAACATTTCTGTCCGAATGACATGCCGAATCAGAACTTAAATACATCCTTCCCTCCGAATTGTTCATTGATATCATGTATTCATTTATGGACTGAACAACATCCAGAGTTGGTGCTAATATAGCTCTCTGCTGGAAGTATGTTGTATCACAAACTGTACTACCAAACAACGGATATGTATTCTTGAAGATTGTTGCAATAGGATCATCGATGTCTTTAAGCAACATTTCATTTGGAATATCAATCTCCGCATAGCCGTCATTTGTTTCTTCAATTTTTCCGTCTCCTATATTCGAAATCCAATCAGAAAATCTCTTGATTTCATCACCATCTTCATCAGAAGCCAAATTCCGAAGTCGCATATTCTTAGTCAATCTCAATACTGTGCAATGTCTCCACAAATATGACGAATTAATAGTGGCATGAACAATATCCTGTCTGCTACCCTTCGGAATAACTGGCAAAATCTGTCGAAAATCACCACCAAATACAATTGGTTTGCCTCCAAAAGGGAGTTGAAAGCTTAAAGGATTTGAAAACCTCAGTATGTCACACATGCTTCTGTCCAGTGATTCGAAACAAAACTTGTGCATCATTGGAGCCTCATCCCATATAATAAGTTTGGATTTCACAATGAGTTCCGCCAGAGGACTCCCTTATTTGATATTGCATGTGGATTCTTCGTTAGGATTAAACGGAATTGCAAAGCGAGAATGAGCAGTTCTTCCACCAGGAAGAAGAAGAGATGCGATACCACTGGAAGCCACGTTTAGGACAATTTCTCCCTTTGATCTCAAGGCTGCTGATAGGGTCTTCCAAATGAACGTTTTTCCAGTTCCACCATAACCGTAAACAAAAAACATTCCACCCTTGTTTGAATTAATCGCATCCATCACCGTGTCATATACGTGACGTTGCTCACGGTTTAAATTTTTAAGAAGATGATCATATTCTTCTGATAAAGATCTTCTATCAAAACGCAACTCATCTTGTATTAACCTGTTTCGTGAAGCCTCAAAATATTGATCACCGGGAAATGACATTGATTGAAAATCACGGAGACTTCTTCCGCAACTTCTCAAAAGCTTCTCAATTTCAACCAATGAATAATTCCTGATTTCCTCATCATTTAATTGCAATTCTAAGAAAAAACAATGATATTAACAATTTTTTAACATATTCTAAAATAAATGTCAAGCAACAAATAGTTTTTACCTTGATGTTTTAGCAAGTTTCATTGTCTGTACAAAATATCATCCGATAAGTATGTCCAGCAGGACTCCCAAACTACTTCGGGTCGACTAATGCAATCCGAAGACAATAATGTAGCAAAAAGCACTCTCATTGATTGAGCTGAAGCCCATTGACTTGCCTCGACGATACCATCAATATACTCTTTGTCATCATTTAACAATCCTAATCCATAGCAAGCATCGCGAAATGACTGATACTGAACACCATTTACAAAAGAAATATCATCGTAGCATTTTGCACCACGGATGACGTTCAACAGACATCTTAGATAGTACAAATCCCCAGCTCCAAGCGGAACAAAAAAAATACGTCCAATTGAAAATCTTCTTTTCCTTGGAACCCATTCACGTGATTCTTGCTTCCAAACAAATTTCATTGGAAATTGAGCATATGTTAATTCTCTTGCCTCAGGATATTTTTTATTGGCTTCAAACCAAGCTAAAAACATGCTTTGAGTAACAGAATAACGATCAAGAACATTTTCAACCTGGTCCAAATCAGAAAACACGACATTTTGTTCGTTCGGGAGATGAAAGCTTAATCTCTCGACTGGTGGATCTCTATACTGAATGTCAAATCCAAAAATTCTCCAAACAGCCTCACATGAAGAAATATATCTACAATCATAATACATATTAACTTCATCAACATGCTTACCCGAGTTTTCTTCATTATCACTCTGATAAAATGATGCAGTCACACGATCATGTCCCTTATTTATATACTTGAACAGATACTTGATGGCTCGAGATTGGTTACACCATTCAACGTTCATATGAGCTCCATAACGAACCAACAGATAATGATTATGGGGAACGACATATCTGTTGTCCAGATTAATACCATTTTTAAGAACAGTTAGCCCATTATCTCTACGTTTATAGATTGGGTATCCATCCTCGTCTATCGATGTGACGTCAACAAAGTTTTTTGGAAAATGTTTTGTGCAACGACCATCTGACATGCATGGAGAATGCTTTCTTGCTTCACCACATGGGCCATGTATCATGAAATCACGCACAGCCGCAAAATAAATTGGATCCTCCTTCTCATCAGGAATTTCAGCCGAGACAATACCATCTATTGCCTCTGTTCCTGGAAATTTGTCTTCTTTATGGAGAAAAATCAAAATGTGTGCATGAGGTAATCCTCGCTTTTGGAATTCCACCGTATATATAACTGAAATAAGGTTAATAAACAAATTTGAAATTATTATAAAAAATTAGTATTCTACAAATCAAGATTAAAAAATATTTATTATTTAATGATTGTATTTAAATCATTACCTGCTTGAACATTTTCGAAAATCTTGTTCGTACGAATATCTTTAATCAAACCATCCAGCTTAACTTTGAATATTCTGCACACAATATCAGGACGATCTTCAGGTTTCAAACCTCTAGCCTCAACAAATCTAACAATTTCAGGCCACTTGGGTTAACATGTAAAAGTTATAAACAAATCTGGATATCCGGCCCATCTACATATAGCCATCGCATCTTGATAGTTTTGAATCATGTATCTGGCCCCTCCAGTGAATGTAGATGGCAATATAATTCATTTTCCTTGCGTATATGCATCTGTTTCCCCACGCAAAAGAGCATCATGGAGGCCTTTGTACATTTCACATCGTAGTTGCTTTTGATTCATCTTGATATACGTCAACCTTGCAGATTCAATCATTGTGTATGCATCAACAACAAATTGCTGGAAAAGCCTTCTCGAACAGAGGATTGTAGATGCTTCATGATTCCTCTCATGTAGTCGAAACGCAAAAAATTCTCTCATACTTACATTTTTTCTCCCCCGAGAACTTGAACTTGAAGTAGACAAAATGATATATTCTCTGTAGCCATCCTCACCATATGGAAAAAGTAAAGGATATTGAAGACCCAAGTATGAAGCATTCAATTCATTGATACGTTTAAGTTGTCCTGTTTGTGTTTCTACTAAAATATCCCTATCACCTAAAGATTGATCAAAATCTCCCACGATCAGTGCAGCAACTTCAGAAGTTGAAGGAAGATTATATCTTCTTGCATCTCGACCTCTTCTACCGATCAACTTTAATTTCACGTCAGATCGCCCTTCCTCCATCATCTTTTCTCTGGCCATCCTAAAAGACTTGACCAAAACATTATTTTCATCTAACATTGATTTCAAATCATATACTATCTCAAAATGAAGGTCATTATTGACATTTTTTTGCCTGCATAAAATAGCACGTATTCAATAAAAGTTAACAAAATATATATTTTAATGCATGCATCAATTTAATAAAAAGAAATGGATATAGAAAAAAAATACCTGACAGCATATATTCTATTTGAAATTTCGTTATCAGTGTCATAAATATATAATTGAGCGAACTTGGGGGTTGAGCCTTCACATGGAAGTAGACTTCCGATTAGATGATAATTCTGGCCATGTAGTTTAAAAACTGGAGGGGCCCCGCCACTATTTAAACTCGAGTCTATTTTTCCTCCCATGGATGTGAAGCAAAACATATTGTTGTAAGATCGAATATTGTCGCAAAAATGTTTGCTCTTATCGCTCACTCCATACAACAAATCATGTAATATTCGAGGGGAATTTTTCAAAATTGGAAGTTGGATTTTTCCTTGCATGCAACATAGAGAATATTTAGGATCCTTAGATTTAAAATGCCGACATAACCTTTCTTCGTACCAAAACTTAGCTCCACAAAAATTGCATATGTATGTTGGATCACCAATATCCCAATAATCTACATGTAAATAAAGAAATTTTTTAATTTTAAAAAATGTGTTAAAAGTCCAATTTTGAAGAATGAAATAGAATAGATCGTACCAATCGATTTCATGGAAATCTTTGTTGCACCATGGAAAACACGTTCATTTTGAGAAATGAATTCCAAAGTTTTTGAGATTTGATCAAAAGAGTCAACTGCACAAAAAAACCCAAATACATTAAGTGCGTTAAGATGGGTTTGCCATACCCGCCATTAACATCCTTAGCTATAAACCCAAATTAGAATAGATTGTAAAAACATGAGCTACATCTTTATGTTAGTTCATAATGAGAAATGCCAATTAATGTATTTATTTATATATTTTTATTTTTAGCTATAAATTTGTATTTATGGATAAGATATAACAAATATCACTATTAATTCAAACTGAAAAATCTAATATAAAAGTTGTATTATTAATATAATTAAAAAATTAAAATCTTAATTTAAAAACAAATACAATAAATTAAAACATAAGTACGTGTATTAATAAAATAATTATCTAATAAAATATGTGTTGCTTGATAATTGTGTTAAAATGTGAGCTCAATTTATCATATAACCGTGTTAGTGTAAAAATGGTCTAAAACAATATATATATATATATTTAGAACTTAAGGCTAATTTTTTAAATATTAATTTTAACTAATATCAAATTTGATTATAAGTATTTGTAGAAGATTATTTTGAAAAAATACATTATTTATGTTTAATTTTGGACCAAAATGTATAACTATTTTATAGTCTCAACAAATGTTGGGTATCAACCTGCAATCAAAATTACACTTGGATTGGAAGGCCGAATTATAGTCGATGCTATTACAACTTAAATGAAGCCCAAATAAAAACTAACTCATACCTACAATCATCATATATATATATATATATATATATATATATATAGAGCAAACCCTAAAACCTACACGCCTCCAGTGTCTCCATTCTCATTGATTTCTTCCAACACTTGCACTAAAAAATCTACACACACATTTTTTCCCTTATTTCAAGTGCGAAAACCATCGTCTTCTCATACATACATGCAGCCTATTGATATTACAGTGGTTTTTTCGGGAAAGGATATGTGGATTCGGTCATTGGAGAATCAAATCTATGGAGATCCGGTCGTCCGAGAACTGGATCTAAGGAGATTTCATCGTCTTCGATTTATTTTATTTTTCCCGTTTTATTTGATGTTTCTACCTTTCATCATCTTTATAAGCATCTTATACATATCTATTTTAATTTTTCCCGTCATAATGTACTGCAGACTCAGATCTATTCACATCTAAGAAATTGATCTATTGAGATATCATCATATTTGATATATTTAATTAATTAATTTTTCTCGCATTCTTTTATGTTTGTATATTTTATCAACTTTATAAGAATTTAATACAGATAATTTTAAATTTTTCCCGTATTAGGGAGACACAGATCTATCTAGATCCCGTCGTCCGAGAACTGGATCTAATTAATGAGATATCATCGTCTTCGATTTATTTAATTTTTCTCGCATTCTTTGATGTTTGTGTCTTTTATCATCTTTATATGCACCTAATACAGATCCGTTTCATTTTCTTCCATATTAGGTTAGTGAAGAATCAGATCTATCAATATTCGGTTATCCGAGAACTGGATCTATTCAGATATCGTCGTATTTGAGAAAAATTAAGCATATTATTCTTAGTACCTGATTTTGTTTAAACTGATAAGCTAATGATTATATGTTTTCCATGTAGTTTCTGGATTTTTGAAGGAGCACAAATATAGTCATTAGTGAGTTAAATTAAATAACAAACAAACAGGTACGCAACTTACTTTCAAATTTTCAAATCAAAGTAAATGCTTGTCTAGAAAACTCACTTTCTATTTGAGGATTACTCTTCGGACGTTTCCCATTTAGAATTGTAGATTTTGTCAGTCGCTTCATTCTTTTGATTCACTACTGCAATGAATGGTTTACTGCTCCTCTGATTGTTGAATAACTGGTGTTTACCTGTATCTGAAAATGTTACTATCCAGAAAGAATATTATGGATATTTTAATGGAATAGGATATGTAGTGTCTGGTTGTTTAAATTGAACCCACACATATATAACATATTTGAACAATAAATGCGATCACATTCCCATACTGTCTGGGAAGCTTCGTTTTGAAAATTTTAAAGAACTTTAATAATCTCCTTGAGCTGTGTCAAATAATTGTAGAATACTAATAGACCTTTTCCATTAAATGTGATTTGAAATTCGTTTTTATGATATCTAGGCTTTAAATGAAATGAGTTTAATTTCCTACCAGTTTTTTTAATAACCTCCTTGAACTTTGTCAAATATTTATTGAATTATTTTTTTATCATATATATGCATTAAAATAAATGGGTTTTAATTCTATGTTTACGTTTAAATAAAAAATAATATACATTTTTATTAATCATATTTTTACCTTGTGTAATGTTTTATGTGTAACTTAGTAATTTTATAACATCTATAACTTGGTGATATATATCTAAATCAATTAATTGTTCGATAATCAAAACAATTGGATATCCTATTGTGTTTTCATATTAAGTAATCTTTTTGTCACGAAATTATTACTATGTAAACAAAATTATATATGTATTGATATCATTGGTCTTGTGAATTTATTTTTTCACTACATGCTCGTGCACATCAAGTTTAATTTAGAATTCTTTTTGATGCTATATATGCGTTCAAATAAAAATTGGGTTTAAATTCAATGTTTACGTTGAAATGAAAAATAATATACATTTTTATAATTTTATTATTCATATTTTGTCATGTGTTATGATTTATGTGTAACGGTAATTTTATGACGTCTAATTTGATCATATATATCAAAATCTATTAATTGTTCGATAATCATAACAATTGGATATATGTTCTCTAATAAAATTTCTATTGTGTTTTCATATTAAGTAATATTATTGTCACGAAATTATTACTATGTAAAACAGTCATTTATGTATTGATATTATTGGTTTTGAGACATATATTGCTAATATAATATAATGTTTTTAGAAAATTATATTTTAAATTTATCATGTCTTAAGTTTATATGATTATAAAAATTATATAATTATCATATACTTTGTTATGATGGTCGATTTAAACATGTGAATATGTTTTTTCACTACATGATCTTGCTCATCAAATGATTTATGTCATGAAGCTATGCTAGCATGCAAATCTATTCAAAATAGGAATGGAGGACAAATTTAAAACTAAATCAGAATCTGAACCAAAACTAAAATTCCATAATTTGCCCTACCATAAAAGAGGAAAATTGAGGGCATTCAGCGATAAATTAAAACTTAAATATCGAATTCAACAAACTAAATTAAAGTCTTTCAACTGAAATATCATATTCAAATTGAAAATAACATTTTAATCCGTCTCCTGCTTGATCACAGTCTTCATTTTTTTTCCTGGAGCCATAGATGAAAACTCATCTAACAGGGACCTCTTCAAATTAGAGTCATTAATGACATCTTCTGCCACAGTCTTGGGGGTTGTTTTAAAAGGAGTGGTCACTTCATCTTCGGACGAACAAATCTACAAAAGTATTATAATTTAATTTATAAGTATTAAATAAATAATTAAAAAATAAATAAAATGCTCAAAATATTTTGTTCAAATACCTCTTTCAATTCTCCATGTTCAGTATTCTTCAACTTGAACAAAATATCCGATTCCTATGTTAGCCAAAGTAAAAAGCAATGAATAAATTATTTGATAATCTATTTGTATTCCATTCAATAATTTTAGTATACCTGACTTTCTAAAATTTCTCCACATAAGTTGTCAATAATATTGGTATCGCATGTAAGTTTCATGACAGTATATTGAATTCAATTGTTTGACTCGGTTTCACCTGAATTTTGAATAGAACCTTTCGATCCACTAAGTCATCTATTTTCTTTGGCATTTCTCCTCCTCTGAATTCCTGCCACATTTGTTAAACTTTTATCTATTTAATTAGATTTTATATTTTATATTTTTTATTTCTTTTAAAAAAATTCATAAAATGGTAAAAACATTTGAAAACAAATTAGATTAGATTAATTAATAAACCTCATTTAGTCCCTGAGATCTCAATTTCATTGCTGTTTTTCCAATAAGTTCTATACATTCCCTGTCCCACATTAAGAAAAGAGCATTTCCTGTGTCATCCACAACACGGACTTGGATCTTAAACATGTAATTTAAAAAGTAATGAAATTGTAGATTTAATGAACAATAAGTCATAGAATAATAATTCATATAATGATAAGTTAACCTACCTCAACTTCCCGTTTACATCAAAATGATCACATCTTTCACAATAAAAACTATCACCAACGGGGGTCATCTTCTTTGGACATTTGACACATGACAAATAATACCAGTCGCCATTATTTTCCACAACTACAACTTTTGCCAAAATCCAAAAACTTCCCACCTGGATATTATAGAAAAAATAATAACCATAATGAGATGGAACTAAGCAATTAAATATAATTTGAAATGACATTCAACAAGGTATATTAATTGTAGTGACCCTGCATGGAATCACCTACTAACTGACAACTAATAGCATGCATTAAACTTAAATACAGCAAAATACTTAAACAGAGTAAAAACGTGCGGAAACGTAATCCATAATTTACATATCAGCTTAGTAATATAATCCAGGCTTAAATCTGTAGTGATACAACCAAATCGAAATTCTTAAAAGTAAACATTATACAGCTAATAAATCGTGCTGTAAAAAAACTTGCAAAGCTCCTGCTCCCTAGTCCTGCCTTGAACTACCAGCTCCGTCCATCCTGCGACCTGCCCCATGGAATAGGGTGTCCAAGATAACAACTAGGACGTGAGCGCTACGCCCAGTACATAGACATGAGTAAACATATGTATATAATGCATGCAACATGATGACTGGTACAGGGTCATCTGAAAAGTCATGCTCAGAACCGGCGCCATATGAGTGCTGCCACCGCACGGATCAACCTCTGGGTGCAACCACACTCGTCTAGTACACCAGAGTAGACAGACATAAATGCCCCCGCCGTCGCGGTACTCTCAGTGACAGACTATCGAGTATAGAGCTGAGCGGCTCTATAGTCAGGTATAACAAGAAATAGGCTCAACGTGTATATGCACATGACATATGAGTATAGAAAAAGATAAATCATACATCATGCCATATAATAATGCCAAATAAATGCAACATATAAACATGTATACTCGCTGACAATCTCAGTCAATGTGTACGTACCTCTAGGCTAGTTCAAGTATAATAGGATCCTAGGTTCCAAGCCTATATTCAAAAGTTCACCGTATCACTACATAAATTCTATAAGCCTTAACTAAGCTAATAAGTACTCTCAAAACTTAAATAGATTCCCGAACCATACCTTCGTCCGTAGTTAGCCCTTTGGAGTTGCTAGTCCCGGATGACTATAACCACACCTTGGTTATTCCAGAACCTCTATTATAATCGATAGGGCCCTCAAGTGTATATCTCACACTATATAACTGAAGAAGGAAACTCGGGAATTCGTATTTCAAAACTGAAGCAAATGAGCCCTATTTATAGCCAAAATCTCGGCAACGATCGGAACCACCGATCTCGGGATCGGAGCTTCCGATTCCAGCTCATTCTGTGCATGTCCGACACGTCGGGATCGGAACCACTGTTCCGGGATTGGAACTTCCGATCGAACCCCCGATCAACACTTGTCAAAACTCACGGCTGAGTCATCGAGCATTGCTGGCTGGCTGAGATCGGAACCTCCGTTCCTGATCGGAACTTCCGATCTCCGTGCATCCGATCTGCTTCCGAAGTGGTCAGGATCGGAGCTTCCGAACTGGGATCGGAGCTTCCGATCTGGCCCAAAGTCAAAAGCCCAAATTCCTCTTCCGAAGTCCAATAACACTCCGAAATAGATCAATTACCAACCCTTAATCATGTTTAACATATTATTATCTTAAAATGGGTTCCGGGTTACTACATTCTCCCCACCTTTAGATATTTCGTCCGCGAAATAACATCTAAAGATAAATCAAGATAACAATATGAAACAACAAACCATGTCTTATTACAACAACGGTAATTACATCTTATATGGTAATCAAAAATACAAAGCAAACAACTCAGGATATTCTGCTCGCATACGACTCTCAGTTTCCCAAGTTGCTTCTTCAACGCCTCTGCGCTGCCACTGTACCATCACAAGTGGTATAGTCTTGTTCCGAAGAACTTTTTCCTTCCTGTCTAGGATACAGATTGGTCGTTCAACAAAAGACAGATCTGGCTCTAGCTGAATATCAGTAGATTGAATCACATGAGATTCATCAGCTATGTACTGTCGAAGCAACGACACATGAAAAACATTGTGTATACTGGAAAGAGATGGCGGTAAAGCCAAACGATAAGCAACATCTCCGATCTTCTCCAGTATCTGGAAAGGCCCAATGTAACGAGGAGACAAATTGCCTTTCACACCAAATCTCATCACCTTTCTGAAAGGTGATACTCGCAGAAAAACATATTCACCAGGCTCAAACTGAAGTGGCCTGCGGTGAATATTCGCATAACTGGCTTGTCTATCTTGAGCAACTTTGATCCTATGCTTGATCAAATCTACCTTGTCTACAATCTGCTGCACCAATTCAGGACCCTCGACTTGCCGTTCCCCGATTTCATCCCAGAATAACGGAGTACGACACCGTCGACCATACAATGCCTCGAAAGGTGCCATATCAATACTACGATGATAACTGTTATTGTAGGCAAATTCAATCAAAGGTAACTGATCCTGCCAAGATAAACCAAAGTCCATGACAGAAGAACGTAGCATATCCTCCAGCGTACGAATAGTGCGCTCTGACTGCCCATCAGTCTCCGGATGATACGCAGTGCTCAAACTCAGAGTGGTACCCAACGCCTGCTGAAAACTACCCCAAAAACGTGAAGTAAATCGCGGATCTCTATCACTGACAATACTCACTGGAATCCCATGTAATCGCACAATCTCCTGGATATATAAGCGTGCCATGCGATCATAAGAATACTCCCGGTTATAAGGAATAAAGTGTGCTGATTTTGTCAAACGGTCAACGACAACCCAGATAGCATCACACTGACGTGAAGTCATAGGCAAGTGGGTAACAAAATCCATAGTCACGTGCTCCCACTTCCATTCGGGAATCTCAAGATTCTGCAGTAATCCACCTGGTCGTCGATGTTCAGCCTTGACCTGTTGACAAACCAAACATCTCGAAACAAATTGATACACACTTCGCTTCATCCCCTTCCACCAGAATCTAGTTCGCAAGTCCTTATACATTTTCATACTTCCAGGATGAACTGATAATCGACTCCTGTGAGCTTGAGATAGAATATCATTCCTGAGCTCCGCAACATTAGGTACAACCACTCTATTGGATAGGCACAATAAACCATCTGCCTGAAAATGGAATCCAGATGTATTAACTTCATTGGCTAGACGTGCCAATCGCTGAGTCTTAACATCAGATATCTGAGCATCTCTAATCCGAGAATACAATGCTGGCTCAGATAGAATAGTATACAAACGAATCTCATTCCTCCCTTTCTTGTGCTTGAGCGTAAAACTCAATGAACAGCACTCTTGAATCATATGAGATATTTCATTAGTCTGAAGTGCAGACAGTCTCACCTGCCGACTTAAGGCATCAGCAGTAAGATTAACAGAACCTGGATGATATTTGATTTCACAATCATAATCCTTCAGGAGATCCATCCAGCGTCTTTGTCGCATATTCAACTCTGCCTGAGTGAATAAATACTTCAAACTCTTGTGATCCGTAAATATCTCAAATTTCTCGCCATAAAGATAATGTCTCCAAATCTTGAGCGCAAATACAATGGCGGCTAACTCGAGATCATGCACTGGATAATGACTCTCATGCGTCTTCAACTGTCGAGAAGCATAGGCAATAACATGTCCATGCTGTGTCAAAACACATCCTAACCCCTGACCAGAGGCATCAGTATAGACAACATAACCTCCTGATCCAGAAGGTAGAGCTAGCACAGGTGCAGTAGTAAGACGTCTACGCAGCTCGTGAAATGACTCCTCACAATCCGAGGACCAAATGAAGGCAACATATTTCCGTGTAAGCTTAGTCAAAGGCCTGGCCAACTGTGAAAAATTCTCGATGAACCGACGGTAATATCCTGCTAGACCCAAGAAACTACGAATCTCAGCAACCGTCGTCGGTCGAGACCAGTTCAGCACTGCCTCTATCTTACTAGGATCAACAGATATCCCTTCATTAGAAATCACATGACCGAGAAATACTACCCGATCAAGCCAGAATTCACACTTACTCAATTTCGCATATAGCTGCTTATCTCGTAACGTCTGTAGAATAATCCTCAAATGCTGTGCATGCTCATCCTTGTCATGAGAATAGACAAGAATATCATCTATGAAGACGATGACAAATCTATCCAGATAATCTCGAAATATCTGATTCATCAGATTCATAAAGACTGCCGGTGCATTCGTCAAACCGAATGGCATCACCAGAAATTCATAATGCCCGTATCTGGTCCTGAAAGCAGTCGTAGATATATCTGAGTCTCGTACCCGCATCTGATGGTATCCAGATCTCAGATCTATCTTAGAATAAACAGAAGTACCCTGTAGTTGATCAAACAGATCATCAATCCGCGGCAAAGGATACTTATTCTTGATGGTGACACGATTCAACTGCCTGTAATCAATACATAATCGCATCGATCCATCCTTCTTCTTGAAAAACAAAACAGGTGCTCCCCACGGAGAAACACTCGGACGAATATATCCCTTATCAAGCAGATCCTGTAACTGCTGTTTCAATTCCCTCATCTCTGACGGTGCCAGACGATGAGGTGCTCGGGATATAGGCGTAGTTCCTGGTACTAGATCAATACCAAATTCAACCTCTCGAACCGGAGAAAAACCAGGAATCTCATCAGGGAATACGTCAGGAAACTCGCTGACAACCGGTAGCTGATCAATACCCGTACTACTCATGGACATATCAACTGCATAGATGAGGTAGCCCTCCCCACCTGACTCCAAGACATGACATGCCTTCAGAGCCGAAACAAGTGGCATCGGAGGTCGCGCACCCTCACCATAAAAGTATCAACTATCACCCTCAACGGAATGAAACTGTACCAGACGCTGATAACAATCCACAGTAGCGTGATACAAAGTCAGCATATCTATTCCCAAGATACAGTCAAAATCCGTCATCGCTAATATCATCAAATTAGCCGATAACACATTACCCTCAAACTCCAGAAGGCAACCCATCACTAGACGCTTAGTTACTATCTCTTGCTCCAACGGAGTAGATACAACTAAATCCATATCTAATGATACATAAGGTAATCTATGTCTCTTAACGAAGCGACTAGAAATAAAGGAATGCGATGCTCCAGTATCAATTAATACAAGTGCAGGAATACCACATAACAAGAAGTTACCTGCCAACATGCGATCGCTTCCCTCAGTAGCCTGCTCCTGAGACAGAGCAAACACCTGCCCTTGAGTCTGGGGACGATAACCAGAAGAACTCTGTGGTGCTGGCTGCTGACGTGGAAAAGTAGAAGCCTGAGATCCAACCTGGGATCCCGATCCACCAGCAGAACCCATGCGCTGAGGACAATCTCTCCGCAGATGTCCCTGCTGCCCACAAATATAACAAGCCCCAGTAGCTCTCCGACATGAAGCTGCAGGATGCTTCCCACCACAGTGGCTACAAAACTCCTCCTTCTTCTTCTTCTTCTTCCCAAAGCGGAAAGTACCTCGTGAACCACGAGAACCAGACGAAGTAGTAGGAGTAGAAGAAGACGTAGGTACAGATGGCACAACAGATTGAGCTCGAGGCTCAAAAGATCCACTAGGCTGTGCTGGCATCATCAACTGTGCACGCCTGTTGCTAGTCTCCACAAGACGGCAACGGTTCACCAAAGTCTCATAAGATACCGGGTCATCACAGACGACAACCTGAGAGTAGATATCTTGGTTCAGTCCTTGCAAAAAGATATCATATTTCGACGCATCACTCTCATTGATATGAGGATTGAAAGGTAGCAGATCAAGAAATCGCTGTTGATACTGATCAATAGTCATTGATCCTTGCCTCAAAGTAAGCAACTCCATAGATCGTGCTTGGCGAACAGCCGGAGGAAAATATAATTTCTGAAACTCCCGACAGAAATCCCCCCAAGTCACCTGTCCTCTCTCAGTACGTGCCTGAGCAACCTTGGCATCCCACCAAAAACGTGCTCTATCCTCTAGAACGAATTCTAGAACTTCCAGTTTCTGCTCCTCAGTACACTCAAAAGCTCGGAACGTGCTTTCAAGTTTAGACATCCAGCTTCTAGCTTGTTCAGGATTCTCGCCTCCCACTAAGGGTTTCGGTCCTACCTGCATAAACTTATTGATAGAGTAGCGACGTCTACCCTCATGATGACGATGTTGATCATCCTGATGATGATGGCGACGATGATGATGACCACTTCCCTGGCCAACACTACCGTGACTCTCGTCAGCCATATCCTGAAAAGAATTGCACATTAAAATCCCAAATGCGCAAAAATTACTCAAGACTAAACTAAATCCCAAGTACTAATCCCAAAATCTATGCATGCTCTGATACCAAAAATGTAGTGACCCTGCATGGAATCACCTACTAACTGGCAACTAATAGCATGCATTAAACTTAAATACAGCAAAATACTTAAACAGAGTAAAAACGTGCGGAAACGTAATCCATAATTTACATATCAGCTTAGTAATATAATCCAGGCTTAAATCTGTAGTGATACAACCAAATCGAAATTCTTAAAAGTAAACATTATACAGCTAATAAATCGTGCTGTATAAAAACTTGCAAAGCTCCTGCTCCCTAGTCCTGCCTTGAACTACCAGCTCCGTCCATCCTGCGACCTGCCCCATGGAATAGGGTGTCCAAGATAACAACTAGGACGTGAGCGCTACGCCCAGTACATAGACATGAGTAAACATATGTATATAATGCATGCAACATGATGACTGGTACAGGGTCATCTGAAAAGTCATGCTCAGAACCGGCGCCATATGAGTGCTGCCACCGCACGGATCAACCTCTGGGTGCAACCACACTCGTCTAGTACACCAGAGTAGACAGACATAAATGCCCCCGCCGTCGCGGTACTCTCAGTGACAGACTATCGAGTATAGAGCTGAGCGGCTCTATAGTCAGGTATAACAAGAAATAGGCTCAACGTGTATATGCACATGACATATGAGTATAGAAAAAGATAAATCATACATCATGCCATATAATAATGCCAAATAAATGCAACATATAAACATGTATACTCGCTGGCAATCTCAGTCAATGTGTACGTACCTCTAGGCTAGTTCAAGTATAATAGGATCCTAGGTTCCAAGCCTATATTCAAAAGTTCACCGTATCACTACATAAATTCTATAAGCCTTAACTAAGCTAATAAGTACTCTCAAAACTTAAATAGATTTCCGAACCATACCTTCGTCCGTAGTTAGCCCTTTGGAGTTGCTAGTCCCGGATGACTATAACCACACCTTGGTTATTCCAGAACCTCTATTATAATCGATAGGGCCCTCAAGTGTATATCTCACACTATATAACTGAAGAAGGAAACTCGGGAATTCGTATTTCAAAACTGAAGCAAATGAGCCCTATTTATAGCCAAAATCTCGGCAACGATCGGAACCACCGATCTCGGGATCGGAGCTTCCGATTCCAGCTCATTCTGTGCATGTCCGACACGTCGGGATCGGAACCACCGTTCCGGGATTGGAACTTCCGATCGAACCCCCGATCAACACTTGTCAAAACTCACGGCTGAGTCATCGAGCATTGCTGGCTGGCTGAGATCGGAACCTCCGTTCCTGATCGGAACTTCCGATCTCCGTGCATCCGATCTGCTTCCGAAGTGGTCAGGATCGGAGCTTCCGAACTGGGATCGGAGCTTCCGATCTGGCCCAAAGTCAAAAGCCCAAATTCCTCTTCCGAAGTCCAATAACACTCCGAAATAGATCAATTACCAACCCTTAATCATGTTTAACATATTATTATCTTAAAATGGGTTCCGGGTTACTACATTCTCCCCACCTTTAGATATTTCGTCCGCGAAATAACATCTAAAGATAAATCAAGATAACAATATGAAACAACAAACCATGTCTTATTACAACAACGGTAATTACATCTTATACGGTAATCAAAAATACAAAGCAAACAACTCAGGATATTCTGCTCGCATACGACTCTCAGTTTCCCAAGTTGCTTCTTCAACGCCTCTGCGCTGCCACTGTACCATCACAAGTGGTATAGTCTTGTTCCGAAGAACTTTTTCCTTCCTGTCTAGGATACAGATTGGTCGTTCAACAAAAGACAGATCTGGCTCTAGCTGAATATCAGTAGATTGAATCACATGAGATTCATCAGCTATGTACTGTCGAAGCAACGACACATGAAAAACATTGTGTATACTGGAAAGAGATGGCGGTAAAGCCAAACGATAAGCAACATCTCCGATCTTCTCCAGTATCTAGAAAGGCCCAATGTAACGAGGAGACAACTTGCCTTTCACACCAAATCTCATCACCTTTCTGAAAGGTGATACTCGCAGAAAAACATATTCACCAGGCTCAAACTGAAGTGGCCTGCGGTGAATATTCGCATAACTGGCTTGTCTATCTTGAGCAACTTTGATCCTATGCTTGATCAAATCTACCTTGTCTACAATCTGCTGCACCAATTCAGGACCCTCGACTTGCCGTTCCCCGATTTCATCCCAGAATAACGGAGTACGACACCGTCGACCATACAATGCCTCGAAAGGTGCCATATCAATACTACGATGATAACTGTTATTGTAGGCAAATTCAATCAAAGGTAACTGATCCTGCCAAGATAAACCAAAGTCCATGACAGAAGAACGTAGCATATCCTCCAGCGTACGAATAGTGCGCTCTGACTGCCCATCAGTCTCCGGATGATACGCAGTGCTCAAACTCAGAGTGGTACCCAACGCCTGCTGAAAACTACCCCAAAAACGTGAAGTAAATCGCGGATCTCTATCACTGACAATACTCACTGGAATCCCATGTAATCGCACAATCTCCTGGATATATAAGCGTGCCATGCGATCATAAGAATACTCCCGGTTATAAGGAATAAAGTGTGCTGATTTTGTCAAACGGTCAACGACAACCCAGATAGCATCACACTGACGTGAAGTCATAGGCAAGTGGGTAACAAAATCCATAGTCACGTGCTCCCACTTCCATTCGGGAATCTCAAGATTCTGCAGTAATCCACCTGGTCGTCGATGTTCAGCCTTGACCTGTTGACAAACCAAACATCTCGAAACAAATTGATACACACTTCGCTTCATCCCCTTCCACCAGAATCTAGTTCGCAAGTCCTTATACATTTTCATACTTCCAGGATGAACTGATAATCGACTCCTGTGAGCTTGAGATAGAATATCATTCCTGAGCTCCGCAACATTAGGTACAACCACTCTATTGGATAGGCACAATAAACCATCTGCCTGAAAATGGAATCCAGATGTATTAACTTCATTGGCTAGACGTGCCAATCGCTGAGTCTTAACATCAGATATCTGAGCATCTCTAATCCGAGAATACAATGCTGGCTCAGATAGAATAGTATACAAACGAATCTCATTCCTCCCTTTCTTGTGCTTGAGCGTAAAACTCAATGAACAGCACTCTTGAATCATATGAGATATTTCATTAGTCTGAAGTGCAGACAGTCTCACCTGCCGACTTAAGGCATCAGCAGTAAGATTAACAGAACCTGGATGATATTTGATTTCACAATCATAATCCTTCAGGAGATCCATCCAGCGTCTTTGTCGCATATTCAACTCTGCCTGAGTGAATAAATACTTCAAACTCTTGTGATCCGTAAATATCTCAAATTTCTCGCCATAAAGATAATGTCTCCAAATCTTGAGCGCAAATACAATGGCGGCTAACTCGAGATCATGCACTGGATAATGACTCTCATGCGTCTTCAACTGTCGAGAAGCATAGGCAATAACATGTCCATGCTGTGTCAAAACACATCCTAACCCCTGACCAGAGGCATCAGTATAGACAACATAACCTCCTGATCCAGAAGGTAGAGCTAGCACAGGTGCAGTAGTAAGACGTCTACGCAGCTCGTGAAATGACTCCTCACAATCCGAGGACCAAATGAAGGCAACATATTTCCGTGTAAGCTTAGTCAAAGGCCTGGCCAACTGTGAAAAATTCTCGATGAACCGACGGTAATATCCTGCTAGACCCAAGAAACTACGAATCTCAGCAACCGTCGTCGGTCGAGACCAGTTCAGCACTGCCTCTATCTTACTAGGATCAACAGATATCCCTTCATTAGAAATCACATGACCGAGAAATACTACCCGATCAAGCCAGAATTCACACTTACTCAATTTCGCATATAGCTGCTTATCTCGTAACGTCTGTAGAATAATCCTCAAATGCTGTGCATGCTCATCCTTGTCATGAGAATAGACAAGAATATCATCTATGAAGACGATGACAAATCTATCCAGATAATCTCGAAATATCTGATTCATCAGATTCATAAAGACTGCCGGTGCATTCGTCAAACCGAATGGCATCACCAGAAATTCATAATGCCCGTATCTGGTCCTGAAAGCAGTCGTAGATATATCTGAGTCTCGTACCCGCATCTGATGGTATCCAGATCTCAGATCTATCTTAGAATAAACAGAAGTACCCTGTAGTTGATCAAACAGATCATCAATCCGCGGCAAAGGATACTTATTCTTGATGGTGACACGATTCAACTGCCTGTAATCAATACATAATCGCATCGATCCATCCTTCTTCTTGAAAAACAAAACAGGTGCTCCCCACGGAGAAACACTCGGACGAATATATCCCTTATCAAGCAGATCCTGTAACTGCTGTTTCAATTCCCTCATCTCTGACGGTGCCAGACGATGAGGTGCTCGGGATATAGGCGTAGTTCCTGGTACTAGATCAATACCAAATTCAACCTCTCGAACCGGAGGAAAACCAGGAATCTCATCAGGGAATACGTCAGGAAACTCGCTGACAACCGGTAGCTGATCAATACCCGTACTACTCATGGACATATCAACTGCATAGATGAGGTAGCCCTCCCCACCTGACTCCAAGACATGACATGCCTTCAGAGCCGAAACAAGTGGCATCGGAGGTCGCGCACCCTCACCATAAAAGTATCAACTATCACCCTCAACGGAATGAAACTGTACCAGACGCTGATAACAATCCACAGTAGCGTGATACAAAGTCAGCATATCTATTCCCAAGATACAGTCAAAATCCGTCATCGCTAATATCATCAAATTAGCCGATAACACATTACCCTCAAACTCCAGAAGGCAACCCATCACTAGACGCTTAGTTACTATCTCTTGCTCCAACGGAGTAGATACAACTAAATCCATATCTAATGATACATAAGGTAATCTATGTCTCTTAACGAAGCGACTAGAAATAAAGGAATGCGATGCTCCAGTATCAATTAATACAAGTGCAGGAATACCACATAACAAGAAGTTACCTGCCAACATGCGATCGCTTCCCTCAGTAGCCTGCTCCTGAGACAGAGCAAACACCTGCCCTTGAGTCTGGGGACGATAACCAGAAGAACTCTGTGGTGCTGGCTGCTGACGTGGAAAAGTAGAAGCCTGAGATCCAACCTGGGATCCCGATCCACCAGCAGAACCCATGCGCTGAGGACAATCTCTCCGCAGATGTCCCTGCTGCCCACAAATATAACAAGCCCCAGTAGCTCTCCGACATGAAGCTGCAGGATGCTTCCCACCACAGTGGCTACAAAACTCCTCCTTCTTCTTCTTCTTCTTCCCAAAGCGGAAAGTACCTCGTGAACCACGAGAACCAGACGAAGTAGTAGGAGTAGAAGAAGACGTAGGTACAGATGGCACAACAGATTGAGCTCGAGGCTCAAAAGATCCACTAGGCTGTGCTGGCATCATCAACTGTGCACGCCTGTTGCTAGTCTCCACAAGACGGCAACGGTTCACCAAAGTCTCATAAGATACCGGGTCATCACAGACGACAACCTGAGAGTAGATATCTTGGTTCAGTCCTTGCAAAAAGATATCATATTTCGACGCATCACTCTCATTGATATGAGGATTGAAAGGTAGCAGATCAAGAAATCGCTGTTGATACTGATCAATAGTCATTGATCCTTGCCTCAAAGTAAGCAACTCCATAGATCGTGCTTGGCGAACAGCCGGAGGAAAATATAATTTCTGAAACTCCCGACAGAAATCCCCCCAAGTCACCTGTCCTCTCTCAGTACGTGCCTGAGCAACCTTGGCATCCCACCAAAAACGTGCTCTATCCTCTAGAACGAATTCTAGAACTTCCAGTTTCTGCTCCTCAGTACACTCAAAAGCTCGGAACGTGCTTTCAAGTTTAGACATCCAGCTTCTAGCTTGTTCAGGATTCTCGCCTCCCACTAAGGGTTTCGGTCCTACCTGCATAAACTTATTGATAGAGTAGCGACGTCTACCCTCATGATGACGATGTTGATCATCCTGATGATGATGGCGACGATGATGATGACCACTTCCCTGGCCAACACTACCGTGACTCTCGTCAGCCATATCCTGAAAAGAATTGCACATTAAAATCCCAAATGCGCAAAAATTACTCAAGACTAAACTAAATCCCAAGTACTAATCCCAAAATCTATGCATGCTCTGATACCAAAAATGTAGTGACCCTGCATGGAATCACCTACTAACTGGCAACTAATAGCATGCATTAAACTTAAATACAGCAAAATACTTAAACAGAGTAAAAACGTGCGGAAACGTAATCCATAATTTACATATCAGCTTAGTAATATAATCCAGGCTTAAATCTGTAGTGATACAACCAAATCGAAATTCTTAAAAGTAAACATTATACAGCTAATAAATCGTGCTGTATAAAAACTTGCAAAGCTCCTGCTCCCTAGTCCTGCCTTGAACTACCAGCTCCGTCCATCCTGCGACCTGCCCCATGGAATAGGGTGTCCAAGATAACAACTAGGACGTGAGCGCTACGCCCAGTACATAGACATGAGTAAACATATGTATATAATGCATGCAACATGATGACTGGTACAGGGTCATCTGAAAAGTCATGCTCAGAACCGGCGCCATATGAGTGCTGCCACCGCACGGATCAACCTCTGGGTGCAACCACACTCGTCTAGTACACCAGAGTAGACAGACATAAATGCCCCCACCGTCGCGGTACTCTCAGTGACAGACTATCGAGTATAGAGCTGAGCGGCTCTATAGTCAGGTATAACAAGAAATAGGCTCAACGTGTATATGCACATGACATATGAGTATAGAAAACGATAAATCATACATCATGCCATATAATAATGCCAAATAAATGCAACATATAAACATGTATACTCGCTGGCAATCTCAGTCAATGTGTACGTACCTCTAGGCTAGTTCAAGTATAATAGGATCCTAGGTTCCAAGCCTATATTCAAAAGTTCACCGTATCACTACATAAATTCTATAAGCCTTAACTAAGCTAATAAGTACTCTCAAAACTTAAATAGATTCCCGAACCATACCTTCGTCCGTAGTTAGCCCTTTGGAGTTGCTAGTCCCGGATGACTATAACCACACCTTGGTTATTCCAGAACCTCTATTATAATCGATAGGGCCCTCAAGTGTATATCTCACACTATATAACTGAAGAAGGAAACTCGGGAATTCGTATTTCAAAACTGAAGCAAATGAGCCCTATTTATAGCCAAAATCTCGGCAAAGATCGGAACCACCGATCTCGGGATCGGAGCTTCCGATTCCAGCTCATTCTGTGCATGTCCGACACGTCGGGATCGGAACCACCGTTCCGGGATCGGAACTTCCGATCGAACCCCCGATCAACACTTGTCAAAACTCACGGCTGAGTCATCGAGCATTGCTGGCTGGCTGAGATCGGAACCTCCGTTCCTGATCGGAACTTCCGATCTCCGTGCATCCGATCTGCTTCCGAAGTGGTCAGGATCGGAGCTTCCGAACTGGGATCGGAGCTTCCGATCTGGCCCAAAGTCAAAAGCCCAAATTCCTCTTCCGAAGTCCAATAACACTCCGAAATAGATCAATTACCAACCCTTAATCATGTTTAACATATTATTATCTTAAAATGGGTTCCGGGTTACTACATTAATTCACCTCGTGATTCTCAGAAATTTGCTCTATTGTTCGAAAATTATCTTTTGAAGTAGAAATTTCTTCTAAGATATTGTTGGCAGATGGTAGAGTCATAGTACTCACAGTGTTTGGTGTCTTGCATTCTAAACTCAATCTGAACTTGACAAAAATGCAGTTATTATAATATTTGTTTGTTTTGGAATGTAATAATTATAAGTTTTTTTTAAGGAAACAATTAACATTGAATATAAGAATATTCACCTGTTCCTGAAGTTGGCAACAACATCTGAATCTTCATTGATTATCATTTTCGTGACGTGGTAAGTGTTTGATACTCGTATTTCACCTTTATAAGTATTTGCACGGCACATTTGAAGAATGATGATGATCGGTTCTTCTAGATCTTTCCCAAAATGTCTCATTATATCGTCAACAAAGTCTCCCCATAGTGTACATGACAATTGATTATTCCTTAAAAAAATTTATGATTAAAATTTATTTTAGGGCTGAGCAAAACGTTGGAAAAAAAAATCAGTATTCAATTTTACTTACTCAACGTCTCCCAGTACAATATTTATTAGTTTTGTTTGTTTGCCACTGATCTCTTTATATTGGGGGATATCTCGGGCAACAACTTTGCCCATAACATCTGAAGAGGAAAATTTAAATTTATAATTTATAAGCTATGCATGTAATAAATTAGTCTGGAATTATTATGAAAAAAATATATGGATAGTCATAAGGTAATTACCGAAAAGATATGTCTTGTCGACCATGTCTTCACTTTTCAATTCAGCAAAGGGCTTAAATTCATAGATAAATGATGGAAATGTCTCATCAAATATTTCACAAACTTGAGTTTTTTGGACAAAGTTGATTTTGAACTTTTTAGTTGTTGTCTTCATTTTCATGGAGTTTTCTGCCACTATCACATCTTTAACCGCATAAAGATTTCCTTCTTTGAATTTTAGCGCAACACTCTTCAGAATTTGTTTTTTGATGGTGGCATGAATCCGTGAACCCTTAGTACAAAGGAAAAATTATTTTAGATAGTGATATAATCAATAAAGCAAGTGTTTTTGTAATAAAAGTATCTAAAACACACCTCTCGGTCATGGAATATACATTCCATGCTGAAAATGTCATCTTTATCTTTACCAAAGGTAGGCAACTCGTAGCAACGAACCAACCGCACTTTAAGTGCCCAAAACATCTTCTTTGGGGTAAGTTGGCTGATCAAACTGAAAAGGGGAGCCATGGTTCTCTTTTTAATTTTTGAATTTGAATTATGTTGTGTATTTTCAGAATACTCTTTCGAAACAGATGTTGGAGTAAAAGAAAGAGACATCTATATATATTGGTAAAGAAACCAGAAAATAAATGAAGCATGTCTTGGAATATGTACGGCCATCTGGAATATGTGTTGTGTGCACAAATCGAAGACATTTACAACTGTTTATGGAAACCAAAAAATATACATCAAGTATGTATTGGAATATATGTGTTATCTGCACAAATCGAAATCATGTACTTTTTGAATTGGAATTTTGTAAAAGAATGTGAGAATGGTCTGTTTTGGAATGTGTGAATTTTCAAATTCAAATTAAATGTTAGAGAAAAAAGGCAAAGACATTTATATATACAGATGTGTGTACAGAAACCGAAAAAAGTACATTAAATATGTATTGTAATACGTACAGAAAATCGGAACAATTATTTAATTATGTATATCTAAGTATAGTGGTGTAATAATTTTATAACTGTTTATGGAAACCAAAAAATATACATCAAGTATGTATTGGAATATATGTGTTATCTGCACAAATCGAAATCATATACTTTTTGAATTGGAATTTTGTATAAGAACGTGTGAATGGTCTGTTTTGGAATGTGTGAATTTTCAAATTCAAATTAAATGTTGGAAAAAAAAGGCAAAGACATTTATATATACAGATGTGTGTACAGAAACCGAAAAAAGTACATTAAATATGTATTGTAATACGTACAGAAAATCGGAACAATTATTTAATTATGTATATCTAAGTATAGTGGTGTAATAATGGTATTTCTATTTATGGATGTTATTTAGGCAGAAAAACTTGTAGTTACTTTTTTTAGTAGACTATTTTGTTTTTATATATATATAGATAATAATAATAATAATAAGAAACAAACCATGAATAAATTAACTCATAATTTCATAGTTTAAAAGTAATATTCAAGAGCATTTGACGTTACAAGACACTCTGTGACCCTGCATTGAACATCTTATGTATATATCTGATGTAGCAAAAAATTGATATAACCCAATTGGAGGAAATTTGGGTAATTTGTGGAGATCTGGATAGCCGGATTAATACTCGAACTGTTCCAAAGACCGAACTTCGTGGGTTGTCACCTGCATCATAAAGCAAAGTGAGTGGCGCTGGGGGTTGCCCGGCGAAGACACTCCGACGTTCAAGTCAGTATTTGTCCAATAAAAGTTCTAGAGAACTAGAGCGTGTGACTATAGAGAGCGTACCTTAATAATGAGAGGACTTGAGTTATTTATAGATAGTCGGAGAGTTTCATGGGCTTGAACCTCTTATGGGCTTGTAGGAATTTAATGGTCTTGATAAAGTGTCCAAATAAATAACTAAATAATATGAGACTCAAATGAATTGAGTCATTGGGCTTGGGCCTGCAAGAAAATCAAATTGGTCATAACTCATTAATATCATATTATTAATTTATTAAGGACGGAACTCATAAAACAACTATTTCAGTCATTTTGATTGAACAAGAAAAAGAAGAATGGTTAAATAAAATTTTTCATAAAACTCTTTCAAGTAAATCCATAGCCAACCTACAATCACCATCTTCTATATTTGCACGTTTTCAAATTCACAAATTTTCGATGGTAACTTCTCAACGTACGTGTACTTATTTTTACACTTTTTGAATTTTAGATCATGATTATAATTTTTTTAAATGATTTTAAAAAAATTACTTAGATCTATGAATTTTGGTGATTGTGCGCGCGTGAATCACTGGAATAATCATGAAATTTTTGCACTCTTGGTATTTCTAAAAATATATGAAAATATTATGATCCATGCCAATACATAAGCATTTTTTCCATTAGTAATTTTATGGGTCCTCATTTTTTTTTATCGTGTTATATCTTTTGACGATTTTATATTTTTGAAACTATTTTTATATTGCTAACGGAATATATATATGAGGTTCGTTAGCAGAGAACCTTTTTATCTCGCTCCATATCCTTTGATAGAATTTTGGGACGATCTCTTTTATTCCAATCAACTTCATATATACAATGACATCTTTGATTCAAAGGATAAGAAGAAATCAAACTTGTTAGAGAACTATTTCAGGGGTAGACAATCAACTTCATATATACAATGACATCTTTGAGTAACCTAAAACTAATTACATGATAACAAGTACTTGAAAAGTCAGATAATTTGCTCCATGTTTAATCAAATTGCTTCAACAAAGTGCATTTATAGTTATTTTTCATCTAACACGTCCTCAATATCTGATGTTATATTAACACTTTAATTTCTTTGAAAATTGAAAAGAAAGATGGAATTAATATTATACTGCAACAAAAATTTGGCTAATTAAAATACTAAAACCCTACTTCGGCCAACTTACGGAACGGACTTTGCTTTCTAATAATTAAGACATCAGATTCCATGGTTAAACAATTTGACTCAATTCCACTTGTCGGCATATTATATCCTAGAAATTACTGGTGAATATATAAGTTAAATTAGTGGTCATATAGAGAGTGACATGTCAGAAAAAAAAAAAAAAAAAAAGTTGCGTTGCTAAGGCAAAGCACATGTATATATATAATTTTAATCGATCCCATGCATCAAAATCGATCCCATATATTTTAAAGCGTAAAATTTTCGTAAACGATCACTAGAACACACTAAGATATAAAAAAAATAATAGTGTGTTTTTAGTGATTATTCACGAAAATTTAACTCCCTAGCTAAAATGAAATAGATCAAAATTATATATATATATATATATATATATTAATAATTCACGCACGTGAAAATTTGGATGCATAAATAATTTATATTCTATCTAAAAATAAAACTGATATTTGTAATATTTTTAAATGGAAAAATCAATTAAGTTGAAAAAATGATAGTTATAAGTATTAAATAATAATTCGAAATAAAAAATGAGATTTTTGTACGTCGTTCATTAAAATGATCAAGATATTTATTCTGAAAAATCAATAATAATAATAATAATTTATGATGATGACGTGTGTCATCATAATCATCCCCACTTCCCAAATGGAAAGAAGGAAGCACTAAGAAGCTCCTTGGCCAACCACAAAAGATAGCATTGTTCCTTCTCAGGTGCTTTCGGGAGAGGGACGGTTTTCAAAACTCAAGTTGTTTGTGTTGATAGATTTCAATCTTAGTTAGATATATTGTATTTACAAATAAGTTGAGTCATGCTACAAGTACAACGAAATTTGTACATCAAATCTTACAACAAAAAAATTCAATACAAAAATTTAATTTATCAAAATCTCACAATAAATCAAATCCAAAATCTTACGATAAAATACCAAAATCTCAGGATATTATTATTGTAAATATCGTTGTACACAATATTTATTGTACCCCTAACATTTTCCAAATAACATTTTCCAAATAAGTTTTAGTAATTTTTCTGACATTGCTCTTAAGTGTGTACGTATGAGTGCTACAACAGCTAGTGAGTACTGTAGTTTTGTTACTTAATAATGATTAAAATTATCAAAAATTAAAAATATATATATAGTCTAATTTTAGCTACAAGCATTCAGGTTAAGCAACTATCATAATAAACCTTCGATTCATATTTTCCACCTCAAAATATATGAGAATGTAATTTAGAGACCACGTACATATTAATTTCAGAATCTGACGTGGGCACTTCTTCGAACCTAGCTTCCCCATTAGGGTTTAGTTCATATATATGGAGTATGCATGCATATATCTCATCCTCAACTTTGTGTAAAGCTATACAAGTCCAACTACAAAAAAGAATTTATATTTGAAAACTTTTTATATTTGAAAACTACTTTCAAATCCACTTCCATTCCAAAAGATACCTTATCTTAACTTAGCAAATAAGGAATTGAAAACACACATACATACACAAAAGCCATTCGTCCACTGCTCTGAAATGTCGTTTTTAATGTACACCAAAAAAAGAATTTATTTCATGCACCAATTGTGTTTCATGTTTTGAATTTTGGGTTCTTCAAGTAATTCGATAAAAAATAAATTAATTGTCTCAATGTTTGAGAAAGTTTGTGTTGAATACATAAGATATATTCATGAACACAAACTTTCTCAATTGAGACCTTTTAATGTCATGCATAAGTTAGATGCTACCTATACAGGCACTGCCTTAAGGTAAATCTAACGGTGGACATTTATCAATAAATGTGAGATTCATTATTTTTTAGTGGATCCCACGTGTATTGATAAATGAGGACCCTTAGTTCTATCATGGGGGTAATGCCTGTATAGGTAGGTTGAAATGAACTCATGCATGGTTCGTTATTGCAATGTCAAATTCACCATAAATTAATTTAATATCTATATTATCTACACTATATTATTAAACTCGAAACTTTTTAGTGTCATGGTCTGTCATCGCAATGTCAATTTTACATATATTAATTTAATATTTATTTGATAGCTCTTGAATTAAGGAAATATTGCTTTCTTTTGGTAGATATTTCTATATGAAAATTTCATTTTTGTATTTTTTTTGTATTTCATCATTTATTTTTTTTATTCTTGTTAAAAAAATAGGCTATATATACAAGCACGTTACACATGCATCTGAATACTAATATATATATATATATATAACATCATGGGTAGAAGAACAGTCATTTTCTTGAATTTTTTTTTAAAAAATAGAGTAGTTTTTCTAAAAAAATTAGTGATTGGAAGTTGGATAATATAAATAGCTAGCTTTCTAGTTTCTCTCATTGAAAAAGATTAAAATAAACATGTGGGTCTCTTCAAATTAAAAGATATGTGCAATTGTGGGTCAAAAATAGCCCGTGCAGGCACTTACATATGTACTAGTTCAAGTGAGCACGCATCCAAAAATTTGTCGCCTAGTTCTCTTCGATTAGTAAATGAAAATCTTTCTATCTGTTTTCCATGGAATAATGATCCTAAAGGTATATTTGATAGATCGTATATACATCGATGTTTATATCAATTATATTTTAATATTTTGTTATTATATTATGATATTTTGGTATCATTAGATTTTGATAAATGAAATTTTTGTGTTGAATATTTTGTGATGCAAAAATTGGTGAACAAATATTGATGAATGTGTAGCTATCTCTGTACATACTTCATCAGTGGTGTTGGAGTCTATAAATTGAGATAATTATCCATCAGAGGATAACATAATTTTCGTCCTATAAATTGATGTAAATTCATGATTTTGAGACTTTAATTATTGATTAAAAAATTAAATATTAGTACAATTTGAGTTCTAGGGTTTTTAATAAAATATTATAAAAGTAAATTTATTTACATGAATTTTTTCCAATATGTTAGCATTGCTCGGTTCTATGCAAAAAATGTTCGACATCACAAGGGTAAAATACCCTAAGCTGCGCAAGAAGTCAAGCTATTGAATTAAAACCCAATTTTAACTAATTAGCAAGGTAACCAATTAATAACAAATAAAAAAATTGTTAAAATTATATTTATTAACAAATTATAATGGCAACGGTGGGGTATAAATAAAGCGTTAAAGACAAAAACATAATGGGTTGTCCCCTGATTCCATTAATCCCCAATGAATGAGTAAGATTAATGATGCTTTATTACTCATCTTTTTTCCTAAAAAAGATTCTCGGGTTACCTATATATCCTTATGGGAAAATCGAGAATAAGTTACTTAAATTAGAGTATATTCATCTCAATTATATTGACGTTTTTGTCTCAAATATATATATATATATATATATATATATATATATATATATGTTTTTATTATATTTAACAGTATCTTTTCATTTAAAAAAACAATATTTTTTTCAAATTGTTTACTAATATATTTCTAGTAAACTCATCTTGAAAAATATACAATCATTTTCTGAATGAATTAGATAAAGATAAAAATAAAAAAAATTGTATATAATTTGTTTTTTCAATAATTTTTTGTCAATCTGAAAAACTTATCTATAGACGGGCGGGGGGAATTAGCAAGGTAAAGATGAGATTGAGCAATGATAGATTAAAATATGATTATTAAGATAGTTTGATAGGATATAGAGTGGTTATGGATAAATAATAATATTTTTAGTTGGATGGATTAAAAAAAAATTCACTCTTTCACCTTGTAAAGATTTATAATCTCATGAAAAATTTAGGACTAAAAATCATATGTGAATCATATCATTAACGGGCCGAAAGATTTATATCCATTTTCAATTTTGCAAATAAATATAGGATTAGTTGGTATTAATTATGTAATCCTTCATTTATCAAGGCAAGTAAATGCAACTTTAGCCCCTAATTAAGGGGGTATCTAAGTTGGTGGAGTATGTGAACTCTTGGCCAGAGGTCAGGAGTTCGATCCCTCCTACCAACACCTTCTTGGATTAACCTGTCAACGTAGTTTGCAGGCTATTGCGTTAGTTCGGGGGTTTACTCAGTGCGCACCGAAAATAGCGGTTGCGGGTTCACACATCACAAAAAAAGTAAACGCAACCTTAAAATATTGTAGGTACCAAAACTTCTATATTTCAAAACTTTTAATTAAAAAATTTTAGGATAAATTAATAAGAAATTCAATTTCCAAGTTACTAAATTTGTACAATAACCCAAATACACCATTATGGTAAAATAAAATAAAAAATATTTCCATGTAAATATTACCCTTATTATTACACTTGAAACATTATAATTTTATATGAAAATATAATTATTTAATTTAAAATTAATATTATATTCTAAAGATTCAAAAATATTTTTCATAATAAATAAATTTAAAGGAAGCGCACAATATTATTAAAAAATTAATATAATTACACTATGTTTTAACTTTTAATTAAACAAAACAGAAATTGTGCGAACGTAGTTTATTTTCTAATTATTTTCATTTTCTAGTGAAATATTCCATAAATAATTTTAAATACTGAATATAGATGTTATTTGAATACACGTTCATATATTATAATTCCATGAATTTTTGGTGAGGCAAAATTTTTTATATTATAATATAAAATACTAGATCATTTTTTTAAAAAAAATAAATTTGAAGACTATTTTTTTTATCAAAATTTTTGCATACCCTTATGATCCTACATTAAATGAGTAAAAATAAGTCAGGGAGAAACTAGACTTTGATCAAATAGATTTTTTATAAAAAAATTATTAAAACGAAGTTTTTTAAAAAAATACTTAAAATTTTATTTATGTAGTTTTCATTATTTTTTGTGTTTGAACCCGAGGGTTTCTAATTTCTATCCAGTGTTTGGGGGAATATTCCCACTAACGCAAAATGATCCCAAACATGTGGATAGTTTTGTTGAAAATTAAACAAATAAATAATATTTCTTTAAATTAAAATCACTACTTTTAGAACGAAAAGGGAAACGAATTAAAATGTTCTTGGTTGGAATAATTAAAATGTTGCTAATCCCACTAGTGACCTGTTCATGATTGGTCACAAGCGCAATAAACTTCACTTTGGATATATATATATATATAGCTCGATATATATGGATATATGGCACTGGAATTTGAAATATGTCGATATATTATACACAGTTTACGTAACTTGCGCTCTATTATATTATTATGTTACGTGTATTCTAAATAAATAAATACTATATATTAATAAGTGGAGCTTACGTGATTTATAATAATGGAGCGTGCGTAAGTGTAAATTATAATTGTTAACATTAAAATCTCAAATAGTACTTCTGAGTTCTGTCCATTTGTTTCGCACATAAATGAGATGCTGCTACTTTTAGGACATTACTCTAAAGATTCATTCAAATATAGATATTGCATTATAACTCAGGTATATCAATAAATATAGCATTTATGTATTTCATTGAGATAGTATCCTAATTAAAATGACATAAAATTGAGCATTTCTCACACGTAAGTACGTAACATGCGCACATATGAAACTATTAATTTCCACTGAAAGTAGTTTATTTATTTATTTTCATTCATTTCTTGAACCCACCACAAAAAAAAAAAAAAAAAAAAAAAGAGAAATGGATTCCATGGGTCCCTGCTGCAACTCTGCAAGTGCTCGATGCTGAATCTGCAAATTTCAAGAAAATGTAGGAACAGTGGCATGCACTCACTACAAATATGAAATACCAACTTTCTTTTTCAAAGAAAATTTTTTAAATTGATAGTATATATATTTACTATGGGATGGTCTCACAGAAAATTGTTCTTAAGATCAATGGTGGAGTCAGAAATATCAATTTATTAAGTCTTTCAATATTTTAATTTTTTGAATCGAGGTGGCTCCGCCACTGCTTAAGATGGATTGATCGGGTTTATATCTGTAGGACCGAGTGCTTGTCTCATCTTTCTCTCAATAATTACACTCCTTACAACTAATGAGAATTGAACCTATGAACTTGACTCTGATACCAATTGTAGGATCGAGCGTTTGTCGCTTTACCAAAAAATATAGTTGGTGGTAATGGAACAACTCAAATCTTTTAAACCGCAAAACAGCACAAACACCATGGTTCGATAGCTCTACCCAGCAGAGAAAGCTGTTATTGTATTTTAACAATATCTGTAATTAAAAGTAATATTTTCGACATAATAAGTTATATTTTTTTCATGGATCGCGGGGTTTCGGACAATTTGTAGCGAGATGAGAATTCTTATGTAAATTAAATGTAACAAACCCAAAAGTAATGCTTTAGCAATGGAATATAAAATTTTATAAATTACACAAAACTTCGGGTCAATTTTTATGATCGATGATATTTCTAAACAGGCTCAGAGATCCAGTTTAATTTCTGTTCTTGTCACCAACATGAGGCAATTAAAAAAAAAAGCGATTCGATATGAGTTTTATGTAGTGTTTGAGAGAGTTTGTAGGAAGCACTTTTCAATTTTTTCTTAACAAAATTTTAAAATTTTTATTTAAAAAAAATCTGAAAAATACTTTCTAAAAATTCTACGAAACACTGCCTTATACTTGTTGTTCTATTGAACCAATTGGATTTTTTCAACAAAAGAAAATAAAGCACCATTTTTTAGCTTGCCCGCGTCCGTGTATTTATTATTCTTCAATCACTTTTTTTTTTTTTATTATATTATTCTTCAATCACAAATTGATTTAAAGACAAAAATTATTGGATGAATTATTTTCCTTGAAAAAGGTATCGTTTTTGTATGTGTGCCAATACACAAACTCCTGCCGTGAATGATAGCTGCATCTTATTACCATATATTTCAAATATATATGAGGTTTTTTGTGCCACAGAAAAAAAAATAATGCTAAAAGTAGAATAAATATCGTATAAAATGATATTTACAACAATTATATTGTGAGATTTGTTATTTTATCGCGAGATTTTGTATTCAATTTATCGTGAGATTTTGATATATTTAATTTTTACATTGTGTTGTAATATTTGTTATACAAAATTTGTTGTACATATAACATTGCTCCAGTAAAAATAGTTTCGAAAAACAAAAATTTATCATAAAATTAATTTACGAAAACGTTTCATATGAGTGTTTCTGTATTTCAATTTGATTCAATAAAATTTTTTTACGGTAAAACTTATAATGATATTATTAAGAGGATTCGAATTGAGTAAATAATTAAGTGTGCATAAAATAGATTTAAAAATTATTTAAGAAATTGTAATGAATATAATTACATTTTGTTATTCTTCCTCGACGACATTTTTATTATATAACTTGCATGTCTTTTTCCCTACTTTTTCGATCATATTATCCATCAATTTATGGTCTAAATCCACTGATTTGCAGTTTTTTATAATGAATTTTTACTAGAGATGGTGAATCGACCAAAAAAGGAATTCGCTTAAAAATAGATGTTGGGACGATAACGTGCATGTAGCTCATTTAACATCAATTTTTCAAATATAATCGACATTCTTAAAAAAAATAAATATATAAATTAATGGACTAAGATGGCGAATCGACCAACAAAACAAATTCGCTTAAAAATAACCGTTGGGACAATGACGTGTAGCTCATATGAGATCAATATCCTAAAATATAGAACGAAATATCGTGTTCAAAACTCAATTATTATAAAATAATTCTTTCTTCCAACTCAAATAAAAATAAAATAAAATTGGACGCGGAGGAAATTTAATTGCAACCGACAATTCCCCGACAGCAGAGCATGGGAACACTTTATAAAGAATTTTTCTCTCTCCATACTGATCTGGCGCTGTCGCATTATGCATTCGTGATATTTTCCAACGGTCCAGATCCTGTCCACGTAAGCACCACCTTCCCCCTCACAACCCCCTGGCGCAAGTTAGTCAACCTCACTAAGCAGCACCCATAATCCACCCCGAATTTCCAATCCAGCCCTCTGCAATCATCACAATACTCCAAAGTCCTCTTGTCCTAAACGGTAATTGCACAGCACAAAAACCACTATAAAACCCCACAGCCTCGTCCCATAGAACTTTAGCACCAAAGAGCCCAAGTGAGATAGATTATATTCCCGAATTACCCCTCTCCGGAGCCTCTGGTTGGGATCCATTCCCTCCGCCGTTGATCGGAATCCGATATCGGTAGTTCCCCCCGCCGGATCTGGGACAATTTGTGCTTCGCATGATGGGATTTTGCATCTGCCCCTTGGAGATTCCGGCGAGGTTACTGTGGAGCACCAGTTTCTTCCGCCACAAATTAATGTTATTCTAACATTTTCGAACGAATCCTCTCCAAATCTCCGAATATAAATCGTACTATATATATATAGCTCTTAAATTCTCTCCGGGAAACTTTGTGTGTGTGTTTGTGTGTGTGTGTGTGTGAATATATTGAGCAGGTGTTAGATCGCCGGAGATCTGAGAAAAGAAAATGGAATCTGGTCGTATTTTCTTCGACCCCTCTTGCCACGGCAACATGCTTTTTCTTGGAAATGGTGAATCCATTTTCCGAGGTACGGATTCGATCATAATTATTTCACTACTCATGTATGTTGTTGTTACCCAGTCGATGGTATGTTTACGCCAGTTTTCGATCCGTACCAGGAGGAAGATCGGGGATGAACATGGACGAAACGTCGAGGAGGCGGCCCTTTTTCAGCACGTCGGAGGAGCTGTACGACGAGGAATACTACGACGAGCAGTTGCCGGAGAAGAAGCGGCGGCTGACTCCTGAGCAGGTGCACTCGCTGGAGAAGAGCTTCGAGGTGGAGAACAAACTGGAGCCGGAGCGGAAGACTCAGCTGGCGAAGAAGCTGGGGTTGCAGCCGAGGCAGGTGGCGGTTTGGTTCCAGAACCGCCGCGCACGGTGGAAGACTAAACAGCTGGAGAGGGATTTCGACCAGCTCAAATCCTCCTACGATTCACTCGCCTCCGATTATGAATCCATTTCCAAGGAAAATGACAAACTCAAAGCTGAGGTAACCTTATTGAATCACGCTTCGATTTCATTTCCAACAATTTAATTTCCTTGCAATATTTATTCCATACTCTAGAGTAAAAGAGATTCAACGAATTGTATAAATAAATTCTTAATATCATTCTTATTATCATCACTAAGAGGGATCATTTATAATTTGGGTCATGGTTTGCAAAACGATCGCGGAGCTAGTTTACTGACACTCTTACGGTTCTTGAGATAGTTAAAATTCAAAAAAATTTGAGAAAAAAGATTCAAAAGAACCTTCTTGGGAAGTATTAATTTGTGTTACACATGGGTAAGTTAAAATTAAATAACCTGAGAGTTTAATATATAAACAAGAGCAATTCTCACCTCTTGAGCTAACTTTTGAGGTGAGTTAGGTCCAAGTCAATTTCTAACATGATATCAGAGACTGTGTTCCATCGTTATGTGTTGAACGGCCCATAGTTGGCCACCCGTTAATATCTCCACGCTCCAGTTTTCATTCCTGGGCGTGAGAGGAGTGTGTTAATATCTCCACGCTTCAGTCGTTTTATTCTGAGCGTGAGAGGAGTGTGCTGGTGTATTAATTTATGTCTCACATCGGTAGGTTAAATAACCTGGGATTTTAATATATAAACAAAGGCAATCCTCACCTCTTGAGCTAACTTTTGAGGTGAGTTAGGTTCAAGTCAATTTCTAACACATTCTTCAACTTTTATCCCGATAACAACGAGATCTTGAGTTCGAAACTTGATCTGTATCTTGTCTCTCAAAATTAAGAAAACAAAGAATGGTAAAGAGGGTGGATGAGCCATCAGATAGACAAATTTCATTTATTTAATTTTATTTGAGAATATAAAATTTTTTAGTCTTTCACACATATTACATATATCATATATGGATTGCTGACTTGCTGTATTGGCGCGATTTCACAATTGATAAGGACGTGTTTGGCTGAGTCGAAAGAATAAGATGCCTTTCTTTGACATGGACTCATCTCTCAAATTTTATTCTTTCATGGATTAAATAGCATCGATCCTACCCCCACTAATTTAAAATAAAGATGAAATTTCAATTATTTAAAGCAAATATGCCTTCTTAATTAGTCTCTAGACTTTGACATATGATTTTACTTAAATTCAATTTGTTTAAAAAATAATCCCACATGTGGAACTAAAGTTTATATTGATTTCTAATTAAATAATAATCAGGATATATTCAAGCTGTTATAGGGTTTTATTATTGAAATTATTTATATAAATACAAGTACATGCCCAAGCTATAATCGTCAAAATGGTAAGACATTTTACATTACAAGGATGATCCTTCCAATACAGGTTCTTTCCTTGATGGAGAAGGCGAAATCCGAAGAACAGCCCGCCGGAGAATCAGCGGCTCATGATCATGCATCGAATCCAGTCCCGACGGACGCACCGCCGTGTCTCCATCTCATGACTATGAAGGTGGAAGACCGGCAAAGCATCGGCAGCGACGGCAGCGCTGTGGTGGACGACGACTGCCTTCAGCTGCTCGACAGCGGCGACTCCTACTTCCCCAGCAGTCACTACCCTGACTGCGTGGTGGCTGCCGAGGAGGACGACGGCAGCGACAATGGCGGCAGCTATTTCAAATACGTTTTCCCCGCGGCTGATCAGCAGCCCCACCACCAAGAAGACGGGGATGGGGAGCCGATCGCCTGGTTTATCTGGACTTAATTTTAGAACATGGGGGCATTATTATATATTCTTATGATTAGTTAATAAAAATAATCAAGTTCCTGGTCTATATGATCAGTATTGGAGAAATGTTCTGATTTGTGCTGGTAATGTGGTAACTAATGTATGGTATATATTCTATCCTAAATCCAAGGGGGTCTTTAATTTGACATAGGTTTTGGGTCTCCTAGAATTATAGAAGTATATATATCTTCAACTTATGCCTTTAATTATTTACCCTTCAAATGTAAATTACAATGTCATTCTCCTTTTCAATAATTGTTTGTATTTTAGGTAAACATTAACAAATTCAGTGTATAACTGTCACCTCGACGCATCAACGAACCTCGAGTCGATTTGGAGGGGTCCGTAAGACCGGACCCTGCATCCAGTCTACACTTGAACATATATCATATTATGGTTTACATTATTACGTGTTTAATCTATATATATATATATATATATATATAGTTTTGATATGATACCCACCTAGGGGTGTTATCGAGCCGAGCCGAGCTCGAGTAGCACACTATTCGAGCTCGAGCTCATATTTTGTTAGAACCTAATGGGAGGGGGGGATTTAGGTTCTATTGGCAATTTTAGCAATTTAAAGCAATTATGCAAGTACGCAAGCGGAAGACTTAAAACAGTTAATAACAAGTGCGGTAAATAAATGTGTAATGTAAATAAAGCAGTAAAAGGGATAAGAGATGTTTATGGAAGTTCGACGATAAATCGTCTACGTCTCCCCTTCTTGGTTAAGATCGATTAACCAAGGATCCACTAGCACTTCAACGTCTTGGCCTTGATGGCTCCAAGGATAGCCGTACAACTCAACATGATCACCGCGCCGATACAACTCGAACACTTGGCCTTAAGGGCTCCAAGGATAGCCTCAACACAACACACTTGGCTTCACACTCAAGTGCTTACAACGATAGCACAACACACTTGGCTTCACACTCAAGTGCTTACAACGATAGCACAACACACTTGGCTTCACACTCAAGTGCTTACAATAATAGCACAACCAACTCACAAACTATTTTTACAAACACTCTCAAATATATCACACAAACACTTTGATAGTGAGAAATTGTTTGCAAAGGAGAGAAGAGATGAGTTGGGATGTCACCAAATGAACTTGGATGACCTCTATTTATAGTTGGAAAAGTTTTGAATCTGATTTGAGTACTTGGAGCGTGTGGTAAGAAGTCAAGAAGTGACAAAAAGTGTTCGGCGCCGCTGCCTTCTTTTTTCCATTACTGAGCGGATTTTGTGGAAAATCATATCTTACAATCTAACCGTTGGATTGATCTGAAATTTGAACTGAAGCTTTAAAACATCCAGATCTTCATTCTAAACGGTAGAGATTTGATTGGAACAGTCAAACATTTCCAGTAATTTTCGGAAGTCGCTTCATCATGTTTTCGAACCTGTTCTGTGCAACAAATTTGAAAAATTTATATCTCTTAATCCATCCGTTGGATTGACCTGAAATTTGGACAGAAGCTTTATAACATCATAATACTGAATCTGATCGGTGAAGATTTGATTTGGATTTTTCAAACATTCCCAGTTATTTTCTGAAGTCGAATCTTCATGGTTTCGTTCCTTGCAGAAGTGGGTACTGTGCAGCATATATGGAAAAATTCATATCTCTCATTCTAGCCGTTGGATTGCTCTCAAATTTGGACAGTACTTGTAACACTTCTTTATCTAGATTTTGACTGGTGGAGATCCGATTTGGAGTCATAAAAAATTTCCAGTAATTTTCGAAAGTTGTTGCTTCATACTTTGGCTTCTTCTTGTCTTTTTCTTCATATCTCTTAACAATGTTCCATCCATTCAATGAGCAATACAAGACTTTATAAATACATGTATAGCTTCAAAATAACTTCCAATAATTTATTTTTCAATAAATCTAATCTGCAAAATCTCACTTTAAATGGTTAGTAACAATTAACCGAGTTTTGTAATCATCAAAACATAATATTATGAGACTTGTTAATGCATTAAAAACATTAATCTCATCACACGAGATTTGTATGCGTTTAAGGCGTAACAATTTCCCCTTTTTTGATGATCACAAAACTTGGTTAAATAGGAGAAATAAATGTACAATATTAAATAAACAATTTAAATTTGCACAATATAATTGCATGAATAAAACTCCCCCTAAATTAAACAATTAGCTAAGAAGAGAATGTTTATCAAATAACCAATTTTATTCTCCATGCATTTAACCGAACTAACTCTCCCCCTTAGTTAAAGTATTTAACCAAACTAATTCTCCCCCTTTTTGTGATAATCAAAAAGATTGGAAAAATAAATGCAAAACAAGAGAATTGAAATATAATTTCTAAAAAGCAACACATAAATTTCACATAAAACGTGAGCTTTATAACTTTGAATAAATATAATTAATTTTTATTATCCAACATTAAATTGCTCGAATTTAATATTAAATTCCCCCTTAATATGATATTAAATTTAAACTTATGTCTACAAGCGATTACAACTCAATCATGCCAAGTTCACCACGCAAACGAATAAAAGTATTTTCATCTAGTGGTTTTGTAAAAATATCAGCAATTTGATTAGTTGTGTCAACATATTGAAGTTCAACTTCATTTCGTTCGATGTGGTCACGAATAAAATGATGACGAATGTCAATATGTTTGGTGCGCGAATGTTGAATCGGATTCTTTGTTAGACATATGGCGCTTGTGTTGTCACAGAAAATAGAGATTTTTGAAAAAGAGACGCCATAGTCGAGCAATTGATGCTTCATCCAAAGAATTTGCGCACAACAACTACCAGCAGCCATATATTCGGCTTCGGTCGTTGACAACGCAACACAGTTTTGCTTTTTGGAAAACCAAGAAACTAAACAGTTTCCTAAAAAAAAAACAGGTTCCACTAGTGCTTTTTCTATCCACCTTATATCCACCAAAGGCGGCATCGCAATAAGCTTTTAAATCAAAGAAAGAATTTTTCGAATACCACAAGCCGAGATTTGGAGTATTTGAAAGATATTTGAAAATGCGTTTTAAGGCGAACAAATGTGATTCCTTTGGACATGATTGAAATCGTGCACACAAGCAAACACTAAACATAATGTCTGGTCTACTAGCAGTAGCATATAATAAGGAGCCAATCATACTACGAAAGGAAGATTGATCTACAGATTTACCATTTTCATCCTTGTCGAGTCTGATTGCTGTGCTCATTGGTGTGGATGATGATTTTGTGTTCTCCATCCCAAACTTCTTTAGAATCTCCTTGATGTATTTGCTTTGGTTCACAAAGAACCCATCTTTGCACTGTTTGATTTGCAATCCGAGGAAATAATTAAGTTCCCCCATCATGCTCATCTCAAAGTGATCCTGCATCAACTTAGAGAATTCTTGACAAAGAGTTTCATTAGTAGAACCAAAAATTATATCATCAACATAAATTTGCACAATCAATAAATCATCTTTGACATGTTTGGTAAACAAAGTAATATCAATATTTCCTCTTGAAAAATCATTTGAAATAAGAAAAGTTGATAGTTTTTCATACCAAGCTCGAGGAGCTTGTTTCAAATCATACAAAGCTTTGTTTAGTCTATACACATGATCAGGTAATAATGCATCAACAAAACCATCGGGTTGTTCAATATAAACTTCCTCTTTCAATTCACCGTTAAGAAATGCACTCTTAACATCCATTTGAAATAACTTAAAATTTCTAGAGCAAGCAAAAACAAGTAACATGCGAATAGATTCTAGTCTAGCAACAGGCGCATAAGTCTCATCATAATCAATGTCTTCTTCTTGACTATATCTTTTAGCTACAAGCCTAGCTTTATTTCTAGTGATAGTGTCATGCTCGTCAAGTTTATTCCTAAACACCCATTTAGTTCCTATGATAGATCTATCGTGCGGCCTAGGAACAAGATTCCAAACATTATTGCGTTTAAACTCATTCAACTCATCTTGCATAACAATAATCCAAGAATCATCTAATAAAGCATCATCAATACACTTAGGTTCAACATGCGAAACAAAAGCAAGATGATTGCAAATATTATTAAGAGAAGAACGAGTGGCTACTCCCTTCGAAGGACTTCCGATGATAAGATCCATTGGGTGATCTTTGTGAAGCGTCCAATCCTTCGAAAGTGGTGTTTCCTCAACGGAAACATCTATATCATTTAGGCTTGAGGAAGCCAACTCTTCTTCGAGTAATTCTACATCATCAATGTTAGTGCGAACAATAGTAGACATAGATTCATAAAAAATAGCATGCATAGATTCTTCAACAAGTAAAGTGCGTTTATTAAAAACTTTAAAGGCCTTACTTGAGGTAGAATATCCGAGAAAGATACCTTTGTCGGATTTGGAATCAAATTTGCCAAGGTTGTCCTTACCATTGTTATGTATGTAGCATTTGGAACTGAAAGCTCGAAAGTAAGAAATGTTAGGCTTTCTCCCTCTCCATAATTCATATGGAGTTTTCTTGAGAATTGGCCTTATTGATACACGATTGATAATGTAACAGGCAGTGTTCATTGCTTCTGCCCAAAAATATTTTGGTAGAGAATGCTCACATATCATGGTCCTCTCAATCTCCACAAGTGTCCTATTTTTCCTCTCAACGACCCCGTTTTGTTAAGGAGTCCTAGGACAAGAAAAATTATGACCGATGCCTTTCTCTTCACAAAAGTTTGAAAAACTCTCATTTTGAAATTCAGTTCCGTGGTCACTACGGATCTGCTTTATTGAAAGATTTTTCTCATTCTCAACACGTTTCACAAAAGTTTTAAAATAATCAAAGGCATCATTTTTGTGGGCTAAAAACAATGTCCACGTGAATCGTGAGAAATCATCAACAATGACAAATGCATAAAGCTTCCCTCCTAGGCTAGCATTCCTCGAGGGACCACATAGATCTAGGTGAAGAAGTTCAAGGGGCATAAAAGTTGATATAAAATTTTTGCTTTTAAAAGATTTCCTTGTATGTTTGCCAAGTTGACATCCATCACAAATAGAATCTAATTTTAAATTGAGTTTTGGCATACCAACAACTAAATCAAGTTTAAAAAGTTTTTCTATGGTACTAGGACCAACATGACCTAGTCGTCTATGCCAAAGAATGTTGTCATCAACATTCAAAGATACAAGGCTTTTAATATTTGATAAAGATAAATTATTTAAAGAAACCTTGTATACATTTTCACTTCTATAACCTTTAAAATTTATGGATTTGTCAGTCATGAGTGATATGGTGCAGTGTTGGGGAGTGAATTTGACTTCATAACCTCTATCGCACAATTGAATTATGCTTAGTAGATTATGTTTAAGCCCATTCACTAGGAGTACATCATCAATCAAGCAAGATTTAGATATACCTATTGAGCTGATTCTTTCGACAACTCCTTTGCTGTTGTCTCCAAAGGTGACAGTTCCCTTCTCCTTTGGTTTGATGGATTGTAGAAGCTCCTTGTTTCCCGTCATATGTCTAGAACATCCACTTTCTAGATACCATATGCTAGGGAGAACATTTTTCCTATTCCCTACAAAAAATTTATTTTGGTACCCTTTAGTTCTTTTGGGTCCACAGTGTTAGAAAATAGAGATACAAAATAGACTTCTTAGAGTTCAGTCTCTCATAGCAACATCATCTCCACTTTCTAAGAGTGCTCCCAGTAGTAGGTAGGGCTATGCCTCTTTAAAAACCTATTTTCTTGGACAGAGCAGCGTTCATCAGGAAGACCAGTCGCATCAAGGCAATTTAAACCGATCTATGATGAACTCCCTTAGATCATGATCTCATAATGCCAACTGATGAGTTGTTAAGTACTCTTAGGCCTCCATTTCATATAGCTCTTTTGATTATATTGAAATCTTAAAGATCTACATTTATGTCTAACATGTCCTATTTTACAACAATAAGAGCATGTAGGGGGTAATCTCATTTTTGCCTTTGCAATTAGGCTAGTAAAGTCAATTGATTTCTTACCATACCCTATTCCACCCTTATCAAAACTACATTTCTGCATGCTAAGTAAGTTACTCAATTTATTACTACTAATATTGAACTTATCAAATGATTTTTCTAAGTGAGCTATGTCATCCTTTAATCTTAGGTTTTCATGCTTCTTAGAATCTAATTCATTTTTAAGAAGTTTATTTTTTTTTCTAAGGGTTTTAGCCATATCAAACATAAGTTTATATTCTTGAAGTATTTCATCATAAGATGGTACCTCATCATTGTCGTCGGAGGTGATGTCATCATCTTTGGCCATGAGACAAAGGTTGGCTTCCTCATCGTCGTCATCGCTATCGCTCCAAGTGGCTATGAGTGCTTTCTTCTTGCCTTTGTCATATTTCTTTCTGAGAGGGCACTCATTTGCATAATGCCCTTGTTGTTGACAATTGTAGCAAGTAACTTCCTTATCCGTCTTCTTTTTGAAGTTGTTTTCTCGCATGAATTTTTTGAATTTTCTTGCGAAGAGAGCCATATCATCATCTTCTTCTTCGACTTGGGTGGATAAGGCAATCCCCTTTGCCTTGGTTTTCTCATCCTCCTTCTTTGACTCTTTTCTTGTAGCCACTTCCAACTCATAGGTTTTTAGTGTCCCATGTAGTTGATCAAGATCGTAGGATGCGTTGTCGCCTTTGTTGGACTCAATGATGGCCGTCCTCTTGGCATCCCACTCCTGGGTAGGGCGCGTAGAGCTCTTCTCCAAACTTGCTTGGATGGATACTTTTCTCCAAGTTGGGCTAACTCATTGATGATTTGAGTAAGCCTTCGGAACATTGTGTCGACGTCCTCATTGGTTTCCATCTCAAATGTTTCGTATTTGAGTTGGAGTAGATCGATCTTCGTCTCTTTGACTTGATTAGTCCCTTCATGGCATATCTCCAACTTGTCCTATATTTCTTTAGCGGATGAGCACATCGAGATCCGGTTGTACTCGTTCATATCTAAGGAACAATGAAGAATATTCATGGCTTTAGCATTTTGAGATAAAAGTTTCATATCCTCCTTGGAAAAGTCGTCCATTCCCTTAGGAATTTTGACACCCTCAACCTCTTTAGTAGGTATGTAGGGACCTTTCACAGTAACCTTCCAAAGGTCATAGTCTACGGATTGGATATATAGGGACATTCGGTTTTTCCCATACCCATAGTTTATGCCATTGAAAAGAGGAGGACGATTTGTTGATTGCCCTTGAGCATAGTCGCTCGCTAGATTTGCCATAGAGCCTTTTTGAAAATATTTTGTAAAAAGATGGCTCTGATACCACTTGTTAGAACCTAATGGGGAAGGGGGGGGGGATTTAGGTTCTATTGGCAACTTTAGTAATTTAAAGCAATTATGCAAGTACGCAAGTGGAAGACTTAAAGCAGTTAATAATAAGTGCGGTAAATAAATGTGTAATGTAAATAAAGCAGTAAAAGGGATAAGAGATGTTTATGGAAGTTCGACGATAAATCGTCTACGTCTCCCCTTTTTGGTTAAGATCGATTAACCAAGGATCCACTAGCACTTCAACGTCTTGGCCTTGATGGCTCCAAGGATAGCCGTACAACTCAACACGATCACCGCGCCGATACAACTAGAACACTTGGCCTTAAGGGCTCCAAGGATAGCCTCAACACAACACACTTGGCTTCACACTCAAGTGCTTACAACGATAGCACAACATACTTGGCTTCATACTCAAGTGCTTACAACGATAGCACAACACACTTGGATTCACACTCAAGTGCTTACAATAATAGCACAACCAACTCACAAAATATTTTTACAAACAATCTCAAATATATCACACAAACACTTTGATAGTGAGAAATTGCTTGCAAAGGAGAGAAGATATGAGTTGGGATGTCACCAAATGAACTTGGATGGCCTCTATTTATAGTTGGAAAAGTTTTGAATCTGATTTGAGTGCTTGGAGCGTGTGGTAAGAAGTCAAGAAGTGACAAAAAGTGTTCGGCGCCGCTGCCTTCTTTTTCCCAGCACTGAGCGGATTTTGTGGAAAAATCATATCTTCCAATCTAACCGTTGGATTGATCTAAAATTTGAACTAAAGCTTTAAAACATCCAGATCTTCATTCTGAACGGTGGAGATTTGATTTGAACAGTCAAAAATTTCCAGTAATTTTCGGAAGTCGCTTCATCATGTTTTTGAACCTGTTCTGTGCAACAAATTTGAAAAATTCATATCTCTTAATCCATCCGTTGGATTGACCTAAAATTTGGACAAAAGCTTTATAACATCATAATACTTAATCTGATCGGTGAAGATTTATGATAGTTAACATAATTAAATTTAACATCTTAATTAACAGTTACTAATAATTTATAATTAAATCATTATTTTTTAACAAATTTTATTAAACTAATGTAGTATATTTGTAAACAAACTAACACTAAAAAAATAAGTAATAAATTAAACCAAGTGAAATATTTATAAGTAGAATAATCTATACAATATTATAAAGGGTGTGCATTACATAGAAACTGATTTGGTTGGTTATTGACACACCAAATTTTTTTTTACCACCTTTGCCCCTTGTAATGTATTCTTATTTGAGATTTAAAATTTAAAATTAGGCTATAAAAAAGAACGGCTTTTAAAATTCCAATTGTAAAAGAATTACATTTAATTTCTTCTTGAAATAAAGACGTCTTACACACGCAACGCGTGTGCAACAAACGGCTAGTTATATATTATATATTTAACTATATTAACTTTTCAATATCATTTTAATCTACATCATTGGCTTTATTATGTCTATAATATACTATATTATAATAGATGTGGGTCTTATACTAACCGTTTTTGTATATCAAATCACATCAAATTTTTTCTCATTTTATTTTATTTTATTTATATTTGAACTTAACTCTTTAAAGTAAATTATAGTAAAAAAAAAAGAGCAAGATTTGTATCCACTTAAATTAATATGTCATTTGGTGTCAAAAAATATTGAAAAAAATGTTATAATTAGAAGTATTAATATAAATAAGACAATGATAATTATTGATTGGAGAGACCATCATTTTTAGTTATTATTGGAAATATAATGCATCTGAAAATTATTGTGTATAAAATTATTGATAATTAATTAATTAAGTACTTAGGACAAATTTTCGGTTATTTTACTTTAAATATGTGTGTCATTAGTAGTAATGATCCTTTATTAGTATGAGGTAAATTATGCAGCAAAAAAAAAAAATCTTGTGATTATGTTTTTGATTTTATAAACATTATATTGAATTTATAAAGTTAACCCTATATATTATTGTAGCATATATAAGCGCAATCAATGAATAAACTATTTTGATATAGTTTATTTGTTATTAAAATTATTAGCCTCATTTCGCACTACTAAAATAAAAAATAACAAATTAATCATTTAAAACTAAAAAACTTACACTACTACAAAAGTTGTATTTAAATAATATATATATATATATATATATATATATATACATTTATATATTATTAAGAATAAGTTCACATTTAATATAATAATAAAAGCACACTATATTAGTAAGAAAATAAAAATACTATTAATATTTCTTATTATTTTTCATTTTTTTTTCTTTGAAGTAATAATTATTTGACATAAATAATAACTTTATTTGAAATATTTTTTAAAATTTATTGATGAAAATGAATTTTATTTATTTTAAATGTGTATATATATATATATACATATATTAATGTAACAAAATAAAAAACTAAAAAATTTGTGGTTGTATAAAGTTAATTTTTTTTTAAAAAAAATATGATAACTTATAAATTATTTTATCAATTATATCATAAAAATTTATTTGTCAATTTTTATTTTTTATCATATATGTTATCCGGCTATTCAAATATTTGAATTAAATCATGTTATAATTTTTTAAATCATATATTATTATCATTAAATATTATAGTTATTGATATAAATCATAAATTAAAAAGCACAAAATAGTTCAAAATTTTCAAATTTTTGAATAATATTTTTTATTTTGATATTAGGAAAAGAACGAAAAAATACATGAAGATAAATAAATAATAAATATATAATATATATATATATATATATATATATATAGTTGTATTTTGAGCATTAACGTTTAATTTGTATGTCCATGATTTTCATAAAGTTATTAAAAGTTCATTGACATTTTGAATAACACTAGACTTTTGTAAAGTTTTTAAAAGTCGAGTTTGAATATCACTTGACTTTTAAAACTCTAAAAAAGTCTATTTTGAATACCACTAGATTTCTATAGAGTATATAAAAGTCGTGATTGAATACCACTAGACTTCTAGATGCAAAAAAAGTCATTAATTATTCTCATTGAATACAAAAGTTCATTTGACAAAAACAAACATTCGTTTTTTACAAATTTGTTAAGAAAAAATTTATAATAATTTATTTTTAAAATTACAAATAATATCTAAATATACACGATATTCACAAGCACCAAATGCATGGAGACGTGAATCGTTGGAGATCCAGGCAAGACGATCGCTCACGTATTTGACCAAATGTCGATTAGTTTAACTGGAATATTGATTGAGTACTTTTTGGAATATTAGTTTACTTATTGAGTTATAAGCATAACGAATATGATCAATTATTACATTGGATATAGACGAGATAGTTACCATTATTCATTCATTGCCTTTTAATTAGGCATGCCGATAATTTGGAGTGCTATCCGTGGCATTCAAATAAGACGCTAATATTCCGGCCGCAGTCATTTCATTCGTGGCATTCAAGACTTTTCCTTCTCACTAATCACTTTTAAAAAAATAATAATAATAAAAAGGAAAGAAAAAGAAAAAATAAAAAGAAAAAGAAAAAGAAAATTTCAAATTCACGTTCTATCTTAAAATTTAAACACAACTTTCTTTCTGGCTAATCTATTATATCAAAGTATATATTTAAATATAATAGTCATTGATAAATATAATATAAATAAATATTTCGGATCAAATATACCACTCGGTCAATTGACCTCATTCGGGTGCCACATATATCAATGTCCGATTATGAAATATATATTTTATTGGTGGGCAAAATAAATTTCTCCTCCTGTTATTAATTTGTATTTTTTTTATTTTTATCCAATTAATAGTGAATTATATTTATATTTTTAGTCTTGTAATTTGTATTTTTTTTATTTTTAGTCATGTTAATTATAAATTTCTAATTTTACTCCTATATACTTTATATTGTTTCATTTTTTATCATTTAAATTTTATTTGCTTTCATTTTTGTTCTTTTTTCTGACCTCAATACATGATAGAATTCGATTAAAAAAGATCAAAAATAAAAATAACATATAAGTTAAAAGATAGAAAATGGAAACAAATACATTTACAAGACTACAAATGAAAATAAACCATAACATGGCCAAAATTGAAAGGAAAAAAATCCAATAACAAGACAAAAAATATAGTTCCCCTTCATGGGTGAAATATACATTTTCTATTGGATATTAGTTATTCGATTGATTAAAATTGTTCATGTTATAATAAGTGGTTAGAAGTTAAAAAAGGGGTTCAAATTCATAATAATAAATTTACTAGTTTTTTTGTTAAAATCTACTTGACAATAGATTTAAAATCTCAACCACTTATTTTTTAAGTCAGATTTCAAATTCATCGTAATATGTATCCTCTCAAATCATCCTTTCAAAATCCTTTAGGCTGTGTTTTGATTATTGAAGTATTTAAAATATATTTTAATGTATTTTTGTTGTTTAAAGAGAAATCCATAAATTTCATGTTAATTGACATAAATTTCAAATACGCGTATAAGTTAATAATATTATTTAAAATTCATTTTTTTTATTATAAATAATAAAAAACATCAAGGAGTAGATTTAAGATTTAATATATTGTTTTATTGTAAACAATAAAACAATCAAAATTAAACTCATTGATTTCAAACTCATCAATCCAAACATAACCTTAGGTCATGCTTGGTAGGATGGAATGAGGTGGGAATGGAATGAGTATTCCAACCCTCATTCCAAATCTCGTGCTTGGTAAATAAATAAAAGTAGGAATCCTCATTTCTATGGAATACTCATTCCCAAATTCATGGGAATAGTGATTCCTTTGATTATATCAAGGAATCACAATTCCATTCCTTATTCTATCTACTATTTTATTTTATCTTCCAAAATTATCTGATGATATTTTTTTTAACGTGATAAAATCATATTTTTTTTCTTCTCATCTATATTATCTTCTTTTTTTCCATTTATATCGTCTCCCGCCATATTCTTTCATTTTATACATATCTTTCCTTTACTCTCTCAATTTTTTCACGTCTCTCGAAGGTAAATTTAAATTAATTTTCACCACCTTGTCTTTTTATATGTAATCTATGAAAACTTTCGTTCTTCATAACATCTCCTTTCTTGGTGGGTTTTTATTTTAATTTTGAGATGCTTTTCGTATTGTTCTTGATTGTTTATTGTGTGCCAATTTGTCTATGTTTTCTTCGCCATCTTAAAATATATATGTTACTTCTAATTTTGCTTTTGGACTAATATTTTTTATCGTATAAATAAAGGGTGTTTTCTTCTTCCTAATAAATTTGTTTTTGTGTTGCGAAACATAGCTTTAATCTTTGTTTGATATCTCAATTTGTATGCTTGTCATAGTTGCGACCAGTAGCATGGTGGCAAAAATTAACAAATAAATGGGATTTGATTTAATTAATTATCCTTTATGATTATTAACTAGAAAATGAAGTTTTAAAAGTATATAATATGTTTCAACAAGTAGGAATTTATCGTGTTAATTTTTTTGGACTAACCCAGCTAATATATTTTTTTTTTAATATATTTGCAGCTATGGCAAGATTAAGTTTAGCAACAAAAAAACTGGCAAGAAAAAAGAAATACATAGCAATGATATCTTTTTGGTTGAATATAATGCAGTTAGTAAATTGGTTTTGGATAATTGTTCTTAAATTTATAGAAAATCACAATAGGTTTATTATTTCAAGGTCAATACATGAACGTAATTTTTATGAGAGGAGAAAATATATTGAAAAAATAATTTATGCAAACGATAGAGTATGTTACAATTTAATTAGAATGAATAGGACAACTTTTGTTCGTTTATGCTCTAAACTTGAAGCAATAGGTATAATTTCATCGACCAATAATATGTTAGTGGATGAACAAGTTGCATTGACATTGCATATTTTGGCTCATCACGTAAAACATAGAGTTATAAATGCTAATTTTGAACGTTTCGGGGAAACAATTAGTAGATATTTCAAAAAAAAAGTGATAAATGCTCTAATTAGACTTCAAGGAGAACTACTTAAGAAAGCCGAGGCAGTGCCTGATGACTCTACGGATGAGAGATGGAAATATTTTAAGGTATTTTAGTTAGTTTATATTTATTATATAGAAGTTAGTTTATATATGTTATAATATACTTATTAGAGATTTTTTAATGATAGGGGTGTTTAGGGGCTCTAGATGGCACTCATATCAAGGTTCGTGTGTCTTCAGAAGACAAACCAAAATATCGCACACGCAAAAATGAAATCGCTACTAATGTATTAGGAGTGTGCTCCCATGATATGCAATTTATCTATGTGTTGACCGGTTGGGAAGGATCAGCCGCTGATGGTAGAGTTCTAAGAGATGCTATAAGTAGGAGAAATGGTTTAGTTGTTCCTCGTGGTATGATTCATCCATCATAATTTTTTGAAAATTAACATAACTAGTGATCTATTGAAGACAAACTCATTAATTGTTGTATATTTTTTTAAGACATCAACCTACTACTTATAAAGAATTATTCAACATGAAACATTTTTCTGCTAGAAATGTAATAGAGAGATTGTTTGGAATGTTAAAGAGTCGTTGGGGAATCCTTAGAAGTCCCTCGTATTATCCAATTAAAATTCAAAATCGCATCATCATGGCATGTTTTTTACTTCATAATTTTATAAGACAAGAAATGGGTGGTTATCAATCAGATAATGATAGTCCACTAGTTCAAGAAGAACAAGAGGAAAGCCTAAACACTAATGTCGTTGATGCAGAAAAACTTGTTACTGTAATTGAGCCTTCTAACGAATGGACTGAATTTAGAAGAAATCTTGCAGATAATATGTTCAATACTTGGGCAGCTCAAAGAAATCATATATGATTTGTTTTGTTATAGAATAAATAGATTGGATTGTTGGTGCAATGAAATTTTTTGTTAAATATTTTTATTTTTTAATTAGTGTTATTTTTTGTTTTTTCTCGTAATTTTTTTTTATGTAGATAGTGCGAAAAACATTTTTTTCTTTTATAATTCTATCATTTTATTGGCTTATTTAATGAAGAATGAACAATCAAAACCAAGATCAGAGAGGTCTAGGCAAGAACAAGAGAAAATGGAAGCATGAAGAAGATGCCAAACTTGTTGAAGCACTTTTAGATATGGTAAATCTTGGAGCATATAAAGCAGAAAATGGTTTCAAGCCTGGATATCTTAATTATGTTGAGGAGAAGATGCAAGTTTCTTTACCCAATTCAGGTTTGAAGGCCAAACCACATATTGAATCAAGAATTAAGGTCTTCAAGAGAGATTTTCATATTGTTTATGATATGTTGAATGGCCCCAATATAAGTGGTTTTGGTTATGATCCAATAAAAAAATGTATTACTGCAGAAAAAGCCGTATGGGATTTATATATTCAGGTTTGCATATTTAGTTGGTTATATATTTTCTCATATTGTTGATTATTTAGTGACTATTACAAAAACTATTATTTTTCCAGAGTCATCCTACTCATTCAGCATGGAGAAACAAGTCATTCCCATTCTATGACGAGCTAATTATCATTTTCGGAAAAGATCAAGCAACAGGGTTGAGCGCCGAAAATTCCGTTGATATGATGGAAGAGATACAAAGAGAAGAACCCAATAATAACAATGGTATTGAAACACCGGTAGAAGATGGTCTTGAAGATTTTGATAATTATAATTCATTTTCTCCTATGCAATCTCCAAGAAGTGAAGGATTTCACAACCAAAAGAAGCGAAAGAGAAGCAAAAGCAATGATAACATGATTTCCATGGTAGATATTAAAGATGCGGCTTCAATTATTGGAAGTGAAATTAGCAAAGCAAGACAAGTTTTTGCGAAAGCAATTGGAGTTGATGCAGAAATTTCAGAAAAACGGCAAAAAATTAATTCTGAGATAAGAAAGATTCCTAATCTTACTGCTGGAGAAATCGTGAAAGCAGTGTGTCTCATAGCAAAATCTGACGAGTTAATTGAAGTGTTTTTTAGCATGTTGGAACAAGAAAAGGAGCAGTTGGTTGAAGCTATTAACAATGGTGCTGTCTAAAGTTTTTGAAAAAATAAAAGAATAGTTGGCCAATATCGTTTGTCATACTTTGGGTGATGACTAGAAAACCATATTCCTTATTTTTCTCTTTTGGAAATCAACAATACATTATTTAATATGTTTGTTATTTAAAATTAGTTGGAATTTTTTGGTTGCTACTAATTTGAAATTTGTTTGTAACAAGTTCGTAATTTTGTTACTTGTTTTTATTTTTTTTTAAAAAAAAACCTTCATAAAAATAGAATAAAATGAATACACATATTTTGCATATGTTATTTTTATTCATTTGACATAAAGGGTAATTTTGTCAGTGAAAATAATTTTATTCCATTCCAACGGTTTATTTTGAGCAACCAATCATAATATTGGAATCAAATAAGTAATTAGTATTTCATTCCCAACCTCATTCACTTTTGATGCCAAGCATTGGAAAGGAATATACATGTCATTCCATTCTCACACTAATTCAATTCCATAATGGATTCCATTCATAGCTTGCCGCATTCCTGTCTACCAAGCATGACCTTAAATTCGAAATCCTCCAAATGTACTGTGCCCTCTTTGGCAAATTAACAAACCATCTTCTCATCTTTACTCGGGATTTTTTTTTTTGCAAAAATGAATATCTTTACTTGGCCTTTGATCAAGTGATTGCCCATATGCTGCATGCACAATCTCATATATATGATTTTATATTTTCTTTGAGAAGAATCTCACGATCCATCACGGAAACTTCGATCCTACTCCATGAGTATTATCCCATGGGGTAAATACAATTAATTGTGCCATGAGTATTATTTTATGCATAAAATAATATAGTGTGCTAAGGAAAGAAAAGGGAAAAAGAAGCCTACATGGGAAGTGAGTATTATTTTATCCAAATTTTCCTTAAATTTGGAATGTATGATTCTGTTTGTCTACATATACATATGTATAGGTTTGATCTTCTAGGCTATCATTTATGAAGAAAATTTGGGTTGGGCTGAGCAAGAATCCAAATAACTATGCTTGTCTTATTGGCCTCACTTGGGCTCTCTTAGCAAACAGGTATCATCCATGTACATTTTCTGGCTTGCCGATCTGTGTCTCTCTATCTACATATACATATGTATAGGTTTGATCTTCTAGGCTATCATCGTGATACAGATGGAATCTGAAAATGCCTGGCATAGTGGAAGGATCAGTATTATTTTATATGTCTAATGTTTTTCTATTATTCATATTATATATAGCATATTCATGTAATTTGATTATCTTATTTTATGCATTAAAAATTAGAGTATTCGTCACTTTCAAGGATATAAAATTTCTTTCAATAATTTTTTATTTGGGAAAATATATATAATCAAAGTACATTTTGCCAAATTTGACAAAATTCTGGGTTAAAAACATTTGAATGGACCATATCACATCAGCAAATAAAATCAATTGATCTGCAAAGATATCTGATCCATATATCTAATTACTGTTGGAGGTAGCCACCCTAAAGATAGCATGTACTGGATGAGAGCAGCATGTACTGGACCAAATCTTGGATCTCAATTATATACAAATCAATGTTCAGTTCTTTACTTGGCATTTCACCTTAAAGAAACACATGTGACATGATGTTTAATATTGATTGTAAAATCGAAAATTTATCGTTTTACTAAAAGTTCATGTTGTGAACTCAATCTGAAGAAGATAATAAGAATCTATGACCACAAAAAACGCCACGCTGTACTACAATAGTTCTACTAGCGACGGATTTTGTAACAATAATTTGGTTAAACAGAATTAATCAGATTTACTTATTTTTTAATTGTTTAGTAACGGATCCAAAAATTTTGTTCAGGGGGCACAATGAATAGCAGAACCATGTGTTGCTCTGCTCGGTGATAGCTTGGGTGTCCAATTTTTTTTTCCTATTTTTTATAAATTAAATTTAGTTCACTTTGTCAATATCTCTGTGAACAATTTTAAAAATAAAAAGATTCAAGTTAAACATATTAAAAAAATTGAGAGGTTAGAAAATTTTAATCTGGATAAAAATAAAAATCTGGCTCCGTTATTGGATATAATTCATAAAAAATCACGAATACATAATTTATATCACTAAAAGACGAGCAAAAAAGTTAAAGTAAAAAGACCCGGGCCCTGATTTAATATTTAATGATCAAACGATCAAAATTAATTAATATAAACAACAAAAACGTGTTAAAAATTTTTGTTTTGGTCTTACAAAAATTTTGGGATGACCTATCCATAAATAGGACATCCCAAAAACCTGTACAACACAAGTATATTATCTTCAATTCATAATAATTTTATTATATAACTATTTGATAAGTCGCTAAATATTTTATTTTTCAAAATATATAATATCAATATGAGTTAAAATTGACATTTACCATATTTTATTTTATTACATAAATGATACAAGTATATAATAAAAATTTAGAGTTATTTGCACCAAACACCCCTGTGAAATATTAAAAATGCACACTTCTCCCCTGTGAAATTTTAATAGGCATCTTCAACCCTAACCTTTTAAAAAATTAGCACACTCGCCCCATCAGATGAGTGATTGTTGCGCACGCTCCCCTCATGCGACTGGGCAAATATTTTGATATATTTTTTTGCACCAAATACCCTGTGAAATATTAAAAATTCATTTTTAACCCCTGTGAAAATAATTTTTAAATCTATTCAACTCATAATACACAATTTTTAATAAAATCCAATTATAAATATTTAGCAAACATTTTTTGTTTCAGTAATTTTTATTTTTTATTTTAAATGTATTATCATTAATTAATTATTTTCTAAAAAATATTATTACTTTATAATGTTATCATTATTTTATTAAACTCACTTCGTATTTTCAACTTTTCCATTAAACATGCATTCATAAACAAGTATTTAAATAATTTCAAGTACCAAAATATTGAACTAAACCGATAAGTTCAAACATATTGCTTTTTAATTTAGGACTATATATTATTGAACCAAAATTAAAATTTTTCTAGAATATGCATTGCACAATTTGTAATAAATAATAAAAAAATAACATGCTATATAATTCTAATTTGAAAAAGTAACACTTATCATTTGGTTCAATATTTTGATATTTTTAGATATTTAAAGCCTTATTTATGAATCATGTTTAATGGAGAAGTTGAAAACACGAAGTGATTTGATAAAAATAATGATAACGAGATAAAGTAATAAGTTTTTTAAAAAATAAATTAATTATAAATTATAAATTTAAAATAAAAAAATAAAAATAAATAAAATAAAATAAAAAATGTTTGAAAAATATTTTATAATTAGATCTTAATAAATATTTTGTATTATTATTTAATGCAAATTCTGCAATGCATTTTAAAAAATTTAGATTTTGGTTCAAAAATCTATAATCCTAAATTGAAAAGTAATATGCATGAAATTATAATTTTGATTTAATATTTTGGTACTTTTTAAATCTCTCAAAAAAATAATATTTTTTGGAAAATAATTATATAATCATAATAAATTAAAAATTAAAAATAATATTAATAAACGAAAAGTGTTTGCAAAATATTTTATAATTAAATTTTAATAAAAATTGTGTATTATGAGTTGAATAGATTTAAAAATTATTTTCACGGGGGTCAAATATGCTTTTTTAATATTTCACAGGGGTATTTGGTGCAAAAAAAAATATCCAAATCTTTGTCCAGTCGCATGAGGGGCGCGTGCACAACAATCACTCATCTGATGGGGCGAGTGTGCTAATTTTTTAAAAGGTTAGGGTTGAAGATGCCTATTAAAATTTCACATGGGAGAAGTGTGCATTTTCAATATTTCACAGGGGTGTTTGGTACAAATAAATCTAAAAATTTATATAAAAACTTGATGGGCTCGGACCATATATGAAACCGCCCATGCTAAGTTGTATACACAAAATGGAGATTTGAGTAGGAAGAGAGAAATAAGCAAACACACGCACATTTATTCATTAATAATAATTTAACAAATAACAATAACACAGGCAACACATCACATACTGTAACACCACCTTGAAACAAGTTTTAATTCTCAAACAAATTGATCAAGATACTCTTCCACCGTTTCGTATATTCAACTTCTGGATAGAGCTCTGTGGCCTCAACCCCGAACGACGGATCGATCTCGAAGTATGTCTGATCCCCCTTAACATAGATCGAGTGGTTGATTGAGAGTAAGACGTTGGCAGGTAATGGAGTTTCAGAAATTTGTTTCAAGACTTGTTCTTCGGGAACATACTTTTTCTCCGTTATTTTACCAATATTCTTCTCCCATAACACAACAAGGGTGTTGATTAATGAATAGATATTCTTGTGTAGCTTGATGTACAGAACCTTGTTCAATGTTCTTGGATCATCCGCTGCTTTGATATCATGCTCATAGTTGAAGACAGCTACAAAGCGTGGACAAATACAAAGAAAGACAACATCAGAATGATATGTAATTCTTTGATGGATGATTAAATTTTATATACTTTTGTTTATTAGAGTCTATTTTTACGATGCATTGATTGTTCTTATTTGAAATTTTGTTTGGATTTGAGAGTATAAGTGTTACTTGGTTATATTGTATTTCAATAACTTTTAAAACTGTCCATATTATATTTCAATATCTGTTATCGAAGTTTGTAAATAATTATGTTACTTGCAGACATATTTTTTTGACAGTTTGCATGCTTCATCTTTCGAGATTTCCATTGATAGTGAAAAGGTGGTGAAATAATCTCGTGTTAGCAAGTTGCAACTCTCAATCGTGGTGTTTATTCATGCATACAGTTGGAGTGTCTAGCTCATAACACGAATGCCATATTCAGATATTAATAAGTTGTGAAGATGAACAAAGATTGATCCAAAATTATATTATCAAATGCGAATGGATTGTTGCAGATAAATTTCGAGTAATTTATTGATTTTTTTTT